>NC_135378.1:2997083-3340000 GCF_049243985.1 Paroedura picta | reverse complement strand
TACTTGCATGTAAGTAGATGGCCATAAAATGACAATCTTTCCTGCAGTGTCAGCTGGGTGTGGCATGACTAAAGTGCAGCTAAGGCAACCATCCACACTATTTAGGAGACTTCTTCTAGTTATAAGAGTGCTGCCTGCTTCTCATCATAACATATACTGTTTCTAAAATCCATACTTTATGCATGAATGCAGGCTTCTGCAATAGTTGATTAATATATTGACAATGATATAGTTTCTTGGAGGTTTAACTGAAATCCTTTTAATGTAGTCAGAATTTTGGAAAATGTGTGTTTCCAGGGCAGGGGGGATTAGGAAGTTGGGAAATATTTTTTTCTATTTTAGGAGGCAGAATCTTTGTTTGGTATTACCAAGAATGCTTAACCATTAACAGTTAGAAACAGAATGGCTGAGAAAAATATGGATTTGTACCAAATGTTCTTTAAAATATCTCTCTCTATGGTATAAATAGGATTTATCATTATCTAATGCTGTAGATAAAATGTTCATACTGCACATATTGAGAAAAAGATTTACTTCTAAAGTCTTTAGTTTTCCTCCTGCTGGGAGACTCAGGTTTGAATCCTCACTGCTGTGGGACCTTGCGCCAGTCGCGCACTCCTAGCCTCGCTTACCTCAGCGGGGTTGTTGTGAGGATAAAATGGAAGATAAAAATTTTTGAGTATCTTTGTGGGGTATGAATGTGAATGAATAAATTCATCCCTTCTCCATTTTATCCTCTCAACAACCCTATGTGGTGTAAGCCACTGTGAGCTGGCTGGGCCGAGAGTAGCAGTCAATAAATCCAACACATAAAAAAATGAAATCATAGAGTTGGAAGGCACCTCAAAGGTTATCTAGTCCAATGCCCTGCACGATGCAGGAACTCACAACTGCCTGCCTACCCACATTGACCCCAATTTCATGCCCAAATGATCCTCCACACACACCAAAAATTTCCAGAATCCAGCTTGGCCTGGAGAAAATTCACCTGCCATCCCACAGTGGTGATCAGCAATTCCCTGGGTATGCAAGTAAGGACCACAAGAGAAAAACATCACCCCCCTCCTGCCCACCCACTCACATAGATTAAAATATTAAGTTCATAAATATAAATAAATATAAATAAAATAAAAGTTCATAAAATCAGCATTTTATTCAGATGTCTCCTTAAAAACTTCCCAAAAAGGAGAAACCACCAGCTCCTGAGGAAGCCTGTTCCACTGAGAAACCACTATGTCAGGAACCTCTTCCAGATGCTTAGCCAAAAATTCTTTTGAATTGGTTCTTGTCCTACCCTCTGTGAAAACAGAAAACAACTTGGCTTCATCTTCTATATGACAGCGCTTCAAGTATTTCAAGATGGTTATCATATCACCTCCTAGTTGTCTTCTTTCCAGGCTAAACAGCCCAAAATACAGCCAAAATCCTGTTTGCCTTTTTATCTACTGAGTCACACTACTGACTTATGTTCAGTGTCTGATCTACTAAGACCCCCAGATCCTTTTCACATGTACTAGTGCCAAGACAATCTTGCCCATCTTATAGTGATGCATATGATTTTTCCTACATAAATGAAGAACTTTTTTTTAATCACTAGTAAAATTCATTTTATTCATTTTTTAAAATATTTTATTTATTTTTATTGTATATAAAGCGCTTACAGAAAGATGGCAAAATAATTGTTGATACATGTAAGAGTATAGTCTGTTATTATCTTAAAAAGAACATATTCAGTTCCTATTGCATATTAGTCCTAACCTAAAAGTTACTGTTGTCTTTCTTAGCAAAGTAATTGTTAATACATATAAGAATACAATCTATTATTATCCCAAATAATATATAGTCAGTTCCCATCGTATGTTGGCCCTAACCTAAAAGTGGCTGCTGTCTTTCCTAAGAGAGACCAGGTAATTGCTCCACTGTTCGTCACATTCTTCGGGTGGTCGCAAAAGATAGAATTGTGCTCTTTTCCATGATGTATCTGCTGGCAGGTCTTGAAGTATTTGTGCTTCTTGATCCACCAAGCTCAGTGGCGTCGCCTGAAGCTTTTTGGGTAGAGTATTTCTTGCAGCCTTGCTATCAGGGCCCACAAAGATGTCTCTTGATTGCTTCTTGTGTGCGGTTGCCTTTGAATAGACTCTGCATATTTTGTCAATCCGAATCTCTTCCTCCTCTAAGTAGTCTTCCAGGCTTTCGGTGATTTCCTTCCTTAGGTCTGTTTTCCCAAATTCTTCCAAGACGCCTTTGATTTTTACGTTCCTGGCTTTAGATTCTACTTCCAGGGCGTCGGATTTATCTTCTGCCACTCTTTCCCATATGAGCCTCTTGTGGCGCAGAGTGGTAAGGCAGCCGTCTGACAGCTTTGCCCATGAGGCTGGGAGTTCAATCCCAGCAGCCAGCTCAAGGTTGACTCAGCCTTCCATCCTTCTGAGGTCGGTAAAATGAGTACCCAGCTTGCTGGGGGGTAAACGGTAATGACTGGGGAAGGCACTGGCAAACCACCCGGTATTGAGTCTGCCAAGAAAATGCTAGAGGGCGTCAGCCCAAGGGTCAGACATGATTCGGTGTTTGCACAGGGGATACCTTTACCTTTACCTTTACTCTTTCCCACTCCTGTTGATTAACTTCCAGACATTGGATTCTCGTTTGGTGTGTTGCCAGCTGAGTTGTGTTTTCATCAGCTATTTTTTTCAAACCGTCGATTCTGTCTGAGAGCTCTTTCTTGGTGTCTTGGATTTCCATTTCAACCTTTTTGGCTACTTTCGGTATCTCTGAGTTACCTTCGAAGGTTGTATATACAGTATATACAAATATACAGGTTGTATATACAGTATATACAAATAAACATCAGGGCATCATACATTAATGTTGAAGGATACCTATTAGATTCATAGAATCATAGAGTTGGAAGGAGCCATACAGGCCATCTAGTCCAACCCCCTGCTCAACTCAGGATCAGCTCTAAGCATCCTACAGAATCCAAGAAAAGTGTGTATCCAACCTTTGCTTGAAGACTGCCAGTGAAGGGGATCTCACCACCTCCTTAGGCAGCCTATTCCACTGCTGAACTACTCTGACTGTGAAAATGTTTTTTTCCTGATATCTAGGCTATATCGTTGTACTTGTAGTTTAAACCCATTACTGCGTGTCCTTTCCTCTGCAGCCAACGGGAACAGCATCTTGCCCTCCTCCAAATGACAACCTTTCAAATACTTAAAGAGGGCTATCATGTCCCCGCTCAACCTCCTTTTCTCCAGGCTGAACATTCCCAAGTCCCTCAACCTATCTTCATAGGGCTTGGTCCCTTGGCCCCAGATCATCCTCGTCACTCTCCTCTGTACCCTTTCAATTTTATCCACGTCCTTCTTGAAGTGAGGCCTCCAGAACTGCACACAGTACTCCAGGTGTGGTCTGACCAGTGCCGTATACAATGGGACTATGACATCTTGTGATTTTGATGTGATGCCCCTGTTGATACAGCTCAAAATGGCATTCGCCTTTTTTACCCCTGCATCACACTGCCTGCTCATCTTTAGTTTACAATCCACAAGTACCCCAAGGTCTCGTTCACACACAGTGTTACCTAAAAGCGTATCCCCCATCCAGTAGGTGTGCTTTTCAGTTTTCTGACCCAGATGCAGAACTTTACACTTATTTTTATTAAATTGCATCTTGTTCTCATTTGCCCATTTTTCCATTGTGTTCAGATCTCATTGAACTCTATCTCTATCTTCCGGAGTATTTGCCAGCCCTCCCAATTTGGTGTCATCTGCAAACTTGATGAGTAGTCCCTCAACCCCCTTATCTAGTCTAGATCATTAATAAATATGTTAAAAAGTACCGGACCGAACACCGAGCCCTGAGGTACCCCGCTACTCACCTCCCTCCAGTCTGATGAAACACCATTGACAACAACTCTTTGAGTGCGGTTCTCTAACCAATTCCCTATCCACCTAACTATCTGAATATCCAGATTGTAGTCCTTCAATTTATCCATCAGAACATCATGGGGAACCTTATCAAAAGCTTTACTAAAATCCAAATAAACGACATCAACCGGATTTCCACGATCCAGCAAACCTGTTACTTGGTCAAAAAAGGGAACCAGGTTGTTCTGACAGGTCCTGTTGGAGACAAATCCATGCTGACTTCCTTGGATCACCAAATTGTCCTCCAGATGTTTGCAGATCACTCCCTTTTAATATCTGCTCCATTATCTTACCAACAACAGACGTCAGACTCACTGGTCTGTAGTTTCCCGGGTCACCCTTCCTCCCTTTTTTGAAGATTGGAATAACATTTGCTCTCTTCCAGTCCTCCGGGACATCTCCAGTCCTTAAAGAGGTCCCGAAGTTGATGGACAAGGGTTGTGCAAATTTGCCGGAAAGTTCTTTGAGCACTCTCGGGTGCATTTCATCTGGCCCAGGGGATTTGAACTCATCCAGTGCAGCTAAATGCCTCTCGACAACCTCTCTGTCCATGTCTACCTGCCACCCAGACACTATCTCTTAGCTACTGCCATGTCTAGATGTGTCTGAACCCTTTGACCTGTGGGAAGAAACAGATGTAAAATAGGCACTAAGCCTTTCTGCTTTCTCTGCATCCTCCGTTAGAGTTTGTCCATCCGCGCCTATTGCCTCCTTTACTTTACGTTTGCTCCTCACATAACTGAAAAATCTTTTCTTGTTACAATAGGCTTCCCTGGCCAATCTTAGCTCACTCTCAGCTTTGGCCTTTCTAATGATTGATCTACGCTATGCAGGACACTCACAACCCTATTGCTCATCCACTGTAGCCTGCCACATCCTTGAACCATCACAGAATCAGCCTCTCTGTCATATGGCTATCCAGCCTTTGTTTAAAAATCCCCAAAGATGGAGAACCCACCACCTTCCAAGTAAGCCTATTCCACTGAGAAGCCACTCTGTCAGGAACTTCTTCAGGATGTTTAGACGAAATTTCTTTTGAATTAATTTCATTGATTGTATGAAATTTTTTTGAATTAATTTCATTGATTGTATGAAATTAATTGGATCCCATTGGTTCTGGTCCATCTCTCTGGGGCAAGAGAGAACAACTCTGCTCCATCTTCTGTATGGAAGTTTTTTGAAGATTTTTGAAGATGATTATCAGATCCCCTCTCAGTCTTCTCCTCTCCAGGCTAAACAGACCAAGCTCCCCCAACCTTTCGTAGAATCATAGAGTTGGAAGGGATCTCCTGGGTCATGTAGTCCAACCCCCTGACTATGCAGGACACTCCCAAACCTATCACCCATCCACTGTAACCTGCCACCCCCTTGAATCTCATAGAATCAGGGTTGTGCAAATTTGCCGGAAAGTTCTTTGAGCACTCTCGGGTGTATTTCATCCGGCCCAGCGGATTTGAACTCATCCAGTGCAGTTAAATGTCTCTCGACAACCTCTCTGTCCATGTCTACCTGCCACCCAGACACTATCCTTTGGCTACGGCCATCTCTAGATGTGCCTAAACCCTTTGACCTGTGGGAAGAAACAGATGTAAAATAGGCACTAAGCCTTTCTGCTTTCTCTGCATCTTCCGTTAGAGTTTGTCCATCCGCACCCAACAGTGGGCCTATTGCCTCCTTTACTTTACGTTTGCACCTCACATAACTGAAAAATCTTTTCTTGTTACAATGGGCTTCCCTGGCCAATCTTAGCTCACTCTCAGCTTTGGCCTTTCTGATGATTGATCTACAGTGCCTAGTAACCTGTAGGTACTCTTCTTTAGAGCTCTGTCCTTCCCTCCATTTCCTGAACATTTTCCTTTTCCTTCTTAGTTCCTCTTGAAGTTCTCTGTTCATCCAAATAGGCTTCTTAGAGCTCCTGCAGTGTTTTCGTCTTTCTGGGATAGTCATTGATTGAGCATGCAATAGCTCTTGTTTGAGTAGCACCCACCCTTCACATGCTCCCTTCCCTTCCAGCATTCTCGTCCATGGTATGACACTCATCATGTCTCTGAGTTTATTAAAGTTTGCCCTACGAAAATCCAACATCCGCGTCTGGCTACAACCTTCCTTGCCCCCGCCCCATCTCAAAAGGAATTCTATGAGGACATGGTCACTTCCCCCTAGGGTCCCCACCTCCTTCACCTCATCCACCAACTCTTGCCTGTTGGTCAGTATTAAGTCCAGTATGGTTGAACCCCTTGTGGGTTCATCTACCATTTGATAAATGAAATTGTCAGCCAGGCAGGTCAGAAAGTTGCATAGAATCAGCCTCTCCATCAGATGTCTATCCAGCCTCTGTTTAAAAATTTCCGAAGATGGAGAATCTCTTTTGAATTAATTTCATCCCATTGGATCTGGTCCGTCCCTCCGGGGCAAGAGAGAACAACTCTGTTCCATCCTCTATATGGCACCCTTTTAAATACTTGAACATGGCTATCAGATCCCTTCTCAGTCATCTCCTCTCCAGGCTAAACAGACCAAGCTCTCCCAACCTTTCCTCATATGTCTTGGTCTCCAAACATCTCATCATCTTTGTTGCCCTATTCTGGACATACTCCACTTTGTCTACATCACTCTCCAACTGTAGTGCCCAAAACTGAACAGAGTACTCCAAGTGAGGCTGAACCAGAGCAGAGTAATGCTGTACCAGAGTAAAGTGGTATGTGTGGTCACGTACAGCTGTTCTCTTCCCCAAGATAAAGTCCAAAATTACATGGTCACTACTACCAAGTGCACCAATAACTTTGACCTCATCAACCAGTTATTCCCTATTGGTGAGAATCAAGTCTAAAACAGGAGATCCCCTGTTTGCCCCTTTCCCTTTCTGGGAAATGAAGTTGTCAGTAGGACAAGCCAATAATTCATTGAACTTTTCATTTTTAGCAGAGCTGGTCTTCCAGTGGATATTTAGGTAATTGAAATCTCCCATGACCACTAGGTCCTGTCTCCCTGAGAACTTTGTAATCTGAACTAGGAATATATCATCCAAGTCCTCAGCCTGGCCTGGTAGTCTATAGCGGATGAGATAGGCTGGCCCAAGGTCATCCAGTGACCTTTCATGGCATGAGTGGAGATTCGAACCTGAGTCTCCTAGATCCCAGTCGGACACTCTAAACACTGTACCATTCTAGCCACCAAGATCATGTAGCTTATATAGATCACACTTTATTTTTAAGTTGGGTAATTCATTTGGAGCAGCGGTACTCCGTTCCTGGCTTAATGCAGAGCTGTATTCTTATTTACCATCAAGCATGTGACTTGTCCTTAGCACACCTTATGGAACATACACATGCAATAATATACCGTAAGTAGAAATATCACTAAATATAGGTGGTTGTTCATAGTCTGAGTAAGAGTGCTTGCACTCGAAAGCTCACACCTTGAATAAATCTTTGTTGGTCTTAAAGGTGCTACTGGACTCTGATTTTTTAATAATATCACTATTAATAGTAAATGTGTAACTGTAACTTGTTTAATTCTCAGATGACTTCTAAGCATGGAGAGTTGTCTCTTCCCAGCCCTGTTGAGCCTCTATTTCCCTTCTCTCTTCAGCCAGATTGCTTTTTTTCTGGTAGTTGCTGTGATGCTGGGATGAGGGTAATGATGCTGCAGAAACGGGTTGTTGGAGAAAGCCAGGCTACCCCAAGCATGGGTCCTACGTAAGAAGCACCCTGCTGGATCAGGGGATCCAACCAGTTCCTCTGGGGGGCTAAGAATGGCATATAGGTGAAGGCCTTCCCCTGAGGTTGCCTTGTGGCACTAGGAGTCAGAGGTGTACTGCCTTTGAAGGTGGAGTTTCTTCTCAGTCACCAAGATTAGTAGCTATTGATAGCTATCGAGTCTGCTTCATGAATCTCCCCCCCCCCCCATTTTGACTGGCCCATCACTTTAGTTTACAATTCTTATCTAAGGAATTGGTTTTCCCTGTATTCTTTCCTTCCCCACTTCCAGAGCAAACTGGAAGAACTCACATTAGGTGTTAGGAGAGCTGTTCTTTATTATTCAGAAATAACTAAGATAGAGAGAAAGCACTCTTCACTTGTTATTGGGCTTTCAAGAATGGGAACGCTGCTTCTTCCCAATCTGTTTGTAGATGGGTGGTATGCACTGCATCCATGGGACATGGCACCCCCATTTTAGGAGTTCTAAGCTAGGAATTAAATGCTGCCTTTGCAGGCACATTCCCAATGTGTGTTTTGCACTGAAGATGTTGATGAATAACCATTACAAGTAAGTGTAATGTTATCTCTTACATAGTTTGCTTGTTCACTGCTGCAGCACACCAGGTTGACACTTTCATTGACTCCACAATCTTTTCCTCACTCTGCAAGTTGAGACCCCATTTGCCTATCTTTGAAGTTTTTTTGCCCCCATGTGGATCACGTGACCTCAGACTTTAGTTGCCTCATTGTCACCCCCATTGACTCAATTTGTGGTGATCCTTGTGGAGCTCTTCACTAAATTATCCTTACTTTTTACCACCCTGAATGTTACAGTTTTGGACTTTAGGGGTAACTTTCCATTGGTATGAATGCTGAACTTCATGGCATTGGGTTCAGTGTTCCCAGCTGGTGCAACAATCTCTACATCTCTTACCAGGTTTTGAGACCCACTCAAAACCAAGTCATATAACTTCTATTCATATAACTTCTGTTGAGATGTTATGTTTTCTAACTTATTTGATTCTTTGCTTTCTTTGGTATACAGTGCAACATCTCCACCAAGCCTTCTCTCCCTCTCCAGCCTATAGAGTTTATACCTAGGGATGACTGTATTTCCCCATTCCTTCGTGTTTCTGAGATAATAATTATATCTGAATTTTCACTGAGCTCCACGTGCTTCCCCTGTGTTGGCTTGGAGACTTCTAGCATTGGCATAGAGATCTCTCTAATGTGTCCCTAGCAACCCTTACTCCCCTCGGGCCCTTAGTTGCCACACATGACCCTGATTCACTATCCTACCCTCGCTGTCAGATTCTATAATGCTCCTAATTACTCTTTTTACACATTTATCCCTTTGGACACTCATCCCGAAACAGGGCCTTTCCCATTCCTGTTAGCTTTCCACCTGCGGTGTATCTGTCCTGTCTGTAGTCCTTGCGAGAGCTGTTTCAAGTGGGAATCAGCTATCTCCCATAATCCTTATAGGGATTATGTTGCTCACTTTCTTGGGCCATGTGTCCATGTGGGAGAGCAGTGCTTAGAAGCGCTACAGGTGGTTCTCTAAACACTGAGTAGGTATCACTAATATAGAGAATGGAATACATTGGACCTATACCACTAAGTTATATGGTAGTTATCTGGTGTATTTTTATTGGAAGCTTGCTCAGAACAAATTGCATGGAATTGCTTTCTGTTGTGAAGTAATGCTGATCCACCATATTTTGTTTTGTTTCTGTACTGCTGTTGTGAGCTTCCCTAAGCAAGCTGATCCATCTAGGCGAGGCACCTGAAGAACGTGCTGTTAAGTCTCATTATGTGACGTGTTCCCTTCTTCTGTATAAAAATCCAGGGGTTTCTTGGTAGTCTCCCATCCAAGTGCTAACCGGAACCAATCCATTTAAGTCTCAAACTTTGGTAAGACCAGGCTAAATTGCATTATTAGGACACTTGGGTGTCCCTGCGGATTCAACATTAATGAAAGTTGGGTTCAACACACAAAAGTGATTTGGAAAAAATCATCTAATTTACCATATAAATAGCAAATTTGGTACTTACTTAATCTTTCTAGTGGCCATTGTGTTTTTCTAATATTTAATGGTTATGTATTATGATTAGACCCCCAGATTCCCAAATGGATTCCCAAATTCATTAGGAAAAAGCTAGTTACTGTTACCCTAGAACACTCCTAGCATGTTGGATGTTCTCTGGATATCTGTCTGTAATCTGTCTTAGTAAATATCAGTTTCACGTATGTAAAATCATACTGTTCAAACTTTTACTTCCAATCCTCCTCTGCGTAACATTTTTTTACGCTCAAGGGAAAATAAAAAATTCCCCTCAATGTTGATTGCTATCTTTTCCTTTTCAGAACTTGTTAAGGAGGGAGTGTAGTAGCTCTTGGGAAATATTGAATCATTGGAACGTCCATGAAGAAAGCACAGGAAGGAGTCATTCTTTGACCGTGTAGAGATCTTGTTTTCTTTTTTGGTGTAGATTAACTAGCATTCTTCACTTGATAACTGTCAAAATCCTGACACTGCTTTTTTGTTCTTGGCAATAATACTGCCCTGAAAATGTTTACTGGGTTTTGTTTGCTTGCTCGAACACTCATAAGAAGTGACTACTTTAAATCATCATAGAGTAAAAGCATTTAAAAACATCATGTTTTTAATATTTTGTTAGAGAAACCTGTAGCGGTCATGCAGTATTCCTGGTTTGTATATTTAATTTTTAATGCCTATAGTTTTTAAGGAAGTATCAGCTATGCCAAGGTTTTTCATGTTGCTGTTAAAATCTTTAATAAAAACTTGGAGTTATTTTTACATGAAAAGCTAAAAAAATCAGTGAGTATCCATAGCTTCATGTTCATTCCTTTTTTTAACTTCATACTTGCAAAACATTTTAAAATTGTGTTGCTTTCGAAGAGTTCTACTTCTGGCTACCTTTTTTGTCTCAAAATTATTCAGGGTGGGGTTAGCATCTTTGTAAAACAGGTTTGTTTCAGTGTCCAGTGCATTTTCTGTGCAGCACCAATTAGAATGTAATAAATGAAGCTGAGCATTTTCCTAAATTATTGTATTTGTGGCACAAAGCCCTCATCCTGATAGACAAAATGTACTGGCCACATCAAACAACCTCCTGTGAACAAATCATGAAATGCTTTGTGCAATGGGTTTTTGTTGTTGTTGTTGCAATCTTTTAAGCTGTAAGTTTTTATATAAAATATATTTTGACATCACCAAACTCTTCCCTTAGGCTGAGCCATCTGTTTGCCTGTACAGAAACAATTCTGAAAACAGTACATTCTGAATTTTGTTTTGAATTCAAAACTTTGGTGATGCCCACTCTTTCCACATATGAAATCATTCACTCGATCTGATTGCTGATCTCACACTGCTTCTCACATTCCTGTCATCTTGTGCTTTATGTTGGCTTTGGTACATGTTTGAGTTTCAGAGAAGTGAATCAATGATGGGAGAAATAAAATAGAATCTTTGTGGTCATACTGACTTCTTCATCTGATTTAGGTTAAAACAATGCACTTCTGGAGAAGGCTTTAAATCTGCATCTTATGCCACAATGTTTTTTCCAGTTCTCTGCTCGCTCATTTTTATGGTTTAATATATTTTCTTTTTGGTTCTGAGTATACAAAAATACAGTTCACAATAGAGGAGGGGTTGTGCTTTTACAAATACTTGGTTGCAGTCATTGATTCAGTTCTCAGTTGTATATATGCATGGTTGAGTGTGCTGTAAACTTGCCTCTATGGGTATTCTAGCTATTCTACTGATTTTAATTTATGTAATTGTTCTTGATATTACAGTGGACTAAAGAGGATGGACATAGAACTGCCACCTCTGCTGTCCCAAATTTATTTGTTCCATTGAACACTAATCCAAAGGAGGTCCAAGAAATGAGGAACAAGGTGAGTACTGATATATCAGAATGTTTTGATGGTTTTTTAAATAATAGAAATGTGCATGTGTTGAGGTATACTGAGAGAGGTTTTTATATTTGGAAATGTCAAATTTCTCTTAATTGGTATCATTGAGGTATAATAAAGAGGCTGGTAATCACTTGATGAAAGAGGTGACAGTGAGGGGGAAGAGGGGGAAAGTCAAAATCATACAGTTATCAGGATCTCCTTATCTTCTGCTGTGGGATGGGGGTGAGGTTTCCTTTTCAGCTTGGCTTAATACCTGCAGGGCCTCTCTTGTCCTTCTGGTGGACCAGAATCACATAGTCCCTCATGGCATTGCCTTAAGGTGTTGGCTAGACTGCTGAGGTAGCAGCTTTTTTTTTTTAAGCAGGGATCAATCATCATTCCTCACCTCTCTTCTTCCCCCCCCCCCCCATTTTTATGCTCAAAGCTTTTCATCCTGTTCTTTCATAACAGCTTGGCTCCCTGAATTTAGCACAGAGAGCCAGTTTGGTGTAGTGGTTAGGAGTGTGGACTTCTAATCTGGTATGCCAGGTTCGATTCTGCGCTCCCCCACATGCAACCAGCTGGGTGACCTTGGGCTCGCCACGGCACTGATAAAGCTGTTCTGACCGAGCAGTGATATCAGGGTTCTCTCAGCCTCACCCACCCCACAGGGTGTCTGTTGTGGGGAGAGGAATGGGAAGGCGACTGTAAGCCGCTTTGAGCCTCCTTTGGGTAGGGAAAAGCAGCATATAAGAACCAACTCTTCTTCTTCTTCAGTTCATGGATCCTTTCCTTCTTCCTGTAGTTATGAATCCCTGGTATTGCATTCCTCTTTAAATTGCCATAAGTCTGTATACACTTTTCTGAGTGCTTTTTAATGCAGTATGCTTACAGCTCTACTTATAACAGTTGTTGGTTATGCTTATCTATGCCCTGTCAAAAGAGAAACAGTTGAAAATGTATTTGCGTTATTATGAACAGTTTTCTTGAAATGTGAAAAGCATTAGTAGAGGAAACAAGAAAATTGAGCTTCTAATGGCGCATCTAGTCTTTCCTGAAATACTTTTTAAAAGTAGGATTCTAATTGGGTGCTGTGAAAAAGGCATATGAATCTTTTCCCAGATTCTTAGGTTTTGGTGAGGCCAGGGCCTATTCTGCACAAAATAGATAATGCACTCTCAATGCACTTTAGAAGTAGATTTTCCTATTCCGCACAGGACAATTCAGCTGCCAAAACACATTGCAAATATATTGCCCTGTGTGTGCGTAGTGGGCCCTGGTTTGTAATATCCTGTTATCTGCCCCTTTGCTTAAGAGGAATCCCATTCCGGCCTGCCTTTGCTATTCAGTAGCAATTGTCTTCAAATAACACCTTCTTACTGAATCTGCAGAACAGATGAGAACTGCAACTTTGCAGTCCCCAGATCTCTAATTTAGTGCAGGATTCTTTACTGCAGTAGTCCCCAATCTTTTTATCACTGGGGACCGGTCAACGTTTGACAATTTTACTGAGGCCCAGGGGAGGGGGTAGTCTTTTGCCAAGGGATGTCACCGCCGCCTGAGCCCCTGCTCCACTTGCTTTCCCGCCAGCGCCTCTGACTTCCCGCTGCCCGCTGGGGGGCACTGCCAGCAGCAGCTGCGCAGTGCCACACTGAGGGGGAGCCCCAGCCATGGCGGCCACTAGAAAGCACCAAAGGTGAGCTGGCGGCAGAGTGGCAGGGCAGCCCCCGAGGCAGCAGTCGGGGAGGAGGACGAGGAGGAGCCACGGCCTGGCACTGAATGATCCACGGACCAGGACCGGTCCCCAGACCGGGGGTTGGGGACCACTGCTTTACTGCCTGAGAGCTTAATCAGGTTCAGTAAGATGTAAAATAGTAAATTATAGGGGTAGCTAATGGGACAGATTCCTTATGTACCTAAGCCAACCTAAGCCAGTCCTGTTCTATGGTTCATGTATAGATTAGACACATCAACATGTTTCTTTCTTCTGTTTTCTGAATTTCATGCTATTTGTATTTTACAGATCCGGGAGCAAAATTTGCAAGACATTAAAACTGCAGGTCCCCAGTCACAGGTTCTTTCTGGAGTTGTTGTGGACAGAAACCTTGTACAGGTGAGGACAAGGGCTACTTAAAATACCAGCTTAAAATTAATTTGTGGTGTCTTCTTGCTATCACCTAATGCATCACTATGAAATTATTCTTTAATTGGCAGCGCGTAACTGTTTATAAGGTAAGTGTTAGAGGTAACCTTTTGCTGTCTTTGCAACCTTGCTTAGAGTCAGAACCATAGCAGAAGCATGAGTGAGCTGCCTTTGCAGTGCATGAGATACCCAGGTTGCTTTTCAGTGGGCTAAAAACCCCTTCTGAACTAGTCAGGCTTTATGTGGCTGATTAGATTTGAAAATCAAAGTGAAAATCCATTATTGTTAACTATATAGCAGCCTTTCTCAACTTTTTTACCATTGAGAAACCCCTTATACTTCAAGAAACCCCAGAAGTGTTATCAGCAGGCCACACCTCCCGGTCTCATCACCAGAAGTGACATCATTCGGACCCTCCCACCAGATGTGACATCTAGAGGTCACTCCTAAAGCACAGGAAGTGACAGCACAGAAATAATTTCAGATTGTGAACAGAACCATACCTGCACTCTAGCTCTTCACCAAAGGGAGCCTGCAGAAACAGGACTGGGGCAGACGTATGCTGCTCTGTTGCTTCCATCCTCCCAACACCAGAAACAGGTCCAGAAGAGGCCAATGCCACTGTGTCCCACCCTCACCCCACACAGCTAAGTTATCTCTCTGGACTCCAGTTCCTACCATGTGCAACAAGCCTTAGCCAGCAAGGATTAGTATTGCCAGGGCCCCTCCCCACCCCTTACAGGCCCATAATTGGCCATTGATGGGGCAGGGGTCGATTATATATGGTCACGTCACTCGATAAATTATTTAAACAATATAATTACTGAGTTTGTATTATTCTTGTTTAGGTTCTATGTGAACCACCCTGAGCCTTTGGGGAGGGTGGTATACAGGAGGAAGGGAAGGGAAGGAAGGAAGAAGGGAAGGAAGGAAGGAAGGAAGGAAGGAAGGAAGGAAGGAAGGAAGGAAGGAAGGAAGGAAGGAAGGAAGGAAGGAAGGAAGGAAGGAAGGAAGGAAGGAAGGAAGGAAGGAAGAATCATAGAATCATAGAGTTGGAAGGGGCCATACAGGCCATCTAGTCCAACCTCCTGCTCAACGCAGGATTAGCCCTAAGCATCCTAAAGCATCCAAGAAAAGTGTGTATCCAACCTTTGCTTGAAGACTTCCAGTGAGGGGGAGCTCACCACCTCCTTAGGCAGCCTATTCCACTGCTGAACTACTCTGACTGTGAAAAACGTTTTCCTGATATCTAGCCTAAATCGTTGTACTTGAAGTTTAAACCCATTACTGCGTGTCCTCTCCTCTGCAGCCAGCAGAAACAGCATCCTGCCTTCCTCCAAGTGACAACCTTTCAAATACTTAAAGAGGGCTATCATGTCCCCTCTCAACCTCCTTTTCTCCAGGCTGAACATTCCCAAGTCCCTCAACCTATCTTCATAGGGCTTGGTCCCTTGGCCCCAGATCATCTTCGTCGCTCTCCTCTGTACCCTTTCAATTTTATCGACGTCCTTCTTGAAGTGAGGCCTCCAGAACTGCACACAGTACTCCAGGTGTGGTCTGACCAGTGCCGTATACAATGGGACTATGACATTTTGTGATTTTGATGTGATGCCTCTGTTGATACAGCCCAAAATGGCATTTGCCTTTTTTTACCGCTGCATCACACCTCCTGCTCATGTTTCGTTTACAATCCACAAGTACCCCAAGGTCTCGTTCACACACAGTGCTACCTAGAAGCGTATCCCCCATCCAGTAGGGCATGCTTTTCATTTTTCTGACCCAGATGCAGAACTTTACACTTATCTTTATTAAATTGCATCTTGTTCTCATTTGCCCATTTTTCCATTGTGTTCAGATCTCGTTGAACTCTGTCTCTATCTTCCGGAGTATTTGCCAGTCCTCCCAATTTGGTGTCATCTGCAAACTTGATGAGTAGTCCCTCCACCCCCTCATCTAGATCATTAATAAATATGTTAAAAAGTACCGGGCCGAGCACCAAGCCCTGAGGTACCCCGCTACTCACCTCTCTCCAGTCTGATGAAACAACATTGACAACAACTCTTTGAGTGCGGTTCTCTAACCAATTCCCTATCCACCTGACTATCTGAAAATCCAGATTGCAGTCCTTCAGTTTATCCATCAGAACATCATGGGGAACCTTGTCAAAAGCTTTACTAAAATCCAAGTAAATGACATCAACCGAATTTCCCCGATCCAGCAAACCTGTTACTTGGTCAAAAAAGGAAACCAGGTTGGTCTGGCAGGACCTGTTGGAGACAAATCCATGCTGACTTCTTGGATCACCAAATTGTCCTCCAGATGTTTGCAGATCGCTCCCTTTAATATCTGCTCCATTATCTTCCCCACAACAGAGGTCAGACTCACTGGTCTGTAGTTTCCCGGGTCATCCTTCCTCCCTTTTTTGAAGATCGGAATAACATTTGCTCTCTTCCAGTCCTCCGGGACATCTCCAGTCCTTAAAGAGGTCCCGAAGAGGATGGACAAGGGCTGTGGAAGTTCTCTGGAAAGTTCTTTGAGTACTCTCGGGTGCATTTCATCCGGACCAGGGGAAGGAAAGGAAGGAAGGAAGGAAGGAAGGAAGGAAGGAAGGAAGGAAGGAAGGAAGGAAGGAAGGAAGGAAGGAAGGAAGGAAGGAAGGAAGGAAGGAAGGAAGGAAGGAAGGAAGGAAGGAAGGAAGGAAAACTCCCACCCAATTGGTGAAACTCTTTGGGGGCTGTGATGAAACCCTGGTTGAGAAACCCTGCTGTATAATCTTATCCCAAATGAAATCTTCATTGTTCATGAGAAGCATTAATTTGAAGGTTTTAGCAGACATGCAGTCTTAAGCACTGCCCACGAGGCTGGGAGTTCAATCCCAACAGCCGGCTCAAGGTTGACTCAGCCTTCCATCCTTCCGAGGTCGGTAAAATGAGTACCCAGCTTGCTGGGGGGTCAACGGTAATGACTGGGGAAGGCACTGGCAAACCACCCCGTACTGAGTCTGCCATGAAAACGCTAGAGGGCGTAACCCCAAGGGTCAGACATGACCTGGTGCTTGTACAGGGGATACCTTTACCTTTACCTGTTTTCTGTTTAATAGATTTATACTACTTTATGTATTCTGTTTCCTAATATTGGCTCAGCAAATTTGAGTGATTAGTGACATTTTTAGAAAACAAATGCACATTATGAAGTTTGACTAGTTATCATCATGGCCAGGACATCTTGGGTTGGGGTTAACAAATGAGTGCATGTTGCTTTGTTTTCACTGTTTCTGTATCCACTAGTAACTGTTTCTGCATGCTCATTAGCCCATATCATACTGCTTTTTAGCCAGCAAAGCAAAGCCCAAGTTTAGTTTGCTCTGTTCACTCAATTTCCTGTTGCAGGATGCTCCCCTCTCAGACTGTACGGAAACAATTGAAGGGCTCGATCCCACAGAGCAGGCCTCTAGTCCCGCTAAACCTGTCTCTGTTAGAAAGGTACTTACTGCCCTGTCACACTGCTCTGAATGCTGTTGTTTGCTCTTTTCGTTCTGTCTGACCTTGATCTGTGACTTCTCAGGGCCTGTCTGTACATGTGAGGAGGGGCCCGTGGATCTACAAATTACACATGTGAATATATGTCAGATGGAAATTGTAAAATACTTGTACTTGGAAGATGACAAAGGTTTTTTGGTGTGGTTTTGTTTGAGATCCATTTTCTGCTAGCCCAAGTGTAGTCCCAGTTACAGGAGTTTAATTCCCAAATCATCCCCAGGTTAAACCATGTAAAGTAATATAATAATATAAGCCTGGAAATGTAGTACATCTTCAAATACACTTCTTTCAAGGGCAGATTCACAGGTGGCTTATTAAAGTCTTCTCTCATATTGTGCACTGATCAAATTTCCCATGGATCCTTTGGATGCTTTATGGTCTGGCTTTCCACCTAGATTTGGGACTTCAACTGCTGTCGCTGCCCTAGTGTACAGTCTTCACTGGGCAGAGCAGTTGGCATGCATCCTTGCCAGGGTTCCTCTGGGAGTACAGTTGTTTGCAGTGCATTAACCATGGCCTCTTTCTGTCTTGCCTGGCCGGTAATGGGGTTGAGTGACATGTTCTTTCCTGAGGGGGGGTTCCAGAAAATTGTCCTGGGAGATGAGCCACACCCACGAACATACATGTTGCTGTACATACTTCATCTTGTCGAGGCTACTTCACATCTGTGTGAAACTGTTGGTGTAGTCAAATAGGGGGGGGAAGGATTGTGATGTCATCATCAGTATGCAGATGACACTCAGTTTATCATTGAATTGTACCCAGATCAGGTGCCTGGACTGGGTGACCAAGGAAACTTGATAAGGAAGTAGTTAATACTCTGTCTGATCCTGTGGTTCTTTCATCCTGTACTAGTCTGGGTGGTAATCAAGTGTGCTTTTTCCCTGGACAAAATATCATTTTGATAGTTCATGTGCCCATGACATTTGAATTAGAATAATTGTATCATGCACCATATAGTTTGCCTCAGAAAAGTGTTCAGAAATTACAGCTGATCTAAAATGCAGCTGCCCAGTTAACTGAGAGTGAACTTGACTTCTGTTTGGTCTCCATGCCCAGTTCAAGGTGCTGGTGTTCACACAAAGAGGTCACTGTCTGGGTCAAGAGTCCTAAAGCTTCCTTTAAGGTCTTTTTAAGCAGCCCTTCTCGATGTTTCCCCACTATCGGAGGGGCAGTGAGTGTTATTCAGGTGAACGTAAGTGGCTAATCTTTAGTCTGATGCTTCAGACTTTGTTATAAATGGAGAAAGATGCTGTCCAGTTAAGTATGCAAATTGTCAGTAATTAAGCACACATTTGGATGCAGTTGTATCTTATTTTTCAGATCTTGAAATGAAGTACCTCCTTTAAGAATATATAGAAGTGTGTCAATTGATTAAGTGGCTGAAATATTTTTTTTCAAATGGCTTGTGTGACTTCTTTCCTTTTATTCATAATATGTATATATATATATATATTATAATAATGCTGAAATATCTGGACATCTTGCATAACAAGGGTCCTGAGCATGGTGCCCATGTCACCCACGGAAACTTTTTGTGGTGCCCACAAAGTGTTTTTAGAAAGTGGAGTTAAATGGGTATTTTGCCCAGTCAGGTTTCTGATTGGCGACTGGAGATTTAATTTGCTGTGCAGAATTTTTAAAAAGCTGCTTTGATATTAGCGGCCCCCACAGCAGAAGGATCTTCACTTCATGACTGAAGGTAAGCTGTGGCAGTCATTTTGGGTTTACCTCTACCTTTTGTGGCCGCACCCACCAGGGTATGTCAGAATTCCAAAGGAGTCTCCAGGCTTAGAAAAGTTGGGAATTCATGTTGTTCAACATTGTTTTATAAGTTTGAGATCACATCTATCTATGTTAGAGGCAAAATAATAGCATTCTGTAACCAAGGTCAAAACTGTGAAAGTTTGTTCAGTAATTTTAAAGAGCAGAGAATACATTGGGCAGGTGCAGCCATCCCACAATTTGAGGAAAACTTGCTAGATCAAAGCCTCAGGATAAATGAAAAAGTTCTGTAAGTCCTCATCTGAGGCAAGACTCACAAGGACTGCAAACTGTATCTGCCCACTTGTCTTAGGAACATATCTTGGGATGAATTCCTGCTTGTCTGTCCAGTGCTGGGGCACAAAGAAGTTTGTTTGGTCTCCAGACCAGTCAGTGTGACTTAGTGGTTAGAGTGTCAGGTAAGGATCCGGGTGGCCCAGGTCAGATTCCAACATGGGAGCTTGCTTGGTGACCTTGGGCCAGTCACACCCTGTCAGACTAATCTAGCTCACAGAAAAGTTGTGAGGATAAAATAGAGGAAAGGAGAACAGTGTAAACTGATCTGGATGCCCATAAGGATATAAATAAATGAAGTAAATACATATGGGAGTGGTGCTGGAAAAGTGTTTCCTCCCTGGTTGATTTTTAACTCTTGTGCACTAGATTGGCAAAATGTCCTGTCTGCTGTCAAGAGGTTGCTTGTAAAGAAGAAGGGTTGGTTCTTATGCGCCACTTTTCGCTACCTGAAGGAGTCTCAGAGCAGCTTTCAGTAGCTTTCCCTTTCCCCCCACAAGAGACACTCTGTGACGGAGGTGAGGCTGAGAGAGCCCTGAGATTACTGAAGAAGAGCGAGAAAGGAGGGAAAGGGGTAGCTGAAGGGATGAATAGAAGGAAGGCAAGAAGGAAGGCAGGAAGTGTATTAGAGAGGAAGGGGAAAAGAGAGCAAGTGAGAGGGAGAGATAGATAGGCAGGAAGTAGATGGAGAAGTAGAGGAAAGAAGGAAGGCAGGGAGGGGAGGTAGGTGGACTTGGAGGGGACAGGGGTGTGTGTGAAGGGGGAGACGCGGGGGGCCAATGGGAGGGGGAGTTGGGGGGGGAAGAGATCGAGAAATAGAGGAAGCAAGGAAGAAGGAAGGAAGGCAGCCAGGGAGGTAGGTGGACTTGGAGGGGAGTGGGGGGAAAGGAGGGGGTATTTTAAGGGTCTGTGGGGGGGGAGTCGCGAGGGGGGGAGAATTGGGAGGGGGATTTGGGGGGGAAGAGATCGAGAAATAGAGGAAGCAAGGGAGAAGGAAGGAAGGCAGCCAGGGAGGTAGGTGGACTTGTAGGGGAGTGGGGGGAAAGGAGAGGGGTATTTGAAGGGTTCGTGGGGAGTTGGGGGGGAGGGCCGGCAGAAGGCTTTTGGCCGGGGGGGTGGCGCAGGCTTCTGCCGAGCCCAGGTACTCCCTTGAAACATCTTGGACGCCGCGAGGGAGCAGCTGGGGCGGGAAAGGAGCGTCTTCGACGCGGCGTCCCTGCTCCTTTCCCTAGTGGGAGAACCTGGTTGGAAGACTCACCGCGCAGCCATCCTACTGTGTCTGTGCGGTGACTCCCCGGCCGGGCCAGGTGAGGCCGGGCCATTGGCTGCTTGGCCCTGGATGGACACTCGGAGGGCCCAATCAGGAGCTGCTTCGCGGCTCCTGATTGGGCCCTCCGAGTTTTTATCCCTGACAGAGCCCGCCCTTTCTCCTCTCACATTGCCCTTACCCTTTTATTTAATACTGCGGGAGCGGTTACAGATAGTGTTGGAAGAGACCTCATGGGTCATATAGTCCATAAGGTAAAGGTAAAGGTATCCCCTGTGCAAGCACCGGGTCATGTCTGACCCTTGGGGTGACGCCCTCTAGCGTTTTCATGGCAGACTCAATACGGGGTGGTTTGCCAGTGCCTTCCCCAGTCATTACCGTTTACCCCCCAGCAAGCTGGGTACTCGTTTTACCGACCTCGGAAGGATGGAAGGCTGAGCCAACCTTGAGCTGGCTGCTGGGATCGAACTCCCAGCCTCATGGGCAGAGCTTTCAGACTGCATGTCTGCTGCCTTACCACTCTGTGCCACAAGAGGCTCTTTCATATAGTCCACCATAAAAGCCAACATTTAGAAGCATTAACTGCCGTTGACTATTTTACAAGGATAAAATGAGCCATAAAAGCAATAAAACTAGTAAAGCTGTTAAAATATAAAACAAAAGACAAGATTAAGAGACGTGCGATAATATCTACTAACCAAAAAACATAAGAAGTTCTGTGGACATATTATGGCTATACATGAGTGACCTAATTCTTAAAACTAGCCACGCAAATTTTTCTACTTTGCTAGTTAGCAGATTATCTGTATCTGATAGCAATATTTGCAGGCGATGCTTTCTCAGGTCGCGAGGGCATCCTATAAGCATTGGTCCTAATGCACCTGTGCGAATATGATTATACAGCTTGCACTCAAATAAAATGTGTTCTGTGTTCTCTACTTGACCCTCATTGCAGATACAGAGTCGATCCTTGAGAGGGAGTCCATCAAATTTCCCACTCAAGTAAGCAGAGGGTAGGAAGTTCATTCCTTCACAATGGCATTCTTCCATCTCCGCCAAGCCAAGCTACTAGCGCCCTACTTAGCCCCAGAACACCTAGTCAAAGTGATTCATACGACGGTCACCTCCAGGCTGGATTTCTGTAACTCGCTCTACACAGGCCTGCCCTTAGCCTTGATCTGGAAACTACAGCTGGTCCAAAATGCAGCGGCCTAGATCCTCGCAGCGACACCGTGGAGATCCCACATCTGGCCTATACTACATCAGTTGCAATGGTTGACAGTTGAATTCCGGATCAGGTTAAAGGTTCTGGTACTTACCTTCAAGGCCATACGTGGTCAGGGCCCAGTGTACCTGAGAGACTGCCTATGAGACTGCCTATGCCCCAAAAAGAGCTTTACACTCCGCCGCCACCAACCGGCTACTGGTCCTTGGCCCAAAAGAAGTTTGCCTGGCCTCAACCAGAGCCAGAGCATTCTCTGTCCTGGCCCCCACCTGCTGGAATGAGCTCCCAGAGAAGATCAGGGCCCTGACGGGACTAAAACAGTTCCGCAGGGCCTGCAAAAGGGAGCTCTTCCACCAGGCATTTGGCATCTGCAGAGCCCCTGCCCCTCCCCTCCCCCCAGAAACCCACTAAGACTCCTGGACCTGTTCAAGTTACCACTGTTTATGTTATGATGATACACTGTTATGTTATACTGTCACCCGGTTTATCAATTAATAATATTAATGTTATTATATGTATGGTTTCATGTATAGTTTCAGTTATATGTAACTGAAGCCTTCAGGGAGGGCGGTATAAAAATATGAATAAATAAAATAAAATAAAAATAAATAGGGCATTGTGATGAAGGAGGGTAAAGGATCTCCTGTGCTCAGGATTTACCACTTTTCTTAGATATTGGATCTGGATGTTCCTATTTAGGAGATCTTTCCTAAATAGTGAGTCCTGAATATTGTTGAGATCATGTTGTCTCTCTACTTCTATCACTCTTGTCTTAACAAAATCTATAGCCTTGTCATAACCCATAGACAAAAACAATTGATATGAGAGACCATAGTAGCAAAACTTTTTAGTGACTGCAGTTTGCCAAGGTGCAACAAATGTGTCGATCACTAAGACTTGCAAGACTTTGTTGTTGGAAAAGTAGTTTTAGCCAGAATGTAAAGGTAGCTATCCAAAGCCTGGACTGAATGTTGACCATACCTGTCTCAATCCTAACTGCTACGTTTGAGATGTTGTTTGGTATAGCCAGAATTGCCCTCAGAAATTTAGACTGGACCTTTTCTAGACTGCCCAATCTGCCCATTGTACTAATTGGAGCCCCATATGTTAGCTGAGCAAGAGCCTTAGCCTTGAAGATGTTAATTGCTGCTGGAATGTAGCAGCCTCCTTTCTGCCAGAAGAATTTTTAATTGCACCTGCACTTTTCTGTGCATTTAAAGAGATGTTATTAATATGGGCAGATCTTGAATAGGTAGCCTGGAAAATAACGCCAAGACATTTGTACTGTTGGACTTGTTCTATTAGGGCGTCATTTAGTCTCCAGCTATGAGATTTAGGTCTCTTACCACATACCATGATCTTGGTCTTATCATGGTTAATTACCAGGCTATTCAATTGACAATAGGAGTTTAGCGCTCTTAAGGCTCTTCTCAGTCCTAGAGGGGTTCTGGCAAATATGGCTAAGTCATCAGCATATAATAAAAGTGAGATGTGTCTTTCCCCAACTTTTGGTGGGTGGAAATTTGGTTTCTTCAGAGAGTGGCCAATATCGTTTATGAAGAAATCGAAAAGGAGAGGGGCTAAGATACAGCCCTGCTTAACTCCCTTTCCAGAGTTAATTATATTAGTTAGATGACCTTGGGGAGTACACTTAACTCTAATAGCTGTGTTTTTGTATAAGGTTTTAATTAAGAAAAGTAGACATCTTTCAATGGGTGTCCTTTCTAATTTGGCCCATAGAAAATTTCTAGAAATAGAATCAAATGCAGATTTAAAATCAATTAGGCAATATAAAGGGAGGACACTGTTTTAGATGAATATTTAGCTATCAGGTGGTCAACTAACATACAGTGGCCTAGCATTGACCTTCCTTTTCTAAAGCCTCTTTGTTCCTCTATGAGCAGGTTTTCTCCCTCTAGCCAGTCTTGGAATTTCCAACGTAAATGCCTTGCATATAATTTGCTTACAGTACTCAATAAACCTATAGGCCTATAGTGCTGAGGGTCATTCCTGTAACCTTTTTTGAAGATTGGAACCAGCACTGCGACCTCCCACCCTTTTGCATCTGGCTACCAGCTTCCTTGCCCTCCCATCTCAAAAGGAATTCTATGAGGACATGGGTGAAGGAGGTGGGGACCCCTAGGGTCCCCACCTCCTTCACCTCATCCACCAACTCTTGCCTGTTGGTCAGTATTAAGTCCAGTATGGCTGAACCTCTTGTGGGTTCATCTACCATTTGATAAATGAAATTGTCAGCCAGGCAGGTCAGAAAGTTGCATGACTGAGGACGCTTCGCAGAGTTTGTTTCCCAGCACACATCTGGGAAATTGAAGTCACCCATGATTACAAGGTCTTGCCACTTGGATATTTTCCCAAGCTGCTCACAAAGTGCAGCATCCACTCGTTAGTCAGGCGGTCAGTAGCAGACACCAACCACCACACTGTTTGTTTTCCCCTCACTTATTTTCACCCAGATGCTTTCCACTGTAGAATCATAGAATCATAGAGTTGGAAAGGGCCATATAGGCCATCTAATCCATCCCCCTGCTCAACGCAGGATCAGCCCGAAGCATTCTAAAGCATCCAAGAAAAGTGTGTATCCAACCTTTGCTTGAAGAATGCCAGTGAGGGGGAGCTCACCACCTCCTTAGGCAGCCTATTCCTCTGCTGAACTACTCTGTCCGTGAAATATTTTTTCCTGATAGCTAGCCTATATCATTGTACTTGTAGTTTAAACCCATTACTACGTGTTCTCTCCTCTGCAGCCAACAGAAACAGCTTCCTGCCCTCCTCCAAGTGACAACCTTTCAAATACTTAAAGAGGGCTATCATGTCCCCTCTCAACCTCCTTTTCTCCAGGCTGAACATTCCCAAGTCCCTCAACCTATCTTCATAGGGCTTGGTCTCTTGGCCCCAGATCATCTTCATCACTCTCCACTGTACCCTTTCAATTTTATCTACATCCTTCTTGAAGTGAGGCCTCCAGAACTGCACACAGTACTCCAGGTGTGGTCTGACCAGTGCGGTATAAAATGGGACTATGACATCTTGTGATTTTGATGTGATGCCCCTGTTGATACAGCCCAAAATGGCATTCGCCTTTTTTACCGCTGCATCACACTGCCTGCTCATGTTTAGTTTTCAGTCCACAAGTACCCCAAGGTCTCGGGTTACTCACAGTGTTACCTAGAAGCGTATCCCCCATCCATTAGGCATGCTTTTCATTTTTCTGACCCAGATGCAGAACTTTACACTTATCTTTATTAAATTGCATCTTGTTCTCATTTGCCCATTTTTCCATTGTGTTCAGATCTTGTTGAACTCTGTCTCTATCTTCCGGAGTATTTGCCAGTCCTCCCAATTTGGTGTCATCTGCAAACTTGATGAGTGGT
Organism: Paroedura picta; assembly: GCF_049243985.1. Lineage (NCBI taxonomy): Eukaryota > Metazoa > Chordata > Lepidosauria > Squamata > Gekkonidae > Paroedura > Paroedura picta. The sequence goes on along the minus strand of NC_135378.1, from coordinate 3,314,821 downwards.
CCCTCCACCCCCTCATCTAGATCATTAATATATATGTTTGAAAGCACCAGGCCGAGCACCGAGCCCTGAGGTACCCCGCTACTCACCTCCCTCCAGTCTGATGAAACACCATTGACAACAGCTCTTTGAGTGCGGCTCTCTAACCAATTCCCTATCCACCTAACGATCTGAAAATCCAGATTGCAGTCCTTCAACTTATCCAATAGAACATCATGGGGAACCTTGTCAAAAGCTTTACTAAAATCCAAGTAAACAACATCAACCGGATTTCCACGATCCAGCAAACCTGTCACTTGGTCAAAAAAGGAAACCAGGTTGGTCTGGCAGGACCTGTTGGAGACAAATCCGTGCTGACTTCCTTGGATCACCAAATTGTCCTCCAGATATTTGCAGATCTGCTCCATTATCTTCCCTACAACAGAGGTCAGACTCACTGGTCTGTAGTTTCCCGGGTCATCCTTCTTCCCTTTTTTGAAGATCGGAATAATGTTTGCTCTCTTCCAGTCCTCTGGGACATCTCCAGTCCTTAAAGAGGTCCCGAAGATGATGGACTATATATGTAGATATATTCTTCTTCACTAAAATTTCCCGACAGGTAAGCCCTTTCCTCACATATAGTGCCACTCCACCTCTTCAATCTATTCTGTTTTTTTCTGAACAGTTCATATCCATCCACTATTACATTCTAGTCATGAGAATCATTCCACCAAGTTTCTGTGATGCCTACTAGATCATACCTTTCCATCAGCATGAGAAGTTCCAGCTCTTCCTTCTTATTGCCCATGCTTTGAGCGTTAGTATAAAGGCATCTGAATCCTTTTACTTTTACTTCCCTAAGAGTTGGCCTTCCTGGTTGGGCTGCCCCCGATCGGTCTCCTTCCTTACACTTCGTATGTGGCTTCAGTTTAAAGCTCTCCTGATGAATCTCCCCAGGTTCCTGCCAAACACATTCTTCCCCAAATTCGACAAGTGCAGTCCATCATGTGCTAGTAGGCCTATCCCATGGTCACAGAAACCAAATCTCTCCTGCCAGCACCAACTACGCAGCCACTGATTCACCTCCATTATCTTCCTCTCCCGACGCATTCCTCTTCCCTTGACAGGCAAGACTGAAGAGAATACCACTTGTGCCCCCATTTGCTTAAGCTTCCTCCCTAGATCTTGATAGTCTGTTTTAATAGGAGCGATGGTATTCATGGACATGTCATTCGTTCCCACATGGACCATCACAAATGGGTAGCGATCCGTAGATTTGAGGAGTTTGGGTAGCTGTTCTAAAATGTCTTTAATTTTCGCCCCTGGCAAGCAACACACCTCTCGGGTTATGGGGTCGGGCCCAGCCACATGGCGATCCATTCCTCTTAGCAGGGAGTCTCCAATTACCAGTACTCTCCTTTTTTTTCTCTCTCAACACCATTTCCTTCTATGCCTGTGGCCTCTTCTCTTTGTCTTAGACTTTGTTTTGGGACCTCTTCCCTTGTTGACCCTTGCACCTCCTCTGCAAGGGCCTGAAATCTATTCTGGAGCTCCAAAGGCCCCGAGAACCATCTCGCTCTACGCTGTTGAGTCTTTTTCCTAACTGTCTGCAGAGGCTCTGTAATGAGGTCAATCCCCTTATCCTCTTCAGGATTGGTTGTATCCTCTTTATTCAGAGTTGCACAGCTCCTGTCCATGAATTCCTCCCCTGTCTTTATTTCTGTCAGAGTAATAGTACTCTCTTCTAAGCCCCTAATCCTTTCCTCCAAAAGTCTTACCAGCTTACACTTGGGGCAGATGTAGTCCATCTTGTCTTCAGGGAGGAAGTTCAATCATATCACACTCACTGCAGATGATGAGATGCGTGTCCTGGAAGTCCATTGTAACTTCTAGGCAGTGCAACTACTAGGAAAATATAATCTATTGGTTCTAATTGCTAGGCTAAGAACCTCTGGCAAAGAGCCACAGGCCAAGAACCCTTTGTCTCTGGCGAGGAGCAGCCCTTTTTAATTCTCCCAGCAATCACTCAGCAATCACCTCACTCAGCACCACAATAGCCTTACCTGGTCAGCAGCAGCAGCTCTCCCCACATGCTCCCAGTTGTCCTTCTCCCAGCTCCTCCAAGCACTACCTCCTCTGACAAGCAAGGCCTACTCAGCAGAGTGCGGAGCTAGCAGTCAGCTCCTGAGTCTGTTCCTGAGATAACACTCTCCTTCTCCCAGCTCCTCCAGTGGTTCTTAGATGCCACTTTTCTCTACCTGAAGGAGCCTCAAAGTGGCTTAAAATCACCTTCCCTTTCTTCTCCCCACAACAGACACCCTGTGAGGGAGGTGAGGCCGAGAGAGCCCTGATATTAATGAAGAAGAAGAGTTGGTTCTTTTATACTGCTTTTATCTACCGGAAGGAGGCTCAAAGCGTCTTCCAATCGCCTTTCTTTTCCTCTCCCCACAACTGCTTGGTCAGAACAGCTTTAGCAGTGCTGAGCCCAAGGTCATCCAGCTGGCTGCATGAGGGGGAGCACAGAATTGAACCTAGCTCTCCAGATTAGAAATCCGCACTCCTAACCACTACCCCATGCTGGCTTTCCTTCAAGGCCATTGCTACTCTTAGGTCTGGTACTGTGTTTGAATTTGCTGCACAAGAGAAAGCATGGACATATAGAGTTCAGTAGCACCTTAAGACCAACAAAATATCTTCTCGGAGCCATGACTCTCAAGAGCTTATATCCTGGAAATCCTGTTGAGTCTTTATGGTGCTACTGGATATTTATCCTGCAGACCAGCACAGCTACCTATCTAAAACTGGATGCTTCCTGAAATGCTTATTGTTATGCAGTCCGCTGAATGTAAAGTAAGTGGTGGTGGGTTCATGTATGTGAGTGGATTGCTGGCCTCTCTAGTACCAGATGCCTATAGTAAAATGACTTCTTCAAACGGAATTGAAATCTTCTTAGTTTTGTTTCTGATCAGACTTGCACCGTTTTCCTTCTGTTGTTTGAGCCCTGAGGCATTTCCCACACTCTCTAGGTTAATTGGTGAAAGAGCTGTCTTTCCTTTCAACCAGGGAGAATTGGTGACGGCATCTAAAGCAATAATTGAGAAGGAGTACCAGCCAAGAGTCATTGTGAGCACGACGGGACCAAACCCCTTCAATAAACTCACAGACAGGGAACTGGAAGAATACCGCAAAGAAGTGGAAAGGAAGCAGAAGCAGTCGGAAGGTTTGTGTTTCCCAAGTGTCCATTTGGGCTGCTGGGGAAGGCAGATGATGGGGATGCATAGCTAAGCACACCTGCCTTGCCCTCCTGTTCTCTGCCTTTGGATGTGATAGGCTGATATTGATTCAACTTGTAATGCCTGGCAATGCCCCTGCTGCCACCAGAGTGGCCTGCAGCAGAGCCTAAATGGGAACATTCAGTTGGGTTGCAGTTTTTTCTGGTCAACTCACAAAAACTCACTTCTCTGGCTCAAAGTTAAGCTGTAATGCTTGGTGGTATTATGAATCAAAATGCAAAACAATATTGTTTATGGATGCAGAACCCCCCTACCTTGTTTCAATGTGGACACAAAGCATAGCTGTGGCTCAGTGTAAGGGCTCCTCCCGGTGGAGCATTGGGAAGAAGAAAATGCACATTCCTGTAAGAGGTCTGATCAGCCTGCAGGAGGATTCTCAATACAGGGAGTCAAAGTAATGGGCTAGATGTGGGTGAAATATCTGGAACTGTATCCGACAAAACAGAAGCAGATAGGTACCTGAGATTGCTCCTGTCCTGAAACTCCAGGTTCACAGCTTGGGAATGCAGCTAAACACAGCAGTCCCCTTGGAGAACCGGGTGGCTATGCTGGCTTGGAGGGCCTTTGCCCAGGTTTGGCTGGCAGATCAGCTGCCCCAATTTCTAGTTCAGTCTGATTTAGCCTTAGGGATCTGTGTCTTAGCTACATCTAGATTGGGCTATTGCAGTGCACTCAATTTGGGGCTTTCCTCAAAGAGTGCTCAGAAGCTGCCCTTAGCACAGAATCCTGCCGCTAGACTGCCGCTTGGGGAACATGTGATCCTGCCCCTGCAGCAATTATGCCACCTATTGACCTACTCCTGAGCCCACTCCAAATGGTTGGCTTTTTCCTTCAAAGCCCTACATGGGTTGCATCTGGGCTGTCTGGAGGGTTGTTTTCTCCCTTACACTCCTGCTCAGGAATTGAGGCTGCAGGAAGAGGCCCTCCTGATGATCCAAGAAATCAAAAACTTTTGTCTGTCTGGTGGGTGGCAGCCCCATAATTACAGAGCAACATCTCCTGGGAGGGGGATCTGTTCAGCCCCTCATGGTGGATCAGGAAACAGCTGAGGACACTTCTGTATAGAACTGCATCTGGCTAATTTATTTCCTTTTTTTTTTTTTTTGACAGTCCTAATTGGATTTTTTAAAATTGTGGTCTTTGGTGTGGTTTTATAATCGTTGGTTTAGTTATATTGGTTTTATTTATTTTATTATAAAATATTATTTTATTTATGTTGTAAGCCACCTTGAGTCTTGCCAGGGAGAAAGGCAGCTAATAACTGTTTAAAATAAATAAAAGCTTTGCTGCTTTCTCCCCTGGCAGGCCCTGAGGGCTCTTCCATTGGCTAGGCAAGCAACTCCTTGTATGGCAGGCACTTTCAATAACTGAAAACTCCACCTGGATACAAAGCTGTGCTGGTGACTCCCACCTGGACATGCGATAGGAGTTCACTTGTAAACTGCTTCCCCCCCGAGGAGGTAGAACAGGACAAATTGTATAGTGAGTTACATAGTTTGGATTGTATAACGTATGTATTCAAAAATGTTATTTTATAATTAATCCAATGCTGAGGTTTTGAATTTTGGACTGTATCTCTATTTGTTTGTAACTCACGCTGAGCCATCGGGGAAAGGTGAGCTAAAAGTATGAAAATGAATAAAAAATAAAACTAGGTAAGAAGTCAGATTGGAGACTTGATCAACTTTAAGGTATTCGCACGAACTTTTAGATCCCTAAATTGGACCCTCGTGTCTTCAGGGCAGTGTCTTCCATTATGCCCCCCAACAAGCACTAAGATGTTGTGAATGAAACTTGCTCGGGGTCCCCAGAGAAGAGGCAAGGACCTTTTTGGTCCTGGTCGCAGCCTGGTTGGAACACTTCCCAACAAGATGAGTGCCCCACAGGACCTCAGCAAGTCCCACAGGATCTGCAAGACAGAGCTGTTCTGCCAGACTGACGGCTCAGGCCAGAAATAGCATCAGGAAGATGCTGGCCCCCCTGTTTAAAAGTCCACCCACGGACAACACTCCCAAGAACCCGATATGTGGGTCAGTAATCCATCTCAGTGTCTGCGTAAAAAAGAGGTAGCCATAGGTTCTTTATAATTAGATTAGTATCAATTTTAACCCAGAATTTTACAATGTAAAAATCAAAATTGCATTTAGTTATTATGTATTTTAATTTTGTCATAAGCCACCCTGAGCCCCCTGGGAAAAGGTGGGGTAAAAATCCAAAAATAAATTCCCTACTAGAGATGTTATATCTTGCAGGGCGGGGGTGACCTTTGGTGAAGCCCCCCCTATGCCGCATGCATAAGAGCATCGTAGCAGTACAAACTGGGCAGGATGGGTTTAGAGGAGTTTGATGAATACAATTTGGAATTCTTCAGAAGAAATCCCAAGGTTTGAAATTAGAAGGCGTGTACCACTAGAAATAAATAGAAATTGAGAATTTCCTTTGGCAGCCAAGAGGCATTTCTAGGGCACATGAATCCTGTAGCCTGTTTTGTTCTGGTGATTCTAATTTGTACGTCAGCTAAAGTATGCTGTTCTTTGTGTTTCCATCTTAAAGGATAGCTGCTTTATTTTCTAATTCAGCCTATGAACATCTGTATAATAATCTTCCTTAAATAATAAAGGTTATATTCTAGGGGCTGTCTGACCATGCCATGTGTTTGGTATGCTGTCTCCACTTCTGGTTGTTGTCTCCCAACCCCCATTTTTGTACCCCCTTTGCCAAGAGGATTTAGAATAGTTTTCAAGGATGTTAGCTAGTATGACAAGGAAGATCTTGCATTTGCCAATAAGTTTATTTACACACAGAAGTGATGAGGAGCCGAAGTCCTAAAATAAAGTATTTGCATTCATCACAGTAGAACTGCTGCAACAATAGCTCAACATTCTTCTCCAAATTAGGAAAGATCAGCAGGATCTTGGCTTTCGGATAACACCCCTGGCTGATGCCTTTGTTGACATGCCCGCCCCAAAAATGTCAGGCCACAGATAGTGAAATAATAACTTCCAATCCGGAGGTGTTGATTGATGAAGGACTATTTAGCTGTCCGCAGAGGAAATGTAGGAGTTCAGGTTATCTGTGGGGCTGCTCTTGAATTGAATTTGTTCTTGACCAAGTGGACACATGCTGAGCAGACCTAATTGTGGCGGTTTACACTTTATGTTCTTATGAATGCTGAAGTTTGACAAAATAAGAAGCGTTGTAAAATCATTCACTTTCTGTTCCTAATGTTTTCAAGCATGTTTTACTATGGATGGGTCCAGAGCACAGTTGGCCTCAACTAAGTCAGAGAAAGGGGTCACCTTTCTCATTTAATAAGGGCACTGCTGCTGAAGCATGTATGCAAAAATGCAAAGAAAGAAGTCATCATTGTATTCATGTTTTTATTCACAGTTTTTGTCAGAATTCTCTTTTAGCAAAAATATTGTGTGCATGTGATGAAACTTTTCTTCTTGCCAAGAGCCAGTGATTGGGTAGAGAACTGTTGATCTACTGTTTAACTTCTGTGTATTGGAACATCTTGCAGAAGACTCAGAAGATGCCAGCCAACAGAGAGAAGAGACTTCTGCTGACCACCCTGCTGCTTGTCTCCCAGCCAGCACACTGGTCAAGCTACAGGAAGGTATGACTGGAACAACAAAAGGGTCCCTTCCTATTGGGGCACCTCTGTTTTCATGCTTCAGTTAATAACATCAGCTAGGACTCGTGGGAGAAAGTTTGTTTTTTTATTTGACGGTGTAGAGCTCTGTAGCTGAATGTGTTGTGCTCACAATAATAAAGAAATGTGCACGAAGAACATAAAAATAGCCTTGCTGACTCAGACCAAGGCCTGCATGGCACGGCGTTCCATTTCCGCCTGCCGCCAGCCAGTTGTCTCTGGGAGCTTGCCAGGTGTATGTGGGAAAGATCCGCCAGAACACCTTTTAATGTGAGGTGTGCTCAGGTGAACTTTCAGAGAGGAGAGCTGCTTGTAAACTTTTCTTCCCTGAATTTGTCTCACCTTTTACAAAGACAAGCTTGTGACCAGTGCCACATCTTTTGCCAGAGAATTCAAGGGTTACCTGTATGAATTGAACATTATCTGTCCCAGGGACAGCACTGTAACTTGTCTTTTGTCCCTTCAGTTCCGTAAGCAAAGCAGCCCCTTGTGCAGGAAAGTGCGCCAGCCACAGGATCACGTTCTGGGCCTTTTCCAGGCTTATCATATCTGTTGGGGATTGAACATCTCAAGTGACATGTGGTGTTTGAAATGTGGGTGTGCTGGAGTTGCAATGAGCTGTTCTGATTCCCCCCCCCCAATTGTTCTTTAAAGGGGGCACCTTTTTCTTTGCTGAAGCAAACTGCCAGGAATTTCCACTGAGCTTTCTTTCTTGGGTCATCCCAGTAAATCCATGCCCTGTAAGTATGGGTGGAGAATTAGGATTTTTGCCCCACTGTGCCTCAGTTTGCACTTAAACCTGAAACCAGCTGAAGCTTTTCTGGTCCAGAATTATTTTAGACTCCATAATAAATAGCCACTGTATGGAAATAGCTCTGTATAGAAAAGCTTGGAATCCTTCTTAAATCTGACCAGGTTGACATTTTCTCACCACACTGAGCTTGAAGCAGCTCTTTGGGATGTGTGAGCTCTCCCGTGCACATACTTGTGTTCACTTCAACAGAGGCATGTTTTCATGTGCAGGTGGATACATATGCAGAGCTGCCTCCTCTTGAGATGAGTGGGGTGTGCTTACCCAAGAACCTGTGCATGCTGGACTGAGTCTATGCTGGCAAAAGTGGAGTTAATCCTGCAAGGTTGTTGCACATTTCTTAAGCGTTATTGTAACTAGATTACACCTCTGGGCATAATTTTCTGCTTCAATTTAGATGCTGGATTTATTTCCTTTAAGGTCTCTGTATGACAGAAGCAATGCCAGAGACCTCTGTTAACCACATTTCGATTATTTGAGCAAACATCAGTTAAGGGTACAAATAGGTGTAATCTAAGGTGTGTTGTGTGTTTTCCTCTTACCCTGAGAATTATCACCTGTCTGTTACAAAGCGGTCTGTTCATTCCACCTCATTCTGTATTCTATAAGAATGGTTCTGGCCATTCTTTTAATATAACACAATGGCTGTGATGGATGCATCGATTCTCTACTTGTGCTTTTTTCTTCTTGTGGCTGCATTACAAACAGGAGGTGGATATGCTAAAGAGTACCTGTTGCCATAGTAAGTACCATCCCACCCCCCTCCCACCCCTGACCTGTCCCTACTGCTTTTTCTGACCCTTCTGTGCTTGGCTTCATTCTCTGGCATCTATTGTAATGTTCTCTTTTTGTGTTGGGTTGCTGTTTGGTTTGGTAAGTTTGGCACTTCCATTTTAAAGTATGCTTAGCTATTTCAGTTGCTGTACCAGAACAGATCAATTAGAATGATGTCAGCAAGAGCTGAGTTTGTACTGCTAGTTGAACCTGAACATGGCTCCAGGTTTAGGTTTTAAAAAAAAATCAGATTCATCCTTTTTTGAGACATTCAAATTAGATTTCGTGCCCAAATGTTAATTTCTCCAGCAGTAGGGGTAGGGAAAAGGGGAGATAACATGCTCTGCTTTTTGCGTGCGGGTGGAGAGCAACACTCCAAATGTAAATCTGAAATTGCCTTAGATAGGCAAAGGTGATGTTTCAAATGAAAGCTTCTCGTCACGCTTGTGCTTGTTTGGCAAGGCTCTCACCCACAGCGTTTTCCAAGTGTTTTTAATGCCCTCACTGCCTGTTGTAAGAAGGGAACTTCAGCCTTTCTCTTCTTTGCACTGAATAAATAATCTTGTGAAATGCTTGTTGCCTTGAGACTCAGGAGGAGAACACCTGGAACTCACTCTGCGAGGCTGCATTTTGCCTGCATGTGCTGAAGCACCAGGCCTGCCCCCCTGGAGCTCTGCATCCTGGATTCCGAGATGGAAATACCCCCCAAGGTCTCCCTGGGCAGTCTCATCAGTAGGTTGTTGCCCCTGCACAAAGTCTCTCTCTCTCTCTCTCTCTCTCTCTCTCTCAATAAGACCATGATAGCTTGGGCAACCAACTCTGCCTTACCCAAAACAGCTGTCAAGAAGGACAGGCTGTCTGGCACAGTTTTCCTTTGGTTGCAAAAGCCACTGCACTATTAGGAACATCATCATAGAATCATAGAGTTGGAAGGCTACGGCGAGTGGTGGTATAGAAATCTAATAATAAATAAAAGGGATCTCCAGGGTCGTCTATTCCAAATTCCTGCAAAATGTCAGAACTCACACCTACCTGCCTACATACAGTGATACCATTTTAATGCCCAAATGATCTCCCCCATCAAAAATCTCCAGAATTCAGCCTGGCCTGGAAGGAATTCACCTACCATCCAACAGTGATGATCAGCAATTCCCTGGGTATGCAATGAATCATAAAATCATAAAGTTGGAAGGGACCTCCAGGGTCACAAGAGACAAAGGCACATCACGTCTTGCCAACCCACTCACAATCTGACTAAGTTCATAAAATCAGCATTTCTGTCAGATGACTATCTAGCCTCTGCTTAAAACCTCCCAAATAAACAGAAACCATCGTCCCCCGAAGAAGCCTGTTCCACTGAGGAACCACTCTCACTGTCAGGAACTTTCTGGATGTTTAGCTGAAAATTCTTTGGAATTAATTTCAACTCTTTTGGTTCTGGTCCAACCCTCTGGGGCAACAGAAAACAACTCAGCTCCATCTTCTATATCAGGGGTCATCAATCCCCGGTCTGTGTCCCGGTGCCGGGCCATAAAGCCCGCGGTACCGGGCTGCAGGCAGCCGCGCCTGCCTCCCCACGCCCGCAGCAAGAAGGAAGGGAAAAGGCAGGCGCAGACACCGGCACGCCGGTGATGCAAACGCACATGCGCGCAGTTGCCGCGCGTGCGAGTTAGCATCCCCTGGTGGCAAAAACACGCACGCGCAGCAACTGCATGCATGTGCGTTTGCATGCATGTGCATGTGCGGCAACTGCGTGTGCACGTTTACCCAGCACCCAGGCCGTCTGCTCTCCCTTCACCCCGGAGGCGGTCCCTGAACTGAGAAAGGTTCTGGACCGCTATTCTATATGACAGCTCCTCAAGTATTTGAAGATGGTTATCATATAACCTCTTAGTCGTTTCCTCTCCAGGCTAAACAAAGTTCCCTCAACTTTTCCTTATGCAACATGGTCTCCAAACCGCCCACTATCTTTGTAGTCCTCCTCTGAAGACGTTATAGTTTCTCTACATCTTTCTTCACTTCTGGTCCAAGTGAGGTCTTACGAGAGTGGAGTAAAGCAGTAACATTACCTCTCATGATCATAGAATCATAGAGTTGGAAGGGGCCATACAGGCCATCTAGTCCAACCCCCTGCAAAACGCAGGATAAGCCCTAAGCATCCTAAAGCATCCAAGAAAAGTGTGTATCCAACCTTTGCTTTTGAAGACTGCCAGTGAGGGGGAGCTCACCACCTCCTTAGGCAGCCTATTCCACTGCTGAACTACTCTGACTGTGAAAAATGCTTTCCTGATATCTAGCATGCAATAGCTCTTGTTTGAGTAGCGCCCACCCTTCACATGCTCCGTTCCCTTCCAGCATTCTCGTCCATGGTATGACACTCATCATGTCTCTGAGTTTATTAAAGTATGCCCTACGAAAATCCAACATCCGCGTCTGGCTACAAGCTTCCTTGGCTCCCCATCTCAAAAGGAATTCTATGAGGACATGGTCACTTCCCCCTAAGGTCCCCACCTCCTTCACCTCATCCACCAACTCTTGCCTGTTGGTCAGTATTAAGTCCAGTATGGCTGAACCTCTTGTGGGTTCATCTACCATTTGATTAATGAAATTGTCAGCCAGGCAGGTCAGAAAGTTGCATGACTGAGGACGCTTTGCAGAGTTTGCTTCCCAGCACACATCTGGGAAATTGAAGTCACCCATGATGACAAGGTCCTGCCGCTTGGATATTTTCTCAAGCTGCTCACAAAGTGCAGCATCCACATCCTCTCGTTGGTCAGGCGGTTGGTAGCAGACACCAACCACCACACTGTTTGTTTTCCCCTCGCTTATTTTCACCCAGATGCTTTCCACTGTAGATATGCTCTCCTTCGCTAGAATTTCCTGACAGGTAAGCCCTTTCCTCACATACAGTGCCACTCCTCCACCTCTTCGATCTATTCTGTTTTTTCTGAACAGTTCATATCCATCCACCATTACATTCCAGTCATGAGAATCATTCCACCAAGTTTCTGTGATGCCTACTAGATCATACCTTTCCATCAGCATGAGAAGTTCCAGCTCTTCCTTTTTATTGCCCATGCTTCGGACGTTAGTATAAAGACATCTGAATCCTTTTACTTTTGGTTCCCTATGAGCTGGCCTTGCCGGTTGGGCTGCCTCCGATCGTTTTCCTTCCATACACTCCCTATGTTGATCGTCTCCTTCCCCTAGTGGCTTTAGTTTAAAGCTGTCCTGATGAATCTCCCCAGGTTCCTGCCAAAAACATTCTTCCCCAGTTTCGATAAGTGCAGTCCATCAGGTGCTAGTAGGCCTTCCTCAAGAAAGCCTATCCCATGGTCCCAGAAACCAAATCTCTCCTGCTGGCACCAACTACGCAGCCAGTGATTCACCTCCATTATCTTCCTCTCCCGACGCATTCCTCTTCCCTTGACAGGCAAGATTGAAGAGAATACCACTTGTGCCCCCATTTGCTTGAGCTTCCTCCCCAGATCTTGATATTTTTTTTTAATAGGAGCAATGGTATTCAGGGACATGTCATTCGTTCCCACATGGACCATCACAAATGGGTAGCGATCCGTAGATTTGAGGAGTTTGGGCAGCCGTTCTGAAACATCTTTAATTTTCGCCCCTGGCAAGCAGGGGACACTGGACACTGTACTTCTTTTAATACAGCCTAAATTACCCATTAGCTACTGAGTCTCGCTGCTGACTTGTGTTCAGTGTCTGGTCTACTTAGACCCTCATCTTATAGTGATGCATATAATTTTTCCTGCCTAAATGAAGAACCTTACATTTATCACTATTGAAATTAATTTTATTCATTTAGCCCAGTTTTCTAGCCTATCGGGGTCCTCTGATTCTGTCTTCTAGTGTGTTTGTTACCCTGATTGACTTCAAGTGCCTATAGAGTCTGCAAATCTAATAAGCACCCCCTCTATTCCTTCATTCAAATCATTTATAATGTTGAACAACACAGGGCCCAGGACACATCCCTGAGGCACTCTACTTGTCACTCCTCTCCAAGAAGATATTGAACCATTTACAATCACCCTTTGGGTGCAATCGGTCAACCACCTATTATTTTACCAACTTGTCAGTAAGAATATCACGTGGAACTTTATCAAAAGCCTTCCTGAAACCAAAGTAAACTATGTCCACAGCATTCTCCTGATCTAGCAATGTAGTAACCTTCTCAAAAAAAGAGATAAGGTTAGTCTGACATGACTTGTTCTTGAGCAAGCCATGCTGCCTCTCAGTAATTACAGCCATCTGCTCTAGCTGCTAAAGGACCATCTGTCTGAGGATTTGTTCTAGAATGTTGCGAACTATAGACGTCCAGCTGACGGGCTGGTAGTTACCCAGATCTTCCTTTTTCGCCTTCTTGAAGATGGGGACAACATTTGTCTACCTCCAATCTTCTGGAGGCAGAAGATTCATCTGTTCTCGAAGAATTGTCAGAAATAATGGACAGAGGCTCAGAAATTGCATCTACAAGTTCTTTTAGTACTAGATATTACATCTACAAGTTCTTTAGTACTAGGTACTTATGGACTACCCCTATAGTGATCCTAAGCCACAAAGGTTGACTTTCTGTTTTCTGATTTTCAAATTACTTTTTAAAATAGTCTCTACATTTCCACTAAACCAGAACCTATGCAAAGTAAATCCTCAAGTGAATCCTTAAAATGTTAGCAGGACACTAGCTTCCTTCCAAAAGACACCCTATCTTCATTAGTTGTGGTGGACCACAAAAAGTTTGCCATATCTCTGTTCATACCATTGAATCATTAGTCCAGATGAGACATGGGTCCTTGCAAACTGCTTGCCATGCACATTCTGCTAGGGTAGTCACTACATCTACAGATTCTTTGCGAGTTATGTAGAGCAGTGGTCCCCAACCCCCGGTCTGGGGACCGGTCCCGGTCCGTGGATCATTCGGTACCGGGCCGCAGCTCCTCTTCATCCTCCTCCTCGGCTGCTGCCTCGGGGGCTGCCCTGGCACTCTGCCGCCGGCTCACTTTTGGTGCTCTCCAGCAGCTACCATGGCTGGCGCTCCCCCTCGGCGTGGTACTGCGCAGCTGCTGCTGGCAGTGTCTCCCAGCGGGCGGCGGGAATTCAGGGGCGCCGGTGGGAAAGCTAGCGGAGCAGGGGCTCAGGCGGTGGCAGGGACGTCCCTCAGCAAAAGACTCCCCCCCCCCCCCACTGGGCCTCAGTAAAATTGTCAAGCGTTGACAAAATGTAATAAAAAGGTGATAAAAAAGTTGGGGACCACTGATGTAGAGCAGCAACTTTGTCACAACTATCTGTCTTTGTGAAGGAAGCACTGTACCAAAGATGTGTCTGGGGCAGAACATGCACTGCTTTTGCAAGAATGGTATTCAACACTCTTATTCCCTGGCTTAAATTTGTCCTGCCTCTAAATAGCTCAGTTTGCTATTCCTCCTTCAATTGCCTGCACAAAACCCTGAAGAATAAGAGGTTACTTACCTGTAGTGATTGACTTCAAGTGCCTATAGAGTCATACAACTCATTGTCCTTCACCACCACCATCATTGCAACAGATGTGTGTTTGGCATGCTATTATGCTCTGGGAAAGATTGAGAGAGATGGTGAGGCTCTGATGCTCAAAACATGTGTGGTGGAATCCTGTCTCCTGGAAAGAATAGAGCCAGACATCAAAAGTTCTTTCACGCTGAGGTGCTGCAATTTCTAAAGGAGGTGTTGTGCATGCTGGGATCCTAGTGGTGTGACTGTACAGGGGATCATTTACACAACATCCGTGATAGATAAGCAGCTGCCTTTCACCTTCACCACATATTTAACCTCTGAGATACTTTCAGCCACCTGCTGGGGCAACATCCTGAATACATCCTGGCTACAGCTGGCTTTTTTCTTGGGGTAACAACTTAGTCCCTTTTTTTTAATGATGTTTTTGTACCCATAATGACAATTTCCAGTTTATTTAAGACTCAAACATTCCTTCATGTACAATTCAATCATTATATATGCTTAAGTATCTGAAGAAAACCCTGAACATTTCAGCCTGTCTTTTCCCTAGTGATTACTCAGGGGTATAATGGAAATGGCCTTAAATGCCAGTCATTTTTCCTACGGTCGTACAAGCCAGCGCTATTTTTTATTATTGATAAAATAAAATAAATTTATTTTTCTGATTAACCTGCCCAAAATTTCATGTTGACATGAATGCTAGATGTACAAAGAACAGCTCTATGCTCTAAAGTATATTCAGCTGAGTTAAACAGACCACAGCTCTGTGAGGCAGTTTGTAATCCTCCAAATGGCTTTCTCCTTTCGCTCTGCTTTTAAATGGTCTTAACCCAGTTTAAAACTTCTAACACTTCGGGTTTGCTGAGTTTGGAGTGCTGAGCTAACAAACACCAAATTATTCTAAACTACAAATAAAAATATGCCATGGAGACAGCTGTGAAATACAAATGCTGTTTGTGTGGAGAACACAAAATCTGCAATGGGAGGTTTTCAGGGAAGTCTAATGATACAATGTCTCTGCTGCCCCTCTTTTGGGGGGGGGCTCATTGCCGTTACTTTGTTTCATTCTGTTTCCTCCCACATGCAAAATGAGGAGGCAAAAAGTGGATGATGCAGACTTGATCTACCTTTCTCCAGTTTACCATATCTGAGCCTTTTATACCAAAAAAAAAAACCCAAACCCATCTTTTTTATTTGCTGTGGTGGATCACAAAAAGTTCACTGTAACTCTGTTTAAACCTTTGGCTCATTAGTCCAGAGGATACATGACCCTTACAAACTGCTTGCCATGCACACTCTGTTAGTGTGCTAGAGGAATCTCCTCTGTCATGCCCTTTTCCCCCCAAAGGTAGTTTTCTACTCTCATACCCTTTCCCCATCATAGAAGGGGAAATCTGTAGATGTGATAGAGCAAAGTTTGAGTCCAGGGGTACCTTTAAGACCAACAAAGTTTCATTCTGGGGAGAAGCCTCTGTGCATGCCCACAACGTACATGCACACAAAAGCTTATACCCCAAATTAATATTTGCTAAGGTACCCCTAGACTCAAACTTTGTTGTGCTACTTCAGACCAACCCCTGAGCCAGCTGAATCTATAAATGTGAGATAGCTAAAAGCTGTAAAAATGGGAATCATTTGTTTCCTCCTCTTCCATTGCAGTTCTCGCATGAGATATTGTGATCTGTTGTAAATTTAGATCTGTGAGCTCCAGTTATTGAGAATTCACAAGCCCTGTTTAAAATGGAATCCTAACAGGAATCCTAACAGGAGTAGGGGCTATAGTATTATATAGTATAGTAGTATAAGCAGGTGTTGATGCATGCCTCTGCTCTACTCGACTTTTTTAAAACACTGAACCAGCCTCAAGGGACTGGAGCGTGTCCAGAGGAGGGCTACACAGATGTTGAGGGGTGTGGAGACCATCATATGAGGAAAGGCTGAGGGAACTAGAGAAGACGACTAAGAGCTGATATGACAGCCATTTTCAAGTACTTGAAGGGCTGTCACATAGAAGATAGAGCAGAGTTGTTTTCTGTTGCCCCAGAGGGTCAGGCCAGAACCAGTGGGTTGAAATTAATTCAAAAGGCTTTTCGGCTAACCATCCAGAAGAAGTTCCTAACGGTTAGAGCGGTTCCTCAGTGGAACAGGCTTCCTCAAGAGGTACTGGGTTCTCCTTCCTTGGAAGTTTTTAAGCAGAGGCTAGATAGTCATCTGACAAATTGTAATTCTGTGCATTTAGGCAGATTGTGAGTGGGTGGGCAGAAGGGATTTTGTAGGTGCTTGGCTCTTGTGGCCATTTCCTGCATTCTGCAGGGGGTTGGACTAAATGACCCTGGAGGTACCTTCCAACTCTGATTCTAAAGGACTCGTGTGGCTTTGGAATCTTAAAATTTATGCTTTCAACATCCATGGGGAAGGCATGCTATCAGTTGCTCCATTTCTTCCATGGGTGAGCAGGCAGCGCCTACAAGAAGGTGTCAAATGGTGTGGGGGCTTTGGAAAAAGGAAGGGAAACAAGCTTGAGTTCCCTTCAGTTTCTATAAGCAAGTTGGAATAAGATGAAATTTTGTATGTCTGGTCATGAGTAGCAGCACACCTTTGTTTGTATCCTTTGGTGTTTTTAGTTCTGTAAGGAAGGCAGGGACACAGCAAAATGGGGCTGTCTGAGCACAAATCATGGAGTTTTCAGTATGTTGTGGCTCTGTGTGGGGCACGTTGGCTCTACAAACTTTGAGGGAAAGGGCTTCTAGTGGTCCAGCAGCCACTTAGGCGAGGACTCCAATGGCTGGCTCTGCATGTGATTTTCTGCCCAGAGCAGATCTCCCTGCTAGCTAGTGCCATGAGAGAGCCCAGCCCACACTAACCCCGCATTTTCCTTTTGATTGCCCTGCTAGAGAGGCCGCCTGAGCAGCCTTACAAAGATGACAGTGATGCTGCAACCTTCAAGCAAAGCCTCCCAGACCTCACCCCTGACGAGCCCTCTGAAGCCCTCAGCTTCCCAGCCTTTGGGAGAGAAGAGGAAGGCAAATGTGACCAAGATCTGGCCCCAAGTCAACCTGAGTGTCCTGCTGAAAGCCAAGACCTTCAAGCTCAGCCTTGTGAAGAAGCATTGCCCCCACAGGCTGAGGTGGATGCAGGCAGCGATGAGTCTCCTGGGAAGTCTCCGTCCAAGAAGAAGAAGAAGTTCCGCACACCTTCCTTCCTGAAGAAAAACAAGAAGAAGACTGACTCCTAAACACCTTCAGAAATGTTGTCATGTGTTAGAATTTTAAGTTTATTAACCACTAGAATGTACTAGATTGTACTGAGTGTTTTTGTCTTATGTAAAAAGCAGAACAAGTAACACCCTCAAGTTATAGCTTGATTGCTTAAGATTATAATTGAAAATTAACAAGCAGAAGGTGCTAATCCTGTGTATGTCGCAGCAGCTAAGCCGGTTTATTCCTAGTATGTAAAAGTATGTAAACATCGGAAGAAGACACTGAACCACTGTGTGTAACTTTTCAAGCCCACGTTGCTTTATATATGAAGGCAAGCTCTGTTCACGATGTCCTGCTTAAAGTGTGCTGCTATCTGCTCACTCTAAAAACTATTCTTATGCCAGATTCTACTTTCGGCTTCCTAAATGGGAGATGACTCTACATTTATATATTTCAGAGTTTCTATTCTTGAACCGAATAGATCTGTTTCTGCACTGAAGCAATGCTGTCCTGAGGCTTCAAAGAATGTGGTCTTCCTCCCTTCCTGTTTTGAATTGTAGCATAGCTGAGATGCTAAGCCTACTTGTTTTATCTAAGAATGAGTCACTTGTGTTTCCTGCTGAGCCACCCAGCCTGCTTTCTAATGAAGTTTCCACAGAATAATCCTCTATTTCACAGACTTGGAATTGTAGCATTCCAACTCCTAGAAAGCTGGAGATTAGTTTCAAATGCTGGATAGGAAAATGCCTTGGTCATGAGAACACACCTTGAACCAAGCGTGGACCTGATTGCCAGTTGTGGCAGCCACGGCCAGCAGTGGCCTTTCTCAGTAGGGATGAAAGGAAGGCCAGGAGGTTGGCCATACGCTGGCAGCAAGTGGCAGGTCTTCGCAGACCTTGACATCTTTGCTTCTCCTCCTCAGCATTCTGTTATTTTAGCTGTGTGTTTGGGCCAGAAACAGTGAACATTTTACTTTAATAATTGGCATCCCTTCAGAAATCAAAAGTGGGCTTGTGTTCAAAAGTGGCCAGATATGTTCGTATATGATTTGAGGTCAGCGGGGCTCTTTCGAGATTTTTTGACATGACTGATGATTTATCAGAGCTGTGTAATGACAAAATGAAGCTTGGTTCGTTGAATGCCTCAGCCTAGGAGAATAAGTCCAGTGATCATTGGCATCTTCATTAGAAACAAAACGTCTCCACACAGGTATCTTGGAGCCATTTAGAATTGATGAGGCTGAAGCAGAAGGTTTACAGGGAGACCCGGGTTGACGGTAGGAATACCCACACTGCAAGCAACTGGGCCAGCGCTGATCACTGCAGAAGAAGGTGCGAGACGGCAACTGCTCATGTTTCCTATGGACTGCATGGCACTAATGGCTTTCAGCTTGTTTCCTAACTTTGTATGGCCTGTGAACATAAGCAGCAGCCAGTCCTGATTTTGCACCGCTGTGTCTCATGGTCTGAGTTGAAATTGCATCACAAAAGCCATTGCTTCATGTTTCTTTTCGAAAATGTAGGGACTCAGATTACCTTGTTGACCACATATGCAATGATTTTGAAGTTCTAATTTTGTAGTTCTTGATTCTTTGTATTACAGTATGAAATTGAATTGTGTCTGGTGTGGCACATGGGTGGGGTGGGGTGGGAGGGAAGCAGAAGAGTCCTGTGTTTTTTTCTTTCTTTGTTGTATCATTCAGTTCTACTCACAAATAAAATTCTTCAAAGGACCTATGTGTTTATCTGTCTTTTCGGTTCAGGTACTCTTGATCTCTGAAAGACTCATAATGCTTCTAAATAATTTTCAAAGTGTTTATAAAAAAGCTATAGTGATGCAACCTATGGGAGGCTAGGCCAGCCTTTCTCAACTATTTTACCATTCTTTATATATATATATATATAGTCAAGTCAGATTTTATTGCATGTAGCCATAGGCCATTACAATACAAAAGGAAAATATAAAAGGATTTAAAACATTTCAAATCAGTAATAAAAAAGCAAATAAAAGAATGTGCAATCTCAGACAACAATCACTTAACATCATAAAAACATTTCCAGACTACATATGTCCACTTATCCTATAGCTCCTCTAGGAACTTGCTCTGTGCAGCACCACTCTGGCCCTTATTTTCTTTGCTGCAACGACAAATAATGACATTTTGTTAGAAACAAATGAATTAGCATCTGCTAACAAAAACACAAGTTTTTCCTGATCGGATTTATCATTTAGCCCATCTAGTAGGCCAGCTAGAAATTTGGCCCTAGGATCTATATACAACGGGCAATTGAGAATGTAATGTGGGAGATCCTCCAGGACTAAAGCTCCACAAATACAGAAGCATTGATCTTTTGGTGTTTTATGGTATCGCCCACTCAGTACAGCTGTTGGCATTGTTTGAAATCGCATGGAGGTAAAAGCTACTCTGAGACTATGAGTTGAAAGATAGACTAGATAGGAAGATCTCAAATGGTTTGTTTTGAATAATTTGTACCAGGGTGAACTTTTAGATTGCAGGATTAATTATCAATCAAGGCATCTGAGATAAATACCCAGTCTCTGAGTTGGTTATTATCTCCTGAAGAGTTTAACAGGTCATCTGGGATGGAATAACGTGACAAAATGTTGTTGAAAAGTCTGGAGCGAGAAGGATCTTTGGCCAACAAAAGCTTAAAAGATTGTTCACTAAGTGAATTTGAACTTGATGTTCCATGCTTCCATTTCTTCCATACTTTTACAATGGCCAGATGTATGCGAGCCCTAATTGAGGGCAGGCCAGTTTCTGCTCTCATAAGAGCTGCTGATGTCCCCTTTGGAAGGACTAAGATACGCCTGAGAAAAAGATTTTGAATAGTTTCTAAGCTGGTAATAATATCTTCTTTCCAACCCCAGATTTCAGCAGCGTACAAGAGGTGAGAGACGACCTTACTAGTAAATAGTTTCAAGGCTGGGTCTATAAGATGTCCTCCCTTTGTGTAGTAGAATCTCAGAATAGACCCAACTAACCTCAGTGCAGAGGACTTGATGGTTTCTAGGTGTGCATTCCAATTCAGGGTCTCTTTAAATGTGACTCCCAGATATTTGAAAGAGCTACATTGTACAATAGGGTGCCCGTGTATACTCCAGGGTGATTTTTTTGTTCTTTTTCTAAATACAATTACTTTTGTCTTCTCATAATTAATGTTGAGTGACTCCTCCTTGCAGTATGCACCTAGTTCTTGCAGCAGCCTTCTTAGTCCTATTTTAGTAAAAGAAATTAGGGCCATGTCATCAGCATACAATAAAATGGAGATTTTTTGTTGGCCAAAAGATGGTGGGGAAAAAAATGGGAACCCGAAAGCCTCTTAACTATGTTGTTTATATACAGATTGAATAGGAGGGGAGCCAATACACAACCCTGTTTGACTCCTTTATTTGTTGGAATTCTGTTAGTCAAAGATCCTGATGTTCCTACCCTGATTTGGGCATGTGTGTCTGTATGTAACTCACGTAATAAAGAGAGTAGCCGTCCGTCAATGTTTGTTCCTGCTAACTTTGACCATAAGTGGTTTCTATCAGTGGAGTCAAAAGCTGCCGCCAGGTCAACAAATGCTACATATAATGATTTCGTTGGGCCATTTATACCAGAAAAGGCTAGTTGACATAAGGTTTGGCAGTGATTAACTGTACTAAGACCTTTTCTAAAACCTGCTTGTTGGGGATGTATAACCTGATTTTCATTCACCCAGTCTTCTGGTTTAGGTAGCAAAAACTTGCTATACAATTTTGCTGATATATCCAACAGGCTTATTGGTCTGTAATTTTGTGGATCTGTTCTGTCACCTTTCTTAAAAATAGGGACAATAATACTCTTCCATCTAGATGGCATTAGGCCCAATTCATTTATTTGTGTAAAACCTTTGGCTAGCATAGGTGCCCACCATTCTGAAAAGGCTTTAAACAAGTCTGGGGGAATCAGATCTTCCCCGGGCGCTTTTCCAGAGGTCAGTGAGAAAATTAAGCCCCTAATTTCTACCTCTGTTACTGGGGGCCAAACTGGAAGGTCTAAGATGTCAAGGAAAGTATTTTGCATCTGTGACATGTTCGGTGTAGATGAATTAGCTCCAAAAACCTTGCTAAAATACTCAAACCAAACTTTCCCTGGGATTTGTGCTTCAAATTGATGCAATGAACTACTTAAATCATTAGAGACCAGTTCCCAGAACCGAGGATCATTCTTTTCATAGACTGCCAATTCCAACTCATTCCATAACTGTCTAGCATGATCCATTTTCTTTTGTGTAAGTAGGCTTTTATATTGAGATCTGAGTTGAAGAAGATGGGACATTAAAACACCAGAGCTACCACGCCTGACCTGTCTCATGCAAGAGATCAAGGCTTTTTTGAATGCTTTGCATTCTTGATCAAACCATCCATTGCTTGTATAAGGTATAGCTTTTGCTGGTCTATTGTTTATTAACAGTGGTTTGAGGCGATTGACTGTAGTCTCATAGCATTTAATAGCATCATTACTAGAATGTAAAAGAGTTAATCACAGGGACTCCCATTCTAATTTTTTAAAGGTTTGAAGTAATTTGTTGTTTAGTTGTTCAGACCATTTAGCTCTTCTGAAACCTGGAATGGTATCTTCTGCAAAAACTTGTACTGGTTTCAGTAAGATATTATCACTAGTATACAACAACAGTCTCAGAGGACAATGATCACTCTAAGGGCAATTACCGACCTCAAAATAAGATACTAAATTCAATAAACTAGGTGATATAGCAATATAGTCAATTGTACTTGTCCGACAGGTTGACAGATAGGTAAAGGTACCACCGGTTGTGTCATAATTGGTACTATGCAAAACATGTAAGTCAAATAAAGAAAGAAATTCCAAAAATTTCAAGCCAAACTTATTAACAATTACATCCTTTGATAAATGGTCCAGAATGGTAGCATGGAGAGCAATTTGGGCATTGGTCTTACATCTCTTAAACCAGACCCTATTCGAGCATTAAAATCACCACAAATAATAAACTGGGCTTTTGGATAGTGGTAAATCAAAAATTCCATTATAGTGGCCAAGGAGTCCCAGGGATTCTCCTTATCCTGATCTAAGGAACTCTTGGGTGGTATGTATACATTGATGCACACTAGATTTCTGGAATAAAGACCCTTAATTAAAATTGTCTGGAATTGGTTGGAACAACAGTTTACTAAAACTTGCACGTCAACTTTTAAGTCAACATTTACTAATATCGCTAAACCTCCACTACCTCCCTTTGGGCTGATCCTAACTGCTGAGACTGAAAATGCTTGATAACCTTGGAGGGTGGGGGAATCAGATTCTTGGGACCAGGTTTCTTGGAAACATAGGATATCATGGCCCTGTAAAACGGTTAAAAAATCTGAGTCATAAAGCTTGTTCTTCCAACCTCCAAGATTCGAAGATAAAAATTTTAGTTGTCAATCCAGTTTAGAGATAGTATTAAGGTCACCATCATGATCTAAAAACAGCCATTTTTTGAAGATATTATGGAGTCAGTGTTAGTCTGCTGGTTTATTATAATCTCTGTCTCCATCTTGGTCTGTGAACAACTGAGTGATACACTTTTGGGCTTTCCAATATTTCCAGCAGCTATTTTGGGAGGAAGTGGAAGTGGGAGAGCTGAATCTGATGGATAAGAGTCTATTGTTTCACTTGTCGGCTTTACTACTGGCGCCTTTGGAGACAACTCATTTTTTGTACTCAGAAGTTTTTGTCTTAGGTGATCCAGTCTATCAGTGATCTCAGTTTGTTCAGCAGGTGGGAGGGCTGAGAAGGAGTTGATTAAGTTCTCTTCTATGGAATAATCGGGAATAAAATGTTCACATTTCTTATTAATGGAATCAATAGAGTCAGTCCAGTTTATTAAATCTCCATGAACAGCGTCCTTCTGATCTTCAGAATGATTTTTATCTATTGTTGAGGATTTAAGTTGCGGAGGCTTTGATATCAGTGAAGTTAAAATGAGGTTATCGAATACTCGGACTGGAAATATCTCTTTTGTACGCAAAAAGGGTTTCTGGTGCAAAAAAGCTGTAGGTACCTTAGGAATTGTGAATACAAGTATGGTTCTTTGCACCTGATTTGAGTTGTTGAGAGGCTCAACTGAAATCAAATCAATAGGCGATATAGACTTGCCAAGGAGATCTCTTAGGTGTTGAAATGCCTGGTGCTTGGTTTTCCAAAGAGGCATTTGGCCTTTATATCTGCAGATAGTCACACAGATTTTGCAAGGCTGTACTTTTAGCTGGTATTGTAGACTCTTGCCATCTTTTATTTTTGGAATATTATCCGCTGTCATGAGGGGTTTAGGATTCTGCTTTCGTGGTACAGTTTCATTAGAACTATAGTGAGTAGCGTAGAGCAGTGGTCCCCAACCTGCGGGCCGCGGCCTGGTGCCGGGCCGCAAAGGCCATGGCGCCGGGCCGCGGCTCCCTCTCCCCACCCCCCCCCACAGTAAAAAACTTCCCAGGCCGCAAACTTGCGGCCCGGGAAGCTTCTTACTGCGGGAGGGCGGGGAGAGGTAATCAGGGTCGGGCCGCACATTGTGCATGCGTGGCCCGTGCGGGCACGGCCCGTGGGCATTGCCCGATGCGCGGCCGTGGCCCGTGCGGGTGCGGCCCGCGGGCACAGCCCGATGCCCTGCCGGTCCCCAGCCTCAGAAAAGTTGGGGACCACTGGCGTAGAGGGTCACTTGATACGTTATCTGGGTCTCCAGGATATTCTCCTTGCAACGAATTAACTAAATCGTCCTTTTCTTCTTCACAATTATCAGTTGTAGGGTTGATCAGAGGAGAGAATTTATTGGCAGTTGGATGAGTGCATAATACATTGTTTGTGGAAAAATAATCATCTATTTTTAACTGCTTGGCTCCTGGAGGCGAGCATGATTCTTCTCGTGGCCTTTTGTTAACGCCCATAATTAGCACCTGATGGACTGCACTTATCGAAACTGGGGAAGAATGTGTTTGGCAGGAACCTGGGGAGATTCATCAGGAGAGCTTTAAACTGAAGCCACAAGGAGACTGATTGGGGGCAGCCCAATCAGGAAATGGAGGGAAGGACAGAGCTCTAAAGAAGAGTACCTACAGGTTACTATGCACTGTAGATCAATCATCAGAAAGGCCAAAGCTGAGAGTGAGCTAAGATTGGCCAGGGAAGCCCATTGTAACAAGAAAAGATTTTTCAGTTACGTAAGGAGCAAACGTAAAGTAAAGGAGGCAATAGGCCCGCTGTTGGGTGCGGATGGACAAACTCTAACGAAAGATGCAGAGAAAGCAGAAAGGCTTAGTGCCTATTTTACATCTGTTTTTTCCCACAGGTCAAGGTGTTTAGGCACATCTAGAGATGGCTGTAGCCAAAGGATAGTGTCTGGGTGGCAGGTTAACATGGATAGAGAGGTTGTCGAGAGGCATTTAGCTGCACTGGATGAGTTCAAATCCCCTGGTCCGGATGAACTGCATCCGATAGTACTCAAAGAACTTTCCAGAGAACTTGCACAGCCCTTGTCCATCATCTTCGGAATCTCTTTAAGGACTGGAGATGTCCCGGAGGACTGGAAAAGAGCAAACGTTATTCCGATCTTCAAAAAAGGGAGGAAGGATGACCCGGGAAACTACAGACCAGTGAGTCTGACCTCTGTTGCGGGGAAGATAATGGAGCAGATATTAAAGGGAGCGATCTGCAAACCTCTGGAGGACAATTTGGTGATCCAAGGAAGTCAACATGGATTTGTCTCCAACAGGTCCTGCCAGACCAACCTAGTTTCCTTTTTTGACCAAGTAACAGGTTTGCTGGATTGGGGAAATTCGGTTGATGTCATTTACTTGGATTTTAGTAAAGCTTTTGACAAGGTTCCCCATGATGTTCTATTGGATAAGTTGAAGGACTGCAATCTGGATTTTCAGATAGTCAGGTGGATAGGGAATTGGTTAGAGAACCGCACTCAAAGAGTTGTTGTCAATGGTGTTTCATCAGACTGGAGAGAGGTGAGTAGCGGGGTACCTCAGGGCTCGGTGCTCGGCCCGGTACTTATTAACATATTTATTAATGATCTAGATGAGGGGGTGGAGGGACTACTCATCAAGTTTGCAGATGACACCAAATTGGGAGGACTGGCAAATACTCTGGAAGATAGAGACAGAGTTCAATGAGATCTGAACACAATGGAAAAATTGGCAAATGAGAACAAGATGCAATTTAATAAAGATAAGTGTAAAGTTCTGCATCTGGGTCAGAAAAATGAAAAGCATGCCTACTGGATGGGGGATACGCTTCTAGGTAGCACTGTGTGTGAACAAGACCTTGGGGTACTTGTGGATTGTAAACTAAACATGAGCAGGCAGTGTGATGCAGCGGTAAAAAAGGCAAATGCCATTTTGGGCTGTATCAACAGAGGCATCACATCAAAATCACAAGATGTCATAGTCCCATTGTATACGGCACTGGTCAGACCACACCTGGAGTACTGTGTGCAGTTCTGGAGGCCTCACTTCAAGAAGGACATCGATAAAATTGAAAGGGTACAGAGGAGAGCGACGAAGATGATCTGGGGCCAAGGGACCAAGCCCTATGAAGATAGGTTGAGGGACTTGGGAATGTTCAGCCTGGAGAAAAGGAGGTTGAGAGGGGACATGATAGCCCTCTTTAAGTATTTGAAAGGTTGTCACTTGGAGGAGGGCAGGATGCTGTTTCTGCTGGCTGCAGAGGAGAGGACACGCAGTAATGGGTTTAAACTTCAAGTACAATGATATAGGCTAGATATCAGGAAAACGTTTTTCACAGTCAGAGTAGTTCAGCAGTGGAATAGGCTGCCTAAGGAGGTGGTGAGCTCCCCCTCACTGGCAGTCTTCAAGCAAAGGTTGGAGACACACTTTTCTTGGATGCTTTAGGATGCTTAGGGCTAATCCTGCGTTGAGCAGGGGGTTGGACTAGATGGCCTGTATGGCCCCTTCCAACTCTATGATTCTATGATTCTATAATCAAAGGCACAAGCAGAAAATAATTCCTATGAATGTCTAAAGCAGATATTTTCCAGGCAAAGTGTATGAAATGAACACAAAATGGTTTTTTCCCAACCTGCAATCCAACAAACATCAAATTCCCCAGCTCTCTGTCACAGCCCCTCCTCAGAACTCAGACACCTGACTGCCATTAGTTGCTAATTAAAGGATTTGCTATTTTCTTTCAATACAGTTCTCCAGTAAAAAATAAAATTCCATTCAAAGTTGAGCCACCAGATGTATCTATAATCCTACTGCCCTCCAAGATAACTGTTCCTGGCTTCGAGCAAGGTCCTTAGCATTCTTCAACTCAATTCAAGGCTGTGGGCATTGAGGCTCCTCTTGATAAATTAAGACAAACAAAGATCTTTTACCATTCTTCAAGCTTCAAGAAACCCCAGAAGCAATGCAATCGTGCCAAATATGGTTGGAAAAAATGGCTGTGTACACACCCAACCCCTCCCCTTCCCACTCTCTCCAGGCCCATCATTAGGCATTTTTTGGGTGAGGGGTCCAACATCATATATGGTCATATCACCTGATAAATATCTAACACATTTTAAAAATATATTAATAAGTTAACACTCAGTCATTCAGGAAACCTTTCTAGGGCTGTCAAAAAACAACAGGGTTTCACAAAACCCTGTTTGAGAAAGCCCGGACTAGGCAGAAAAGATGGGAACTGATTGGTTCCTTATGACTTATTACTTAGGCACTGTAGATCAATCATCAGAAAGGCCAAAGCTGAGAGTGAGCTAAGATTGGCCAGGGAAGCCCATTGTAACAAGAAAAGATTTTTCAGTTATGTGAGGAGCAAACGTAAAGTAAAGGAGGCAATAGGCCCACTGTTGGGTGCAGATGGACAAACTCTAACGAAAGATGCAGAGAAAGCAGAAAGGCTTAGTGCCTATTTTACATCTGTTTTTTCCCACAGGTCAAAGTGTTTAGGCACATCTAGAGATGGCCGTAGCCATCTGGGTGGCAGTGTCTGGGTGGCAGGTGTGGGTGGCAGTGTCTGGGTGGCAGATAGTGTCTGGGTGGCAGGTTAACATGGATAGAGAGGTTGTCGAGAGGCATTTAGCTGCACTGGATGAGTTCAAATCCCCTGGTCCGGATGAAATGCATCCGAGAGTACTCAAAGAACTTTCCAGAGAACTTGCACAGCCCTTGTCCATCATCTTCGGAATCTCTTTAAGGACTGGAGATGTCCCGGAGGACTGGAAAAGAGCAAACGTTATTCCGATCTTCAAAAAAGGGAGGAAGGATGACCCAGGAAACTACAGACCAGTGAGTCTGACCTCTGTTGCGGGGAAGATAATGGAGCAGATATTAAAGGGAGCGATCTGCAAACCTCTGGAGGACAATTTGGTGATCCAAGGAAGTCAGCATGGATTTGTCTCCAACAGGTCCTGCCAGACCAACCTAGTTTCCTTTTTTGACCAAGTAACAGGTTTGCTGGATCGGGGAAATTCGGTTGATGTCATTTACTTGGATTTTAGTAAAGCTTTTGACAAGGTTCCCCATGATGTTCTGATGGATAAGTTGAAGGACTGCAATCTGGATTTTCAGATCGTTAGGTGGATAGGGAATTGGTTAGAGAACCGCACTCAAAGAGTTGTTGTCAATGGTGTTTCATCAGACTGGAGAGAGGTGAGTAGCGGGGTACCTCAGGGTTCGGTGCTCGGCCCAGTACTTTTTAACATATTTATTAATGATCTAGATGAGGGGGTGGAGGGACTACTCATCAAGTTTGCAGATGACACCAAATTGGGAGGACTGGCAAATACTCCGGAAGATAGAGACAGAGTTCAACGAGATCTGAACACAATGGAAAAATTGGCAAATGAGAACAAGATGCAATTTAATAAAGATAAGTGTAAAGTTCTGCATCTGGGTCAGAAAAATGAAAAGCATGCCTACTGGATGGGGGATACGCTTCTAGGTAGCACTGTGTGTGAACAAGACCTTGGGGTACTTGTGGATTGTAAACTACAATACAATACCTTTATTGGCATAAAGCAGATAAGCAGGATAAACAAAGTTAGTCAGGATATATCAGACAGTTTAAATTTAAAAACTGAGGACAGAAATTCAGCCGTAATAAAAGTGACGTTGGCATCCTTATCACTCAGTAAAAATTGGCAAATCAGGTCTCTTGAATGGTTTCTCCGTTTTGGTATGAGAGGTATGATGTGCCTTCTCTGTTCAGTGAACAAGGGACAATCCAGTAGGATATGTTGGATGGTTTCAGGAGAACTTGATTCACAGGTGCATAGTCTGTTTTCGAAGGGGATCTTGGCAAATCTCCCTTGTAATACTTTAGATGGAAAGGCGTTAAGCCGAGCAAGTGAAAACGCTCTGCGATGGAGGGGATTTGCCAAGTTATGGAAATAAGCCGGCATTATCCCGTGCTTCACTTGGAGACCAAGCGCACAAGGAGAGCAGATTGCTGGCACGGTGGGATGGATTTTTTGAAATTCCTGATCAAGTAGCCTTTGTTTGATCTGGTACATAATGGAGGATTCATTCAGAGATAAGATGTAATCGTAGTCAATGCCAATTTGTTGGAGTGTAGTCAGGATGGTAGAGAACCATTTAAATTTAAAAGTGTCTCTCAGGCCAATAGACTATCTGATCGAACCCTAAAATGCAGTTTTAGCCAATATTTAAAGGTGAAAATCCAGGCCTTAGTTTCGAGAAGATTGTGTCCAGTTTCAAGACATAAAGAGGAGTAAGGGACGCAATTTGGAGTTCTCAAAATCTGCCGGAGAAAGGCAGACTGTAACTCTATGTTTTTGTTAAAACCTGAAATCCACAGAGGGATACCATATAAAATTTGGGGAAGAATTTTAGAGTCAAACACACGACAGACAGCTGGGACAAACTGATTGCCTTTAAGGAAGAAAAAACGGTTTAGATGGGTAATGGAACAGTTAGCCTGCAAAGTAATCCTATTTCTGTGTTTGGTCCAGTGCAAATTATGTTGGAAGGTGATTCCTAGGTATTTGAAACATTTGACCTGCTCGATTTTATGACTACCAATGCGCCAGTTTGAGGGAGACCACTTCTGTGCAAAGACCATCACTTTGGTTTTTTTAAAGTTTATTGATAGGTCATTGAGTTGGCAATATTCGTGGAAAGCATTCAGATATCTATTCAGACCAATTCTGGAATGGGAAAGCAAAACGGTGTCATCAGCATACAGAAGAAGTGGGATTGGCAGTTTACCTAGTTTGGGTGGATCATGTAAAAAGAGGTTGAATAAGAGAGGAGCAAGGACGCAGCCTTGTTTAACTCCTCTCAGGATGGGAATTTGATTAGTTAAATGACCCTTTTCAGTAAGTTTAACCTGACAGGTATTGTTGGAATGGAGGTTCACTAGAAGTAGTAATAGGCGCAAATCAATATTAAGGTCTTGCAATTTTCTCCATAGTAAACACCTGGAGATAGAATCAAATGCACCCTTGAGGTCAACAAAAGCTACATAGAGTTTCCTCCTACCTGTATGGAGATATTTGTCTGCAAGAGAGTAGAGGGTTAAGCAGTGGTCTAAGGTGGAACAGTTTTTAGTGAAGCCAATTTGTTCAGGACCTATTAGGTAGCACTGTGTGTGAACGAGACCTTGGGGTACTTCTGGACTGTAAACTAAACATGAGCAGGCAGTGTGATGCAGCGGTAAAAAAGGCAAATGCCATTTTGGGCTGTATCAACAGAGGCATCACATCAAAATCACAAGATGTCATAGTCCCATTGTATACGGCACTGGTCAGACCACACCTGGAGTACTGTGTGCAGTTCTGGAGGCCTCACTTCAAGAAGGACGTAGATAAAATTGAAAGGGTACAGAGGAGAGCGACGAAGATGATCTGGGGCCAAGGGACCAAGCCCTATGAAGATAGGACTTGGGAATGTTCAGCCTGGAGAAAAGGAGGTTGAGAGGGGACATGATAGCCCTCTTTAAGTATTTGAAAGGTTGTCACTTGGAGGAGGGCAGGATGCTGTTTCTGCTGGCTGCAGAGGAGAGGACACGCAGTAATGGGTTTAAACTTCAAGTACAACGATATAGGCTAGATATCAGGAAAAAAAATTTCATAGTCAGAGGAGTTCAGCAGTAGAATAGGCTGCCTAAGGAGGTGGTGAGCTCCCCCTCACTGGCAGTCTTCAAGCAAAGGTTGGATGCACACTTTTCTTGGATGCTTTAGGATGCTTAGGGCTGATCCTGCGTTGAGCAGCGGGTTGGATGTGATGGCCTGTGTGGCCCCTTCCAACTCTATGATTCTATGATTCTAGAACGATTTGAACTCAGGTCTTCCCCCCCCCCCCATTGAAACTGAAACGTGTTCGCCCAAATTGGAATACCATAAAACAACTGGGATAAAGTTTTAGCATTAAAGATTCTTATGGCCGCTGGGACAAATTGGTTGCCTTCCAAAAAATAAAAACATTTATTTTGAGCTGAGGAACACTTAGCTAAATTCAAAGACCAGTCCTGGTGGGTAGACTATTTAAGGTTATAATTGAATGTAATGCCTAAGTAACTAAAAATGTTTACTTGGTCAATCGTCTTGCCATCCAACATCCATTTCCTTGGAGTCCAACTCTTACAAAAAACTAGAATTTTAGATTTCGAGAAAATGATCAGTAAAGAGTTGCTCTGACAATATGAGTAAAAACACTTATGAAATCTTATAAGACCAACTCTTGAGTACGAGAGGATGGCTGTATCATCTGCATTTGCAGATGAGCCAGTTTGGTGTAGTGGTTAGGAGTGCGGACTTCTAATCTGGCATGCCAGGTTCGATTCTGAGCTCCCCCACATGCAACCAGCTGGGTGACCTTGGGCTCGCCACTGCACTGATAAAACTGTTCTGACCGAGCAGTGATATCAGGGCTCTCTCAGCCGCACCCACTCCACAGGGTGTCTGTTGTGGGGAGAGGAATGGGAAAGGGACTGTAAGCCGCTTTGAGCCTCCTTCGGGTAGGGAAAAGCGGCATATAAGAACCAACTCTTCTTCTTCTTCTTCTTCTGCATGGGTATTGCTTGGGAGCCAGCCTTTGGGGGGTGCCCATTGATCTGATCAAAATTCTGGACCAAGTCAGACAAATACAAATTAAAAAAATGTGGGGCAAGAACACAGCCTTGTTTCACTCCTTTTGTAACAGGCACTTTGGCAGTTAAGTGGCCCTGAGCAGAATATTTAACTTGACATGCAGTGCCAGTATGGAGTTTCCTGAGTAGAAATAGTAAGCATGGGTCAATATAAAGCTGCTTCAGTTTTTCCAAAAGGGACTGAGTCAAAGGCATTTTTCAGATCCATTAATGCAACAAGTAGTTTTTTTGTTCCAAGACTCATGTATTTTGTGGCTAAAGAAGCTAAAAGCAAACAATAACCTAAAGTGGATTTTCCCTTGGAAAAACCTATTTGTTCTGGGCCAATAATTCCCGAAGAATGCATCCATGTACTAAGCTGCCGTTTGAGGTGTTTTGCATAAAGTTTGCCCACTATAGAAAGTAGACTAATTGGGTAAAAATTTTCAGGAAGGTTTGGATTACCTTTTTTAAAAATTGGGATGATTGAATTGAGCCATGAATCTGGAATTATTCCAGAGTGATCTATAAGAGTAAACAGGTTGGCAAGGAGGAGGGACCACCAGGAAGAGAAATTTTTCAGTATCTCAGGAGGAAGGCCATCTGGTTCAGGGGATTTACGTACTTTTAATTCATCAATTAACTCCAAGATTTCATTGGAACTCACCGGAGGCCAGTTGGGGATACTAGATGGTACTGTATCCAAGTTCTTAGTTAGGGCTGTGGATGGAACATTAAAGATAGCACAATAATGGTCAGTCCAGATTTGGGGTGAGATATTAGAAGAAGGGCAATCAGACTTAGAGCCAATCCGACCAGCAATCGAATTCCAAAAAGTTTTGGAGTTGTTAGATTTTAGGGCTAATAACAGGTGTTCCCATTTATTTTCAAAAAAATGCCTTTTTTTGTCTCAGTAATAACTTGAAAAGACTTTTTCTGTGCAAAATAATTTTTCAACATGTCTGAGTCATTAGAGATGCAGGATTCTTTAAAAAGAGACCTTAATCTTTTCTTCTCCTTATGACATTCTGGGTCAAACCAAGATGAAGGTCTAGAACAGGAGGAGGAAACAGGCTTAGCCAAGGGGCCAAACAAATCAATTCACTGTGTGTACACCAAGATGGCCTCCTCATATGAGTGTGCATTAGCCAGCTTTGTTCTGATTCTTGAAAAAGATTCAGTATCTATAGACGGAGGAAGATTCTCCTCAATTTGGCGGGACCATCTAATCCTTTTTAATATAATCCCAGAGTCCTGGTCAATTTGACTGAGGTCACTGGCAAGGTGACCTTCTTGATGATATAATACCAATTCAAGTGGAAGGTGGTCACTTTCTGTTCGTGTGCCAATGACAAAGGACTTAACATTGGCTAATACTGCAGGTGAACACAATAATCGATTACACTACAGCCCCAAGCGGAAACAAAAGTGAATTCATTGGCAAAAGCAAAAGACGAAAATCCATTTAACAGTACTACATTATGCATAATGCAAAATTCCATTAAATTAAGGCCAGCTTTGTTAATGATGGTATCCTTGGAGTGTCGCTCCATAGAAAGAACAATGGGAATATTAGCATCATTAGTATAACCCATTTGTGTACCAATAATAGAATTGTTAGGACCAATCCGGGCATTAAAATCTCCCAAAATAATGAAATAACCCAGTGGATATTTTTTTTCCAAGCACAGTACCAATTCAGAAAGCTTGTCTCAGGTAAGCAAAAGCTCTTATCAACAGTGGATGGAAAATAAACATTGATTATAATATAAAGGGTTCCAAAAATATGGACAGAGAGTACCTGAACAAAGAGTCAAGAAAATAGAGTAATAAGGTTTAAATAACACGGCAAGGCCTGCTTTTGAACGACCTTTCAAGCACACTTTGTATGCTGGCAAATTATGAACAATGAACCCCTTTAAATTCAAATCAGATGCAATCCAGGTTTCCTGAAGTGAAATACAATCAAAGGAATTTAAGTAATTGATAAAGTCAGTGTCGTGAACTTTGGCTTTCCAACCAGCAATATTCCATGAGATGAGCCGAAATTCCTGAATAGACTGTGTAGCAGCTAGTCACTCTGATTCTTCAATCTGATCCAGTCTTTAGAGGGTCGTTGAAAATGCAGCCATTTGAAACTAAGTTTGAAGAGGAGGGAATGGTTTGAAGAAGATTTGAAGAGGAGGGAATGGTTGTAGGCTGAATGGGATGGAATGGATCCAAGTTCTTGTTATTAGCACAGCTGTTCCGGTGGTTGGCACACTCCTCTGATGTAGTGGGCAAGGGCTGCAATGAAAGTGCTGTTGGGTCGCTCAGTTTCAGCACAGATAACTCCACTGGAGTCTTGCCCACCTTATTTGTTGGAAAGAGATCCAGAAGATCATTTGTTGCAGCACTTGGTAAGAAGGCCATGGAGACTGAAGAGGCATTAAGGTCAATGAGAGGGGCTGAAGGCCTCTCCATCCCCTCTTATATAAGAACAACTGTGTCTCACATCCCTTTTGTGGTGTTTTTTATTAAGCTTAAATTGTGCCACATTTTTGAGATTTGACAAAAGCGGCTGTAGCAACTCATTTCTAAATACTCGAACAGGAAAAATTCCTTTTGATGCTAGGAAAGAATTACATCGTAGTAGCCGAGATGGTATGTTTGGTCCTTTAAAAGTAAGCAGAACCTTTGGAATCTGATTGTACTTATTCAAAACTTCTACTGATGTTAAGTCAACTTGAGAAATACTTAACAACGCACTCAGATGTCTAATCGTCATTCATTTGCTATTCCATGGAATATGTTTCCCATTGTAATGGCAAACAGTAAGACAAACTTTGCAGGGAACAAGGACCAGCTGAGAGTCATTATTAGCCTTGTTATCTGAAGACCTAATGGACGCCTTAAGGCTATCGCTCCTTGAGGACACACCATCATGCGGTGAGCTTATCGCATTTTGTCCTTGACCACTACTTGCCGAGCCTGGTGCTTTAATAATTAAAATGTCTATCTTGGAATGAAGCAAATCTAGTTTATAATATAAAAGCTCCACAGTTTTTGCAATGATGTAAAATATTAGCCATTGACTCCAGCTCCTCAGCAGAATTAAAGTTGGAAACTGAGTTCTCAACTGGAAGCTGCGTGGAATTCAAATTATTCTTGTCGTTATGACATTCCTGGGATTCCTTGAGTCATTAATATCAGGCAGATCAGATAGAGTGGAATATCTGTTAGAGGTAGGAACTTGAACATGAAAAAGTTTCCAATTTTTAGCTGTTTAGAAGCCGGGGGAGAATGTCCCTCTGCCTCCCTTCTGCGTTTAGTAGATCCCATATCAGAAGAGATAACTGACACGTTAAACCAACAAAGAAGGTCTTAATTAAACTTATCTTTACTGAAACTTGGAACCCTTGCAGCCTGCAGCCTTCAGCTATCCAGTGATTCAAAGTCAAAATAAAATTGTTTAAAATTTTTGAAACAAAGATTAGTGGCGGCCGAACAGTCCAAAATGATTCCAGCACAACCCTGTGTATGTTCTCCTGCTGCTCTGGGGATTCGATTAAATCGAGGGGAAATTGTTAATTATTTTTATAATCTTACTAGTCCAGCCCTTCGTAGAGTTTTCATGCTGGCAAGAATGAGTTGTCTTCCCTCAAGCGTCCTTGCAGGAAGATACCAGCATGTCCCAAGGAGGGAAAGATTGTGTCCGTGTTCTGCAAACTGTCCCGATTCAAACTCACATATTATTTTAGACTAGGGGCAAAGCCCGTTGTCTCCAAGAATACAACGGGCGCTAGAGCTTGGCAGTGGGAAGAGGAAGGGGAGGAGTTGTCCAGTCTGTAAGGGCATGGGGTTGTCATGTGTGTTGTGTGGTAGGTTGTGGTGGCATGGTGGCAAATGAGACCATGGGTGTGGAGATATGGGTGTCAAGAACCTGTGGTGTGGAATGTTCGTTGATTGTGGGAGAGGACTGACCTTTGGGAATTGTGGCATAGTGGTTATAGATGAGCTTTCCAGAGCCATGTCCTCAGATATGTGAAGGGAAAATCAGACTGGAGACTCTTCTTAGGGGAAGATTACATGACAACCAATTCCCCCAAGTTCTGCGTCATTTCCCTTCTTGTGTGAATTAGGCCACATTCGCCGAAATGCCCCTCTGCCCTAATACACATGGGGTAGTCACAGTACACAGGTGTCCACCCAGTTCCTTCTGTCTCCCATATTTTCACTGTTGGTAAAATGTTATGTGCCCACATGCTTCTTTCATGGTTGCTCCTTAGAAGAATGGATTTTTGTACCCTATTGCTTACTACCTGTCAAACGTGAAGAGAACTCACAACAGGCTTCTTAATTAAAGAAAGCTTTATTGAAAAGTACTACACGCGCTAGGACTGCAAAGTCAAATCTGACTAGAGTACAGATTTGCTTCTGCTTATCAATACAATTCTCCCGCTCTAAACTTGAAAGTTCCCAAGGGAGGGGAGAAGGAGGGAAGAGGCACAGGCAATTAAAACACTGATACATTCTCATGGCCTTGACTGGGTGATAGCGAAACCAGACCCAGCCGAGAGGCCTCAATAGGTGATAAGAATTACAACAACATAATTCACTTATAATTGTTAGCAAGAATATAGGACCTGTGGCAACCAGGCACCAAGCAATAAAACTGTCATGGAAGAACTCAGGCTAATTTATGACAGAGATTCTACAATCCTGACACTACCCAAAGGAGTCTCAAAGCGGTTTGCAAACACCTTTTCCATTAGTCTCTCCACAATAGTCAACCTGTGAGGGATGTGGGGCTGTGAGAGGTCTGAGGGAATGGGCCGCAGTGACCCAACAGGCCTCAGGTGTCTCAAAGATTTTCCAATCGTCTTCCCCTTCTCTCCCCATAGCGGACTCCACATGAGGGAGGTGGGGTAGCGAGCCTCACAGGGAAGCTGGCAACCCTAAGAGGAAGACTGTCTGTGCACAGCAGTCTTGACCTTAGTAAGGTTTTTAATACTGTTTTTCTATTTACCAGGCCAAGGTTATTTGCCAGTTACTATTTCAGTTACGATGTGTCTCTAGACATTTACTTGTTCTCTATTTAGTTTCAGGCTGTAAATATTTATTTAGATCTTCCTGCACTCTCCTGCACTGATGCTGGTCTGCCTGTCTGCGCCCCAGAATACAAACAGTTGCTGATAAGGGCTGGCCATAACCCAGTGGTCCCAACCTTTCTGAGGTTGGGGACCGGCAGGGCATGGGGGCGCAGCCCACGGCCCGCGCGGGCCACGCCCACGCATCGGCCGCGCCCGCGGGCCGCGCCCACGCATCGGGCCGCGCCCGCGGGCCACGTCCACGCATCGGGCTGCACCCGCGGGCTGAGCCCGCGCATCGGGCCGCGCCCACATGGGCGCGGCCGGCCCTGATTCCCTCTCCCCGCCCTCCCGCAGTAAGAAGCTTCCCGGGCCGCAAGCTTGCGGCCTGGGAAGTTCTTTACTGCGGGGCCGGGGCGGGGAGAGGGAGCCACGGCCTGGCGCCATGGCCTTCGCGGCCCGGCACCAGGCCGCGGCCCGCAGGTTGGGGACCACTGCCATAACCCATAGGCCAGGAGGGACACTCCTGCACCACTCCCTACCAACTGCAGGCAAAAATGGCTCCTTTGAAGGCTGGACTCTGAGGCATTGTACGATTTTGAAGTCCCACCTCCAAACCTCCAGGAATATTTCCAACCCAGGGGTAGCCAACCTACAGGTGTGGCCTGGAGAGCTCCTGGAATTACAGCTCACCTGCAGAGTATAAAGATCAGCTCCCCAGGCAGAAAGGGCTACTTTGGACAGAGTTGTGGTAGAGAAGAAACATTTAAGGCTTCCCACACAGGTTGTTGTTGAATTGAAAGACTTGAGGCCTACTGCACAGGGTTGTTGTGCAGATTAAACAGAAGAGCCAGCTTCCTCTGCAGAATAACGCTGTGCAGTGGCCTCAAATTTGCAGAGAGTTGCAAAGAAGAAAGACACATGGCTTGGCTGTGTCTAACCCCCGGCCAGAGCAGTATTTTAAGTGAGAAGGGGCTTTCCTGTGGCCTCCCTGTCAGGCAACTGTTTGGCAGAAGAAGAAAGTCCCCCCCCCCTCAAAAGGAAGGCCCTCAGGCTCCCCTGCGTTGCTCTTGGAAAGGCCTCCTTCCCTCAGTCAGGGCCTGTCAGAGGCTCCTTCCCAGCAGGCCTGAAGGGAGGGAGGAGGAGGGAGCGCACTCTGCAGCTTCCTGCCAGCTCTGTCAGGGTTCTGAGGCAATTTGCAGTTGGACATGGCAGTTAGGACAGTCTTGGGGTGAAAAGGGCTGGCGCAGCCTGTCCAGGCCTCTGTTCTCATCCCCCTTGGCAGCCCTACTGACCTCCTCTCCCTGCGGTGGTCAGGAGCAGACTGGCAGCCAGACTGGGCTGGGTGAATGGAATTTTGGTCTGTCCTGGTGAGGGGCCAATAGGAAGGCACTTTGTGCGCCTCCCCATTGGCTGCTTGGCCATGGATGGACACTCGTAGGGCCCAATCAGGAGCCGCTTCGCGGCTCCTGATTGGGCCATCTGAGTTTTTATCCTGGACAGGGCCCGCCCTAACTCCTCCCCAGGTGGCCTTACTCTTTTATTTAATAGGACCCTGTCCTATTTAAAGATTGTGAACTTCAGGTGAGTCTTTGCAGAAAACTTCTGGATCCTCTACTTTGTCCCAGAGGTCTAGTAAATGATGAAGCTACACTCCAGTTTTTGCTTAATGATCTTTCTGCAGAGACCACATTGTGTGTAGCTGCATTTTTAATGGCTGTTTATCGAGCTAAAATTAAGATGTTTTAATCAGCTGATTTTACTGTATTTTAGTCTATAATATTAGCTCATTTTACTGTATTATAATTTTACCCTGCTTGGCTGTACTTGCCTCTTATTGTTATGCCAGTAAAGGTTTATATATATATTAAAAAAGAAAAGTGTTCGGCACATAGTTAGGGAAGTTCAGAAGGGAAGGGGGGAGCCAGGCACAGCAGGAGTCTCTTTTCTTGAATGGGGGGATTGGAGACAGCAGAGGAAGAAGAGAAAAAACCAAGAGGCAAATCTCTACTGAGAGAAGTTTAGGCTTCTAGAACTTCTGCTGAGAAAAGTTAGGGCTTCCCCTTTAAATCCTGGAAACCAGGAACTGGTGCCCTGGCCAATCAGGGGTTCTCTACCACGAAGTTCAGGAAGAAATTCAAAGCAGGCAGAGCTCCACTCTGAGCCTCTTGTGGCGCAGGGTGTTAAGGCAGCAGAAATGCTGTCTGAAGCTGTCTGCCCATGAGGCTGGGAGTTCAATCCTAGCAGCCGGCTCAAGGTTGACTCAGCCTTCCATCCTTTCGAGGTCGGTAAAATGAGTACCCAGCTTGCTGGGGGGTAAACGGTAATGACTGGGGAAGGCACTGGCAAACTACCCCACATTGAGTCTGCCATGAAAACGCTAGAGGGCGTCACCCCAAGGGTCAGACATGACCTGGTGCTTGTACAGGGGATACCTTTACCTTTACCTTATATCCACTCTAGAATATTGCAAGATAAAGATAGGGTCACTCCGGATCAATCTTGCTTGTTATCAGGGCTCTCTCAGCCTCACTCACCTCACATGGTGTCTGTTGTGGGGAGAGGAATGGGAAGGCGACTGGAAGCCACTCCTTCGGGAGAGAAAAGCAGCATATAAGAACCAACTCTTCATCTTCTATGGCTCACTCCACCAGGCACCTAAGCGTGATTCTGGACACTTTCTTCACAATGGAAGCCCAGGTTGCAAAGGTACCATGGCTGGCATTTTACCATCTCCGCCAAGCCAAGCTACTAGCGCCCTACTTGGCCCCGGAACACCTAGCCACAGTGATCCATGCGACGGTCACCTCTAGACTGGATTTGTATAACTCACTCTATGCACGCCTGCCCTTAGCTTTGAGCCAGAAACTACAGCTGGTCCAAAATGCAGCGGCCAGGATCCCCACAACACCATGGAGGGCTCACATCTGGCCCATTCTTCACCAACTGCAGTGGTTGCCAGTTGAATTCCGGATCAGGCTAAAAGTTCTGGTAATAACCTTTAAGGCCATACATGGTCAGGGCCCAGTGTACCTGAGGGACCACCTCCCTGCCTATGACCCCAAAAGAGCCTTGCACTCTGTCATGTTCAGGCATCTGATCTCTGCCATGATTTGTGACCGATGACCTGGGTGACACCATCTTGGTTTAATGTGTGTCGTTTTAAGGATCTCCGTGTAGCTCTGTTTATGTAACCCTGAGCTGCCTGCTTCAAGCTGTGATTTAGACTAGCAATTGCTGTCCTGCTCTGTGTATCAGGAAGGGAGGAACTGTCTAACACCCAAGGCCGTGGCAGCCTCGCTATTGTCTGGAAGGGAGCCCAGGACGGCACCTGTGGGAGGGGGGCCTCTGCTTTCTGGGAACTGGGCAACTTTGGGTGGGAAAGAACTGGTAAAAGTGGTTGCTGTCTGTATATTGACCAGAATCGACTACGAACATTGAGGTGTGCTGATTTGCTATCAATAAAGCTTTCTGTTAACCCAGAAGCAAGTTGTTAGTCTGTCTGCCCTTGACAACTTTGCCACCACCAACTGGCTAATGATCCCTGGCCCTGAAGAAGCCCACCTGGCCTCAACCAGGGCCAGAGCATTCTCTGTTCTGGCTCTCACCTGGTGGAATGAGCTCCTGGAGGAGATCAGGGCCCTGATGAAGCTAAAACAGTTTTGCAGGGCCTGCAAAAGGGAGCTCCTCCACCAGGCATTTGGTTGAGACCAGGCACAACCAACAACATCTCCCTCCCTCCCAGAAATCCATCAATGCGTTCTGCTCCTGGACCTATTGCACTGTTATCATTGTTACAATTATCAGTTAATAATATTAATGTTATGGTTATCTACCGAATATACTTGCATATAAGCCGACCCAGATATAAGCTGAGGCACCTAATTTTACCACAAAATCTGGGCAAATTTAGTGACTTGCATATAAGCCGAGGGTGGGAAATGCAGCAGTTACTGGAAAATTTAAATTAATTGAGGCACCAGTAGATTAAATGTTTTTTAATATTTATTTCAAAGAAAAACAGTAAACTAGGTCTGTCAGTGCAAAAGAGGGCCAGCAAACCAGAGCAGAACAACAGTACCCAAAGGTGGCAACCCCCTACAACAAGTACAACAGCTACCAAACTGGGAGAATGGACTACTCTAACTACAGCTATAGTGACCCGGAGAACAAAACACGGAAATAAAAACTGTAAAAATCAACACTGAAAGAACTGTAAAAACCAATTTTTAAAAGAAACACAAACCCAAGAAGAAAAGGCAAACAATGCTGCCCCTCAGAAAAAAGAAGAAATAAACATTACAAGAAACAGTAAATCCCAAAGCACCCCAAAACCCACCTCACCCCACACCCCCTCAGAAACCAAAGAATAGTTTGGAAGAAGTAAAAGCAAAAGGGAAAAAAAGATCAGAGTCCCTCACTCCACCCGTTGCTGTCCTACAAGCAGCCACAGCAAGGAAGCTTCAGCTTGCAGGAGGTTTGCAGAAGCAATGCAACGATTGGCTAGCTGGGAGCAGGCTGTTACTTCAATTACCATATATACCTGTGTATAAACCGAGGAGGACTTTTTCAATGTGAATACTGTGCTGAAAAACTCGACTTATACACAAGTATATACGGTATATGTTATGGATTGTTTCTTGTATTGTTTTCTACGTTTTATGTAAACCACCCTGAGCCTCCGGGCAGAAGAGGGGTCCCTATTCCGAGAGCCAGAATGTTCCTACTGAAGCAAGAGGGGACTGGTCTCTCTGGTTCTTCAC
This sequence comes from Paroedura picta, assembly GCF_049243985.1. NCBI lineage: Eukaryota > Metazoa > Chordata > Lepidosauria > Squamata > Gekkonidae > Paroedura > Paroedura picta. The sequence goes on along the minus strand of NC_135378.1, from coordinate 3,273,653 downwards.
ATTTTATTAGCTAAGAAAGGTGAAGGGGGGGGGGGAAGCGCTCGCCCTTTGCCAGAGGCTAGAGATACACCAAGGGAGGGATGTTCATACTTATACATTTCAAAATAGTTACAAACAAAGGCTAATCCAAGTGTCTGTTCTTACTCCCATGTGACTTAAGCAATTATCTTATGCATTCCTCCAGTCTAAAACAAAGAGGCCCCTTTTGTCTAACTCTCTATGAATCTTCTTTCCTACAAAGTGTTTCTCATTGAGAATACAGAGTATGATAGCACAAAGTATGTGTTTCAGTTGAATTCAATTCAATTGACTCTTCGTCCTGGACTCCAGGCACTTGGCCAGCAAGGCTTTTTATGGCCAAGGCCCCTCTGCTTTATACCCCCTCCAGGCCCATCATTGGTCTTTTTTTGGGAGGGGGGTCAACATAACCATATATACTCATATCATCTGTTCAGACAAGAAGAGGTGGGAGGTGTAGCAATATATGTTAGGAATCTTAATATTGTGAAGAAATACAGGTACCCGAGCATGAAAGTTCAGTTGAGTGTATTTGGGTGAATATAAAAGAAGCCTCTTGTGGCTCAGAGTGGTAAGCGGCAGAAATGCTGTCTGAAGCTGTCTGTCCATGAGGCTGGGAGTTCAGTCCCAGCAGCCGGCTCAAGGTTGACTCAGCCTTCCATCCTTCCGAGGTCGGTAAAATGAGTACCCAGCTTGCTGGGGGGTAAACGGTCATGACTGGGGAAGGCACTGGCAAACCACCCCGTATTGAGTCTGCCATGAAAACGCTAGAGGGCGTCACCCCAAGGGGGTGCTTGCTCGGTGCTTGCACAGGGGATACCTTTACCTTTAAAAGGAGAGTGGTATTATTGTGGGGGCCTCCTATAGACCACCAAGCCAGTCAGAGGACTTGAATGAGATACTGCTAGACCAAATTACACAATTTTCAAAAAGGGGAAAACAGTGGTCATAGGTGACACCCAGATATCTGTTGGAGGACCAACTCTGCTAAAAATAAAAAATCCATTAAATTCTTAACTTTTCTTGCTGACAGCTTCATTTCCCAGAAAGAAGACGGGGGAACCAGGGGCTCTGCTATTTTAGACTTGATTCTCATCAATGGGGAAGAACTGGTAGATGAGGTGGAAGTAGTGGGCACACTTGGTAGCAGTGACCATGTGCTTTTGGAATTTTCAAACGCGGGAAAGAGAAAGCCTTTACGTAGTCGTACGTATAGACTGGACTTCAGGAAAGCTGATTTTCACAGACTTAAAGGTATGTTGTCCGGTGGTCAGAAAGAAATTTCTTCCTTTTTCGTATTGGAGATCCAAGGAAGTCAGCATGGATTTGTCTCCTGTCAGACCAACCTGGTTTCCTTTTTTGACCAAGTAACAGGTTTGCTGGATCGTGGAAATTCAGTTGATGTTGTTTACTTGGATTTTAGTAAAGCTTTTGATAAGGTTCCCCATGATGTTCTGATGGATAAATTGAAGGACTGCAATCTGGATTTTCAGATAGTTAGGTGGAATTGGTTAGAGAACCGCACTCAAAGAGTTGTTGTCGATGGTGTTTCATCAGACTGGAGGGAGGTGAGTAGTGAGTACCTCAGGGCTTGGTGCTCAGTCTGGTACTTTTTAACATATTTATTAATGATTTAGATGAGGGGGTAGAGGGGGTAGAGTTTGCAGATGACACCAAATTGGGAGGACTGGAAAATACTCTAGAATAGTGGTCCCCAACCTTTCTCAGGTCAGGGATCGCCTCCAGGGTGAGGGGAGAGCCGATGGCCCGGGTGCTGCGAAAACGCGCATGCACGGCAACTGCGCGTGCGTGTTTTCGCCACCAGGGGCACTAATGCGCATGCACGGCAACAGCACGCATGCACGTTTGTGTCACCGGTGTGCCGCCAGCTGCACCTGCCTCTTCCCCTCCTTCTCGCTGCGGGGTGGTGGTGGCTGCCAGCGGCCCAGTACGATGGCCTTTGCGGCCCAGCAACGGGCCGCGGACCAGGGGTTGATGACCCCTGCTCTAGAAGATAGAGACATAGGAATCGCAACACTATGGATAAATGGAGGCAGATCAAAAGAATTTCCAATCTCAAGGGGGGTAAAGCAGGGTTGCCCATTGTCACCCCTATTATTTGTAATGGCTATAGAAATCTTGGCAGATAGAATAAGGAACTCCCCTAGAATAGAAGGATATAAGGTGGGTCAGGAAGAGGTCAAACTTAATCTTTTTGCAGACGATATTCTTCTGGTACTTAAAGATCCACTAACAGCAGCCAAGGAAATTAAGATAATATTAAAGGACTTTGAACAATATTCAGGGTTAGGAGTCAATATGGGGAAATCCGAAATTATATATTTTAACATACCTAAGGGGGATCAGATATTAGTGGAGAAAGAAACAGATATACCAAAGGGATGTAAAATGTTAAAATACTTAGGCATAAAAATTTTTAAAAGAATAAACAAAATAGGAAAAAATAACTACCAGGAAATATGGAAGAAGATACGCAGAAACATGAAGGCTTGGAAGTCTAAAACAATGAATATATTAACTAAAATTAGAGCAATTAAAATGTTTTTAATTCCAAAGCTTAGCTATTTATACCAGGTACTCCCATCAGAAATACCAAGAATACAAGCTAAGGAATGGAATAGACAGTTGAGGGATTGGACTTTTGGAAGCAAAATAGCTAGGTTTAAACAAAAATTAATTTATATTCCACAAGAGGAGTTGGGATGGGGCCTAATAAATTTAGAGAGATACTTTGAGGCATTTCAAATTAAACATTTATTGGATGCGGAGATAAATAGAGAAAGAAAATGGGTAAGGATAGAAAACGAAGTAAATAAGGGGAAAGGAAAATGGGGGGTGTTTACAAAGAATTTAACATTAGAAACTAAAGAAACAACAGGGCCGAGGGCGATTGCCCTCAGAGCCTGGAAAAGATGGGAAGGAGTATGGTCAGCAGACTTCGTGAAATGGATACCAGTAGAATTACTACAAGAACTAGATGACCCTATATGGTGGGAAAATTTAAAAAAGAAAGGGTTGAATAGAGTAAAGGATTTATTAGACCAATCGGGAGTAATGATATCAAAAGAAAAATGTATGGAATTGTTGGGGGAAAGGAATTGGTTGAGGGTCCACGGACTATACGAGGCTATGAGTAAACTCTCACGCTTAGGGATATTATCTAAGGATAGTCGGATGAAGGGGATTATGCAAAGAATGGAAACTGCAAAAAAAGGAGTAGTGGGGGTGTTATATAAGCTAATGGTAAGCGATGAGGATTATATAGGACGTGTGATTCAAATAAAATGGCAGAGGGACATCCAATTGCCTGATCAAGTAGTACATAAAATTATAAAGGGAAACAAACAGATAAAATTAGACAAATATAAGGAAATGACTAGAAAGTTAATTTGGAAATGGTATAGAACGCCGGCCCAGTTGGCGTATATGATAAAAGGGCTGACCCCAAAATGTTGGCACTGTGGAAAGGATAAGGGATATTATATACATATGTGGTGGGAGTGTACCGAAGTTTCTGGATTTTGGAGAAATATAATTCAGGAAATGGAAAATATTCTAGGAATTACAATAGTGAAAGAAGCAAATATGTTGTTTGCAGGTATTTTGGGATATGATTTAAAGGAAAAAAAGGATCTCAAATTATATAAAGCCATGGTACTTGCAATACAAGCCGCTGTTGCTAGGGGATGGAAAGATAAATCAAAGTGGACATGGGAAAGCTGGTTTCAGTATCTCTATGAGGATGTTAGCTCTGAAATTGTGATCTGTTTAAGAGGGGAGGCCTTATGGGAAGAGAAAAAGGAAAGGATAAATAGTAATTGGACAAAGTATTTCCATTGGTTGAGGTCGACTGGGAACAGGGAGAGTAAGAATAAAGCCTTGAGCGGGATCAAGAAGCTGTGTACATGGTTGAAAGAGTTATAAGGAAACGGCAGGTAGGGTGGAGGGTGGGGGGGGAGTGAGGGAGGGAGAAAATGAGAAATGTAATTATAACATGAACAACTATTGTCAATAATCAAAGATTGAATAAAAAAAAAAATTAAAAAAAAAATAGAAGATAGAGACAGAATTCAACGCGATCTGAACACAATGGAAAAATGGGCAAATGAGAACAAGATGCAATTTAATAAAGATAAGTGTAAAGTTCTGCATCTGGGTCAGAAAAATGAAAAGCATGCCTACTGGATGGGGGATACGCTTCTAGTTAACACTTGGTGTGAACGAGACCTTGGGGTACTTGTGGATTGTAAACTAAACATCAGCAGGCAGTGTGATGCAGCCATAAAAAAGGCAAATGCCATTTTGGGCTGTATCAACAGGGGCATCACATCAAAATCACAAGATGTCATAGTCCCATTTTATACGGCACTGGTCAGACCACACCTGGAGTACTGTGTGCAGTTCTGGAGGCCTCACTTCAAGAAGGACGTAGATAAAATTGAAAGGGTACAGAGGAGAGCGATGAGGATTATCTGGGGCCAAGGGACCAAGCCCTATGAAGATAGATTGAGGGACTTGGGAATGTTCAGCCTGGAGAAAATGAGGTTGAGAGGGGACATGATAGCCCTCTTTAAGTATTTGAAAGGTTGTCACTTGGAGGAGGGCAGGATGCTGTTCCCATTGGCTGCAGAGGAAAGGACGCGCAGTAATGGGTTTAAACTACAAGTACAATGATATAGGCTAGATATCAGGAAAAAAATTTTCACAGTCAGAGTAGTTCAGCAGTGGAATAGGCTGCCTAAGGAGGTGGTGAGCTCCCCCTCACTGGCAGTCTTCAAGCAAAGGTTGGATACACACTTTTCTTGGATGCTTTAGGATGCTTTGGGCTGATCCTGCGTTGAGCAGGGGATTGGACTAGATGGCCTGTATGGCCCCTTCCAACTCTATGATTCTATGAATCTATGAGTCCAAGCAGGCTGGGAGTTTCTTAAAAGTGAAATACTGAAGGCTCAATCACAAACAATTCCCTTGAGAAGAAAAGATGGAAGGAACCTAAGGAAGCCATGTTGGCTCCATAACCAGTTGTCAAAAGATTTGAGGAATAACAAAGAGTCATTTAGGAAATGGAAGGAAGGCCTTATTACCAAGGATGAGTATAAACACATAACCAATAATTGTAGGGGTAATTTTAGAAAAGCTAAAGCTCCATATGAGCTTAGGCTAGCAAGAAATTATAAACATAAAAAAGGCTTCTTTAGTTATATTTCAAGCAAGAAAAAGTATAAGGACACCATAGGACCACTGTGAGGACAAGAAAGTGAAATTATAACAGATGATGAAGAGAGGGCTGAACTGCTTAACTCCTATTTCTCCTCAGTCTTCTCTTGTGAGGGAAATAGTGATCAATGTGGCAAAAATGTAACACAACACGGGGACGGGAGTGGTGGCCTAGGATCACTGTTGGAGCAGCCCACAAACACCTAGTTTGCTTAAATGAAACTAAGTCTTCTGGGCCAGATGAACTGCATCCAAGGGTACTAAAAGAACTTGAAGATGTCATCTCTGAACCTCTGTCCATTATTTTTGACACTTCTTGGAGAACAGTTGAGGTGCCAGACGATTGGAGGCGGGCAAAGGTTGTCCCCATCTTCAAGAAAGGGAAAAAGGACGGTCTCGGTAATTATCGACCCATCAGCCTGACATCTGTAGCTGGCAAGATTTTGGAACAAATAATCAAACACTTGGTCCTTGAGCAGCTGGAACAGAGAGGTGTGATTTCTAAGACTCAGCATGGGTTTCGCAAGAACAAGTCATGTCAGACCAACCTTATCTCTTTTTTTGAGAAAGTGACTATCTTGCTAGATCAGGGGAATGCCGTGGTCATAGTTTATCAGGATTTCAGTAAAGCTTTTGATAAGGTTCCAAATGATATTCTTGTTCACAAGTTGGTAAAATGCAGTATGGATTCTAATTCTTTCAGGTGGATCAATAACTGGTTGACAGATCGTACCCAGAGGGTACTTGTTAATGGTTCAGCATCAGAGAGGAATGACACGTGGAGTTCCCCAGGGATCTGTCCTGGGGCCTGTGTTTTTCAACATATTTATAAATTATTTGGATGAGGGATTAGAGGGGATACTTATTAAATTTGCAGATGATACTAAACTGGGAAGGGTAGCAAACACAACTGAGGACAGCAACAGAATACAGGATGATCTTGATAGGCTCGAGAAGTGGGCTAATGTAGAGTTCTGCATTTAGGTAGGAATGTAAAGTTCTGCATTTAGGTAGGAAAAACCAAATCACCGATATAAGATGGGGGAGACTTGTCTTGGCAGTAGCATGTGCAAAAAGGATCTAGGAGTCTTAGTAGACCATACATTCAACATAAGTCTGAGCAGTGTGACTCAGTGGCTAAAAAGGCAAATGGGATTTTGGGCTGTATCAAACAGAGTATCGTGTCCAGATCACAGGAGGTGATGGTACCACTGTATTCTGCTCGGCTTCGGCCTCACTTGGAGTCCTGTGTTCAGTTTTGGGCACCCCAGTTGAAGAGGGATGTTGACAAACTGGAACGTGTCCATAGGAGGGCAACAAAAATGGCAAGGGTTTTGGAGGCCAAGACGTATGAAGAAAGGTTGGGGGAGCTTGGTCTGTTTAGCCTAGAGAGGAGATGACTGAGAGGGGATCTGATAACCATATGGGTGCCATATGGGGGATGGAGCAGAATTGTTCTGTCTTGCCCCAGAGGGACAGACCAGAACGAATGGGATGAAATTCATTCAAAAGAAATTCCGCCTAAACATCCGGAAGAAGTTCCTGACAGTTAGAGCGGTTTCTCAGTGGAACAGGCTTCCTCGGGAGTTGGTGGATTTTCCATCTTTGGACATTTTTAAACAGAGTCTGGATAGCCATCTGACGGAGAGGCTGATCCCGTGAAGGCAAAGGAGTGGCAGGTTGCAATAGATGAGCGATTGGGATGTGAGTGTCCTGCATTGTGCAGATGACCCATGAGTTCCCTTCCAACTCTTATTATTTTATGTGTCAGGATCTGTTGCCCTGCCTCCTGCTATGATTTGTATTTGACCTCTGTGACTCCATCTGTGTGGCTCATGCGTGCTGTTTTGAGAACCTTTGTGTAACCCTGAGCTGTCTGCTTTGCAGCCTTCTTTGCTTAGCCATGATTAAACTCTGTGGATATTTTTGTAACTATGTTATCTGATGAAACACCATTGACAACAGCTCTTTGAGTGCGGTTCTCTAACCAATTCCCTATCCACCTGACTATCTGAAAATCCAGACTGCAGTCCTGATGAGAAAGCAGGCAGAGACTCCCAACTCCAGGCTGAGAAATACCTGGCAATTTGGTGGGTGTGGCAGGGTTCTGGGAGGGGAGGAGTTTCAGTGGGGGAGGGTGTTCTCGAGGCTACCTTCCAAAGCTGCCATTCTCTAGTCAAATCCAAAATGCAAATCAAAAAAGCTCCAGTCTTAGCTTTTTGAAAAATTAATCCGTTCATGAAATTCTACAGTAATAAATAGCAGCTCCTTAGGCCAGGCTACAGCCCAGGACAGCTGACAACAGGCAGTTCAGACATTGCACAGAAACTGGGGAGAAGTAGTGGAGTGGTCAGGAGTGCGGACCTCTAATCTGGCGAGCCAGGTTTGAAAATGCGCTCCCCCACATGCAGCCGGGTGACCTTGGGCTCGCCACGGCACTAATAAAACTGTTCTGACTGAGCAGGAATCTCAGGGCTCTCTCAGCCTCCCCCACCCCACAGGGTGTCTGTTGTGGGGAGAGGAAAGGGAAGGGAATTGGAAGCCACTTTGAGCCTCCTTCGGGTAGAGAAAAGCAGCATAAAAGAACCGTCTTTTCTTCTTCTAAGACTCGTGCTAACCCAGAGTGAGAAAGACGAACTTTGGCAGCAGGCATTGTTCACACGACACACCGATACACAGGAGACGCATGAGCCTCACTCTGGAAAGTACAACAGGGTGAAATCACACGCCGAAGAGACTGAAGTTGTTCTGGGTTACTAATTTTAATGTTGATCCAGGAGGTTGCGTACAAAATAGATCTTGCTTTATACAAAGTCGGAAGAGGGGAACACCGTGGCCACTCCTTGCAGCTCTATCACACCCCAAGGGAGTGAGTAGTACGAGCATGAAGGTTGCTTGCAGGACCTTTGGCAAGCGACTGGATTCTTTGGCTTAAGGCAACTGCTTCCACCTTGCTTAAATTGACAACATCTGCATCAATCCATGATCTCTTGGCAGGGAAAAGCCTGTGACCCCTCTTTGGTAGGCTCAAAGCAAGAGAGGATGATGCCCTCTGGGAAATTCCACGCCATAGCCTCACTCACTCTCAGACCAAGGGGCTGCTGAGCACACTGCCGGAAATAATAATTCCCCCCCTCTTCACCATGAAGCTTTCCTGCCTTACCACCTCAACCACTCTGCAATGTCGCAAGCTCCCCGACCAATTCTATGTCAAAGAAGATAGCAATGGAGATTTCCACTCAGCACAGCCAAAATTTCATCAGTCACACTGAACTCTCCAGTGTGTGCCCAGAACTATCCAGAAGCACAAAGCCTTTGTGGAGGTTGGAGTTTCTTGGCCAGCCACAGCTGCGCTTCCAGGGGAATGGCAGGGCTGTTTATGCTTCCTTAGTTGGTTGCTGGATACATCCAAGCAGGATGAGGGGTGTCAGGAACAAAAAAGCACTGGCAGTGAAACAAACCTCAGCTCCTGCCAGCCAGTATACTGAAAAGGAAGAAGGATTTGTAAGAGTATAATACACAAAACTCCTGACACACACAGTTTGCCCAGAAGGGAATAACAGGTGCCCCTTCCTTACTTGGCCAGGTAACATTTAACCCAAAATCTCTTAAGAAGAAGAGCTGCTTTCTCATACCCCACTTTTCACCATCTGAAGGAGCCCCAAAAAGGTAGTTCTGAGTGTCCTGCCTTGTGCAGGGAGTTGGACTAGATGATCCTGGAGGTATCGTCCAACTCTATGATTCTATGACAAACATTTTTCCCTTCCTCTCCCCACAATAGACACCCTGTAAGGTTGGTGGGGCTGAGAGCTCAGAGAGACTGTAGGTCACCCTGGTCACCCTGTAGAGGAGGAGCGGGGCTGTCGCTCTTAACCATGACACCAAGAAAGGCAGGGAAAGTCTCATGTGCTCTTGTCCAGCAATCCCAACAGTCTTCCCTATTTTCTGCATGGAGATACTTGATCAAAGTAGTGCATCAGTGCTGGCAGAAGTCAGCTGCTTGGGCAGGGAGGGTCTGCACAGCTGCCCCCAAGCTGGTGCCTGATCCCAGAAGGTATGGCCGTCGCTTGTGGCAGGAGCCTGCGCTTGTCCCTCCTCCCCTGGCTAGGAGCAACAGGCACCCCAGTGGGAGGCTCTGGACAGCTGCTCCTTTCGCCCACTGGTTAATGCTGCCCCTACCCTATTGTGGGTAGAGGGGGAAGTGGGGGGCGCAGCCTCTCCACGAGCCCCTGCTGCTGCCCAGAGCCTTTTCCAATTCCCCATGCTTAAGGTCAAAGAAAAAATGAAGGCTTTTTTTGGTTTGACAGGACCTGTCCCTTTTTTGTGCCTGTGGGAGGCTCTGCACTTTTTGTCAGGGACACACCCAAAAGAGACAGCTGCCCTCTCCCAGCCGGTGCTCCATTACCTGCTGCAGACAGGACCGGTCCTGTGGCTCTAGCGAGGGCCCCCAGGCTCCTCAAGATGCCCATCATGGCTCCTTTCTGGCTGGCAGGCCCTGCGGAAAGGAGAGAGAGGTGCCACTCTGCCTCTTTTCCTCCAGGATCTTTAGAACTCCAGTGACTGGGATGGCTATTCACACCCACTTGGCTTCTTCAGGCCTTTGCCTGTGGGCGATGCGAAGGGGTGGAGGCCTTGCTCCTTCTCTCCTCCTGCTTCAGGATTGTGGAAGGATCAGTGCACGGCACCATCTTGCCTTTCACGCTCAGCTCAGCACCTTGCCCATAGGGAATATGAACAGGCAGGCTATTAAGAAACTACTTCCTGATCCAAACCCCCAGTATTTGCAGCTGGATTATTTTACTTTTAGAATTAAGGGCTAAACTTCCTTTCTCAATTAAAGGAAAATCTGGAAAGCAGCCTAACGAGTTTCCACTGAGATTTGCGTTCTGTCCTGACAGGCTTTTTACTTACCATAGCCCGACACCATAGTGGACAAACAAGGAACCACGGCAGCAGCAGCTGGAATCAAATGAAGCACAGAGTAGAATGAAAAGGGGCTCTGGGGGTATCATCTGACAGACTGGACAGCAGGAAAGAACCCAAACAGAGATCCAGCGACAGCTCTTCTCTGAGACCAGGTGGCACAACCAGGAGTCCTGCACACCCTGGCAGCACCAAGACATCCTCTTTCACACACCCAGGGGCAAGATTCCCCCAGCCCTGCAAGAAGCAAGACAATGCTTGCCCAATAGGAGGATGTTTGCAGTGGTGTAAGCAGCACCCAGACCTCATAGAATGAGAGTGCCAGAAGAATGCGCAGGCTAGGCTTAGGGAAGGAGGCCAGCACCAGGCCTCCCATTCTGACAAGGACCAGGCCATCAGCTAGCACAAGACTCAAGCTATGGTGGGGAAAAATGGATGTGAGGATCTGATTCTCACAGATGTTGTTTTGAACTGTATAGATTAAATTATTATAATGTTCCATGTAAACCGCCCAGACCTATAATGAATGGGCGGTATAAAAATCCAAATAAATAAATAAAAATCTATGTGGGACCATCATGGCTGGGGCAAGGTTGCTAACCTCCAGATGGGAAGGAGAGAGAAGAAAAGCAAGCAGAAGGAAGGAGGGAAGGAGGGAAGGAAGGAAGGAAGGAGGGAGGGAGGAAGGAAGGAGGGAGGGAGGGAGGCTCCCCCTTCAGTAACCCATGAGTAGCTATGGGGTTGGAAAGGAGGAGGGGCTTGTTGCCCTCTTTGCTCTGCCCTTAAGTTATGGGGGGGGGGGGCGGGTTTTGCAGGGAGGGAGGAGGACAGAGGCCTGGCTCCTTCCCTGACCAGAAAAACCTCCCCACCCTCTCTCTCACATGTGTGTAAGGTCACATCCATAGACTCCCCTTTCACTTCTGGGGGGGGGGCACAGAGATGTTCCCATATGGATAAAGCTCATGGCCCTGAGGAGCTGAGCAAAGGGACAGGCAGCTCTGTCCAAAAGCAGCAGGTGAAGACCCATCAGCGCTGGTACAATAGAAGAAAAAAGTCTCAAGCTGGAGATGACAAAGTGATTAAATGTTCAAAATATCAAAATGTTCAAAGCAATTTCAAAACGGATTCTTAGGTATATTTTGTTTTCTGCTTGAGAAATTCAAATTTGTAGGGATCTACTGTGTGTATAGGAGCCTCTTGTGGCGCAGAGTGGTAAGGCAGCCGCCTGAAAGCTTTGCCCATGAGGTTGGGAGTTCAATCCCAGCAGCTGGCTCAAGGTTGACTCAGCCTTCCATCCTTCCGAGGTCGGTAAAATGAGTACCCAGCTTGCTGGGGGGTAAACGGTAATGACTGGGGAAGGCACTGGCAAACCACCCCGTATTGAGTCTGCCATGAAAACGCTGGAGGGCGTCACCCCAAGGGTCAGACATGACTCGGTGCTTGCACAGGGGATACCTTTACCTTTACCTTTTTACTGTGTGTATTTCCTTCATAGCAGGGTCACATAGTGATGTTAATACAAATTTGAATTTATGTGACCAATTTGGGATTGAATTATACACCCAAGAAACTATAAGAGATTAAGTTACTTCCAACAATATTATTTCCAACAAACATCATTAGAGAAGATTGAGATTACAATATTGAGAATTCACTGAGGAAGGAAGCGAAAACAGAATATATCTGGCAATCTATTTTGAAATTGCTTTGAACATTTTGAACATTAAATCACTTCGTCATCACCAGTTTGTGACTTTTTTCTTCTACAGTCCAAAGGCAGGGCTTCTCCTGCCCAATGCTAAGGGCCCACACTGGGAAGGGTTTCTGTTCTGGGGGCAGGGGGGGCATTTTTAAACTGGGATTCAATTGGGAGCCAGTTGAGTTGTTGAAGTATAGGCCAGATAGGAGATCTTCATGGTGTGTTTGTGAGAATCCCGGCTGCTGCGTTCTGCACTTTCTGGGTCAAGAATAAGGGTAGGCCTGCATAGAGCGAGTTGCAGAAGTCTAGTCTAGAGGTCGCCGTCGCGTGGATCACTGCATCAAGGTGTTCCGGGCCAAGTAGGGCGCTAGTAGCTTGGCTTGGCGTAGGTGATAGAAGGTCAGCCGTGCTACTCTTGTGTACAATACAAAATATATAATACAATACAATACAAAACCTTTAATGGCATTCATGATATAAAACAATATACAAATCGGTTCTGTAATACAAGTCTAAAAAAACCTTGAGGAAAGGTACAGCAGACAAGGGAGTGGCAAATACAACTGTCATTTCCACCCGACTGAAATGGGTCAAGGGATTAAGTTTCCTCCTGGGATGCTGATATTTGGTCTGCTGCAGCCCTTTGAACTAACTTCCCCAGGTATGCTAAATGTGAGAGGGGCGGTAGTTGTCAGGCTTCTGTGGGTCAAAGGATTTTTTTTGAGCAACAGGCATACCACTGCTTCTTTTAGTCCTTCCGGGAATTCTCCCGTTGCGAGAGAGAGGTTAATTATTTCCCGGAGGGGGCACCCAATTCTTATGTCCATTGTTTTTAGGAGCCACAATGGGCATGGGTCTAGTGAGCAAGTGATTAGCCTTGTTCCTTTTAGCATCCTGTCCACTTTAGTTTTTGAGAGTTTTCTGAAGTAACTCAGGGCCATTCCGCAAGACTTTAATGTAGCAGAAGTTGCAGTTCCGCAAAACGTCGCACACCATCTGCCACACTCCTGAAACAGTCCCGCAAAAAGCGATTCGTTGTAGCACTTAAAGGGAAATCAGGAAAAGTGGATTCACCCTCCGAAAAGTGCTACACTCTTGCAAACAATCTGCAACAGTAGAGAAAAAGACCTGTGCGTTCCCATTGTTGCGGTTCCAACAAAGTCCCTGCCCCTGGCTCTCTCCTCCGAACTTCCGGCGAAGCGATCACCATTTTTTTTCTTGGAGCAAGCAGAAAGCAACGAACCAGCGAGCCTTCATTCACCCAGCGAGGTTTCTCTGGCTACAGTCCCTCTACAGAAGTGCTTTAAAGCTCCTCTAAGTCCCCAAGCACAACACAGCCCCGTTTGCAAGTATCCTTTAATTTCGGCTGAAAATTGCACCCGTTCAGCGGGAGGGGGATTTTTCTTTTCACTCGGGGGGAGCGTGGTAATGATGAATCACCAGCTCACACGCCAGCTGCCAGTTAGATGGGTCTCTATGTTAGGAAGAATCAAGGCATATTCGTTGCAATGTGTGTGTGTGTGGGTGTTTTTTTTAAACCTGTTCTTAAAGGGAAAGAGGCTTTCCCGGGGCATGATAACAACCGCCCATTGGCTGTACGTTTGATTGATGGCCAGGGGTGGGACAAAGCACAGAAAAAATCACTTCCTGTATAGAGATTTTTGCGAGACCGGAAACCTGTGGGAAACGAATGAAATGCTACTGGATTCCACTAAAAGGCAGGTATGCGTAACGCTGAGATTGCACTTTTAAAAATAGCGTTTCTGCTTTGTGGGACCAATTGGCAACATTGGTCCTTGTGCGGAAAGGCCCTCAGTGTTCTCTCCAAAGACAGCCAAGGGGCCTCTAGTTCACTTTCTGTATCTAAGGTTGGAGGAAGGTCATGGCGGAGAGTAAAGATTTTGTCTGTGAAGTGACTTGCAAAGACCTCACAGCTAATGTCCAATTGGCTATTATTTTGGTGCCCTTCATTGAACTACCCTGAATAATTGTGCTGGGCGTGAGTGCGCAGACGCGATGCATGTCGAGTAAAAGTTGCATTTCATTGACTTCACCGCCATCTCGTAGGCTCTTAACTGCATTCTATAAGATGCTCTCGATTCTTCGTTGCAAGTCTTCCTCCAAACTCCCGTTTTTTCCAGTGTGGCTCCTCAGTATACCAGGGGCCCAACTTAAGACGGGGGCGGAAAGGATGTCTGGGAACTCTCTCATTGATGGCGGTTTGGTTTCTCCCTGTTTTTTTGTAAAGTACACTGAATTGGCTGTTTTGACAAAGGCTGTATTTGGTTGGGACTACAGACTACTGATGTAACACTGATGTAACAGAATTGATTTTTGCTATATATTCCCTGTCATGTAAGAAGATCATAGTCTGAGGAAGGGTACTTGCACTCGAAAGCTCACGCCCTGAATAAATCTTTGTTGGTCTTAAAGGTGCCTGACTGGAGTCTGATTTTATTGTGCTACTCCAGACCAACACGGTGACCCATTTGAATCTATTCTTCTGATCTATTGTCATCCATCCACACCACCAAACTCTCTGGCCAGATGTCTGGAGGCTGTGGTGGACTGGCTCAAGCAAAGTCAGCTGAAGTTTAATCCAGCTAAGATGGAGGTTCTTCAGCTGGGCCAGCATGCCTCTGATGGGCTGCTATGACTCCCAGCTCTTGATGGAGTCCCACTGGCAACATCAGAGACTGTCAGGAGTCTGGGTGTGATTCTGGATGCCTCCTTATCTATGGAGACTCAGATCACAAATGTTTCTAGCCAGGCATTTTACCATCTCTGACAGACTTGATAGTTAGCATCTGACCTAGCCACCATGATCCATGCAAACAGTCACCACCAGGCTTGGTTACTATAACTAGGCTCTACACAAGGCTGCCCTTGAGACTGCTCCAGAAACTTCAGCTGCTCCAGAATGCAGCTGCATGGGTCCTTACTAGGTCCTGTCCTTACCCTGCTGTACTGTCTCCAGATTGGAGACTGCATGAGGTTCAAGGTTTTAGTTCTCATCCCTCAAAGAACTTTTTAAACATCAGCCAGCAAAACTTGCTTAGGATTCCCAGTCCCAAACTTGCTTAGGATTCCCAGTCCCAAACTTGCTTAGGATTCCCAGTCCCAAGACCACACTGGCCTTTCCGGGCCTGACTCCAGCCTCATGGGATGCTCTGCCAACAGAGATTTGAGCCTTGCAGGATCTCAGGCAGTTCCATAGGGCTTGTAAAACAGAAGTATTCCACCAGGCAGCCTAAAAAACCATCTGATCAGTTGGCCTCCCTGTCAGAATACACCAATGAACTCACCTGGCCCTCTTATGGTCCCCCTCTCCCCCATGACAGATGAGCAGGCAAGTAGCTTAATTCCCATTTTATTATTTATAATTTAATGTATTTATTTTAAATCTATTTTTTGCATTATGTTTTTATTCTTGCTATAATCCACCCTGAACACCGCAAGATAGGGTGGATAATCTTTAACCGCAGTATTAAATAAAAGGGTAAGGCCACCTGGGGAGGAGTTAGGGTGGGCACTGTCCAGGATAAAAACTCAGAGGGCCCAATCAGCGGCTCCTAATTGGGCCCTCCAAGTGTCCATCCAGGGCCAAGCAGCCAATGGGGAGGCGCGCAAAACGCCTTCCTATTGGCCCCTCACCAGGACAGACCAAAATTCCATTCACCCAGCCCAGTCTGGCTGCCAGTCTGCTCCTGACCACCGCAGGGAGAGGAGGTCAGCAGGGCTGCCAAGGGGGATGAGAACAGAGGCCGCGCCAGCCCTTATCGCCCCAAGGCTGTCCTAACTGTCATGTCCAACTGCAAATTGCCTCAGAACCCTGACAGAGCTGGCAGGAGGCTGCAGAGTGCTCCCCCTCCCCCCCTTCAGGCCTGCTGTGAAGGAGCCTCTGACAGCCCCTGACTGAGGGAAGGAGGCCTTTCCAAGAGCAACGCAGGGGAGCCTTAGGGGCCTTCCTTTTGAGGGGGGGGGGACTTTCCCCTTCTGCCAAACAGTTGCCTGACAGGGAGGCCACAGAAAAGCTCCTTCTCACTTAAAATACTGCTCTGCCCGGAGGTTAGACACAGCCAAGCCATGTGTCTTTCTTCTTTGCAACTCTCTGCAGATTTGAGGCCACTGCACAGCGTTATTCTGCAGAGGAAACTGGTTCTTTTGTCTCCTGTTTCATCTGCACAGCAACCCTGTGCAGTAGGCCTCAAGTCTTTCAATTCAACAACAATCTATGTGGGAAGCCTTAAATGTTTCTTCTCTACCACAACCCTGTCCAAAGTAGCCCTTTCTGCCTGGGGAGCTGATCTTTATACTCTGCAGGTGAGCTGTAATTCCAGGAGCTCTCCAGGCCACACCTGTAGGTTGGCTACCCCTGGGTTGGAAATATTCCTGGAGGTTTGGAGGTGGGACTTCAAAATCGTACAATGCGTCAGAGTCCAGCCTTCAAAGGAGACATTTTTGCCTGCAGTTGGTAGGGAGTGGTGCAGGAGTGTCCCTCCTAGCCTATGGGTTATTGCCAGCCCTTACCAGCAACTGTATGTATTCTGGGGCGCAGACAGGCAGACCAGCATCAGTCCTGTGAGTCTGGAAAGTGCAGGAAGATCTAAATAAATATTTACAGCCTGAAACTGTAAATAGAGAACAAGTAAATGTCTGGAGACACATAGTAACTGTAATGACTTATTGGCCTGGTAAATAACCTTGGCCTGGCAAATACAAAAAACAGTATAAAAATCTTACTAAGGTCAAGACTGCTGTGCACAGAGAGTCTTCCTCTTAGGGTTGCCAGCTTCCCTGTGAGGCTCGCTACCCCACCTCCCTCATGGGGAGTCTGCTATGGGGAGAGAAAGGGAAGACGATTGGAAAATGCTTTGAGACACCTGAGGCCTGCTGGGTCACTGCGGCCCATTCCCAGTTCTCTCAGATCTCTCACAACCCCACATACCTCACAGGTTGACTATTGTGGAGAGACGAATGGAAAAGGTGTTTGTAAACCGCTTTGAGACTCCTTTGAGCAATAGGGTACAAAAATCTGTTCTTCTAAGGAGCAACCATGAAAAAAGCATGTGGGCACATAACATTTTACCTACAGTGAAAACATGGGAGACAGAAGGAACAGGGTGGACACCTGTGTACTGTGACTACCCCATGTGTATTAGGGCAGAGGGGCATTTCGGTGACCCTCACACCAGAAGGGAAATGATGCAGAACTGGGAGGAATTGGTTGCCATGTAATCTTCCCCTAAGACTCCCCTAAGAGTCTCCAGTCTGATTTCCCCTTCACATATCTGAGGACATGGCTCTGGAAAGCTCATCTGTAACCACTAAGCCAAAATTCCCAAAGGTCAGTCTTCTCCCACACTCAACAAACATTCCACACCACAGGTTCTTGACACCCATATCTCCACACCCATACCCTCATTTGCCACCATGCCACCACACCCTCCCACACAACACACACATTCAAGCCCATGCCCTTACGGACTGGACAACTCCTCCCCTTCCTCTTCCCACTGCCAAGCTCTAGCACCCGTTGTATTCTTGGAGACAACGGGCTTTGCCCCTAGTATATACAATAATGATGATGATAATAATAACACCTTCTGGGAGTGCATGAGAACCATCTTTGAGTCAACATTTCCCTCAAGACTGCAGAAGAAACAGCAGCTATTGGAAGGCATAAATTGCATGGATTAATGACCTGGAGAAATCTCTGAACAAATTTCCCATATAGAGCCCATTTGAGAAACTCACCGAAGGAGTAGAGCAGCAACCCTGCACTCAAGTGCATCATGCCCCCACACCAGCCAATTAAAAGGAAAGCGGGGATTGACAATAAAATGGCCTGCAAAAGAGAGTTTGTGAATGTAATAATGATGATGATGATGATAATAATAATATAATTTTGTTTTTATAACCCTCCTTCCTGGGTAGCTCAGGGCAGTAACAACATGGTTTAAAAACAATTTGATCACATAACAAAATCAGCATATAAATCAATAAAACATGTTTATAAGTTATGGAAAGTTCCCACTGATTTAAAACTAGGGGACAATTCAAGGTCTTTGGGGGGCAGATCTTTCCATCCCAGCAGTGAAGGCAGAACTACCTGATAGTCTCTCTGTGCCTCAAGCATAGGTGGAATGGAATGGTTTTGCTGGCCCTTTAGGACCGGTGACTTTAGAGATGGTTCAGTGGACGGCTGCTGTCATGAGGGTGGAGGGGGCCAGGAGGCCACAAAGGACACTTCTGCCAGATAGAGACCTTCACTCAAAAGGAGTCATGGACCAAGGGCACAGAAGCTGGGGGGGATGAGAGGGAGTCCCTGCATATTAATTGCAGTTCTTTTGATCCTTGGGAACTGGGCGAGCTGGCCTGCCACTCCTGAACACTTCTGTCCTTCAGAACCAGGCAGACCCAGGGCCTCTACAGAGAGACACCTTGAATGGGGTTGGCCATCTTTCTCAGCAACGTCCTGTAATGTCTCCTTCATCAGCAAATCATTCCATGCCCAGATCAGTTACTTAGCTGAAGAAGGTTGGACTCATTCATGAACACAGTGGGAGGGTGCACACTGACCCAGAGCTGAGCGAAACACACCCAGAGACCCCATGCATTTGCTTCAACCTTAGAAGGTTTTCTTGTGTACAACAATGTGATGGTGAAACTGGCTTCACTACTAGAAACAGCCTTTTACATACAAGCCAAAATGAGTTGGAGCCAGTGCCCTGGTATGGTATATACATGGTATACATAATATATAATACTGACCATTTTTACAGTCTTGAGTTCATTTCCGGGCTTGATGTGACGTGTGTAGCCACCCTGGATCAAAGCCATTGTAATCCCAATTAAGAAAAACATCTTTCCTTGCTGCATCCTATTAAAGGTCCCCGCCCAAAAAAAAGAAAATAAAGAAAAGAGAAGGAAGGAAGACAGCTTGTTAATTGGATGGTAACTAGAGAAAAGTTCTGAAGGTAGCCTAAAGAGGTCTAGTGTGCAGAAACACGGACCTAACAGTCCTATTGCTTCAGAGGCATGCAGTGGGAAACTGCCTCTGTTAGTCTCGTGCCATAAAATCTCTTAGGGTCAGCTGTGACATAGTGACATTTTATGCACTCCTGGTCAAATACATTTTGCAAGTTTTTGGAACAACATAAAAACCTTCAAAGCCTGTTTGTCCAGAGAGAATTGGACATACCACGAGGATATGTCCCTTTTCTGTGAGGAGAAAAGGAAAGGTCCCCTTAGTCTACAAAAAAGCCATGCTTGGGAATGTAGGTCCTGTCTGGAAAGCCATTTGAGTTGTTTTAATAGGCACTCTCTTTTAGAGCCTAAGTACCGGAGGACCTAAAACTTGGGAAACCCATTAAATGGTCTGTTTTGCCCCCCACTTTGAAGTGCACCTTGTCAAGGGCAGACAAAACTCACAACCAGGCTTCTAGAGAAAGAAAGCTTTAATTGGAAGTAGATCGGAACAAACATCTGAAGTCAAGACTGTTCGATATCAGGGAGGCAAGCAGTTATCAGTACAATTCTCCTGCCGAAACCAGACCCGTTCCCAAGGGGAGGGGTGTCATCCTCCACCCAGGTGCCATCCCGGGCTTCCAAGGCCTTGGTCAGCCTGGCGCCCCAGGCTGCAGATAAGATGTTTACAGGGACACAGGCAACAAAGTATTACAGCAGGGAGAACACGCAGTGTGAAAGCAGAGGGATCAGAGGAGGGGGGGGGATCAAAGAGATACTACAGAGCCATAAGCATTTTGGTCACATGGGAAAGGCAGCAAGAGCACAGCACACAAAGATGGAGTCCCTCAGGTTCGGTTAAATCAATGGCAGAGAGCAGGGGACTGATCCTGACACACCTGAGGGCTGCCAGACATATCAACCTAACAGCTGACAGGTGGACCCATCAAGCTGTTAGGCTGAAATGGTTTCAAAGAAGGGGAAGCAAATCCAATCAGTGAAATGGCTGGCAGGGGTCCTTTTTACTTTCCCCCAGTTCTAAGCAGGAAGGAGGAGGAGGAGGAGAAAAGAGACAAGTTTCTCATTTTGCATATCTTTATCCTGTACAAGTTAAAAATCAGTCTTATATTTTGGAAAAACTTAATGATATTAACACTATTGTCATAAGTCAGGGGACAGATTTGAATTATTATTTCAAACTGTCCCATCTTTTCTGTTGTAATTGTTACTCATAAATTATAAAAGATGGCAAAGTTAACCAGTTTAGTCAAGAGTAAATTGCAGGAGCTCTAAGAAGCCTATTTGGATGAACAGAGAACTTCAAGAAAAAGATTGGCCAGGGAAGCCAATTGTAACAAGAAAAGATTTTTCAGTTATGTGAGGAGAAAACAAAGTAAAGGAGGCAATAGGCCCACGGTTGGGTGCAGATGGACAAACTCTAATGGAAGATGCAGAGAAAGCAGAAAGGCTTAGGGCCTATTTTACATCTGTTTCGGCACAGGTCAAAGGGTTTAGGCACATCTAGAGATGGCAGTAGATGTGTGGGGGTTTTATGGAGGACTGGAAGAGAGCAAATGTTATTCCGATCTTCAAAAAAGGGAGGAAGGATGATCTGGGAAACTACAGACCGGTGAGTCTGACCTCTGTTGTGGAGAAGATAATGGAGCAGATATTAAAGGGAGCGATATGGAGGACAATTTGGTGATCCAGGGAAGTCAGCATGGATTTTTTGACCAAGTAGCAGGTTTGCTGGATCATGGAAATTTGGTTGATGCCGTTTACTTGGAATTCAATAAAGCTTTTGAAAAGGTTCCCCATGATGTTCTGATGGATAAATTGAAGGACTGCAATCTGGATTTTCCGATAGTTAGGTGGATAGGGAATTGGTTAGTGAACTGTACTCAAAGAGTTGTTGTCAATGGTGTTTCATCAGACTGGAGGGAGGTGAATAGCGGGGTACCTCAGGGCTCGGTGCTCGGTCCGGTACTGTTTAACATATTTATTAATGATCTAGATTGGTGATCCCCAACCACCACGCTGCGGCCCGGTGCCGGGCTGCTAGGGCCCTGGCACCGGGCCGCAGCTCCCTCTCCCCGCCCCCCCGAGTAAGAAACTTCCCAGGCCACAAGCAAATCAGCCACAAAAGCGGCCAATTAGCTTGAGGCCTGGCAAGCTTCTTTTAGTGGGAGGGGGTAGAGAGAAGCAGGGCCGTGCATGCAAACGCGCATGCATGCATGCGCGGGAGTGCCGCAAATGCGTGGTTGGCTGCGCATGCGCAGCCGCGCACACGGCATGCACAGACGGGCAATCGCACTCCCCGCCGCAGCCAGTCCACAACCTCAAAAAGGTTGTGGACCACTGATCTAGATGAGGCGGTGGAGGGAATACTCATCAAGTTTGCAGATGATACCAAATTGGGAGGACTGGCAAATACTCCGGAAGATAGAGACAGAGTTCAACGAGCTCCTGCAGTGTTTTCGTATTTCTGGGATAGTCATGGATTGAGCATGCAATAGCTCTTGTTTGAGTAGCGCCCACCCTTCACATGCTCCCTTCCCTTCCTGCATTCTTGTCCATGGTATAATAATAATAAACTCATGTCTCTGAGTTTATTAAAGTTTGCCCTACAAAAATCCAATATCCGCATCTGGCTACAAGCTTTCTTTCCCCCCATCTCAAAAGGAATTCTATGAGGACATGGTCACTTCCCCCTAGGGTCTCACCTCATCCACCAACTCTTGCCTGTTGGTCAGTCAAGTCCAGTATGGCTGAACCTCTTGTAGGTTCATCTACCATTTGATTATACTGGGAGGGGTAGCAAATACAGGGGGGTTGGACTAGATGACTCATGAGGTTCCTTCCAACTTCCAATTATTCTATGATTCTTTGATTCTATGATTCTATTCCCCAGGGACAGTTTGATGCCTGCCATTTGGCCTAACAGGGCCCCTTAGGGTGTTTATGTACTTCATCAACAAGGTGTTGCATGATCTTCTGTACAGGAGGGTCTTGGTGTAGCTCAGGGGTAGTCAAACTGCGGCCCTCCAGATGTCCATGGACTACAATTCCCAGGAGCCCCTGCCAGCATTCGCTGGCAGGGGCTCCTGGGAATTGTAGTCCATGGACATCTGGAGGGCCGCAGTTTGACTACCCCTGCTCTAGGGACTCAGGATAGGTTACAACAAAGCAAGGATACATGCACCACAAGAACGATGAGGGTCTGAAATGCCCAAATCAGTACTTGTATCCTGGGGTCCTGAACCAAAAGTTTTAACTGGGAAGACTCCTTGGTTATTTAAATTATTGATCCCCAACCTGTGGGCCGCCGACCACATGTGGTCCTTCGACTAATTGGAGGTGGGCCCCGAAGGACGCCTTCTCCCCCCCCCCAGCCCTTTACAACATATTTCATTGTTGTGGCGTGTCTGTATCTTATTTTGAAGGGATGTTTAAACATTACCATAGCGATCAGAGAGCGTTAGGGCAGTGCTTGAGAGCAGAGGAGTAAACTACCCCCCCCCACCGGGCCTCAGTAAAAGGCGTTGAGTGGTCCCCAGTGAGTGGTCCCCGGCATTGAGTGGTCCCCGGTGATAAAAAGGTTGGGGACCACTGATTTAAATGGCACCTGGTTTCCAAAGCAAAGTGGTGCCACCAAATCAAAAACGTACATCCCCCAAAAATCTGAAATGCTTTTTATATTCAAATTCCCATCTAATTAGCCATA
Source organism: Paroedura picta (assembly GCF_049243985.1). NCBI lineage: Eukaryota > Metazoa > Chordata > Lepidosauria > Squamata > Gekkonidae > Paroedura > Paroedura picta. The sequence continues at coordinate 3,251,082 of NC_135378.1, read as the reverse complement.
CCGCTGAAGGTCAAGACCACGGTGATGAACGTAAGCCTATACAGAGTAGAATGCAATTATAAAAACATATACCAGTATTTATTAATGAAGTTCAAAACCCACCGCTTTTAGCAAAGCCTCAATAAAATCAATGCATACTCGTATAATAATGTCTCCACTGTCCAGAAGTACTTCGGTGTTACCACCTTGATCAATATCTACAATAAATACAACAGTGGTAATAGCCAGGTGGCTCACAGAATCACAGAATCATAGAGTTGGAAGGGACCATACAGGCCATCTAGCCCAACCCTCTGCTCAACGCAGGATTAGCCCTAAGCATCCTAAAGCATCCAAGAAAAGTGTGCATCCAACCTTTGCTTGAAGACTGCCAGTGAGGGGGAGCTCACCACCTCCTTAGGCAGCCTATTCCATAGGATCATACATTCTTGTATTTTAAAGACGACACAATGGACTTTGTGTTCATTGTGCTGTACAAGAGGACCGGCACAAAGCATCCTAAAGCAGGGGTAGTCAACCTGTGGTCCTCCAGATGTTCATGGACTACAATTCCCATGAGCCCCTGCCAGCAGATGGGCGGACGGACAGACAGACGGATGTGTTCTACCCTGCATAGTGTCAGGATTGTAGAATCTCTGTCATAAATTAGCTTGAGTTCCTCCATGTCAGTTATATTGTTTTATATTGCTTGGCGCCTGGCTTCTCCAGGGCCTGTATTCCTGCTGGCCATAAAAGTGAATAATCTGTTTTTGTAACCTTATCACATGTTGTGGCCTCTCGGCTGAGCCTGGGTTTGTTGTCACCTGTTCAAGGCTATGAGAATGTATTTCTGTTTTTCTTACACATGTGTCTTTTCTCTGGCTCCCCTCCCTTGGGAACTGTCAAGTTTTGAGCGGGAGAATTGTATTGATAAGCAGAAGCAAATCTGTACTCTAGTCAGATTTGACTTCTCAGTCCTTAGCGTGTAGTACTTTCCAATAAAGCTTTCTTTACTTAAGAAGCCTGTTGTGAGTTCTCTTCACGTTTGACACATAGGCTTAAGTTCATTGTTCTTGACATTTTTAGGTTCTTACCTTTTGTCTGGATTGGGATATTTTCTCCTTTCTGTTTTAGCCATACCACTGACCTAACGCCCTACCTTGCCCTCTTTTACCCACCGCTTAAGATCTACGTACCCCTGAAAACACCCAGTTTGGTCCATCGGTGACCCTTCCTTCCTGATGCTCAAGCAGGGAGAACTGAATGGTTCCGGTCCCCTTTTGTTCCCTTAATTTGGGAGCCTAGCGAAGCGTGGGAACACACCCGCCCACGCACGCACACACACACACAGAGGGGAGAAAAACGTCGATGAGGCCCTTCTACACGCTGCTGTGAGGCTCCGCAATCTGGTAGCGGCCGCAAAGCGACCGAGATCCAGTAGCCGGAACATATGGAGGCCTCTCAAAAAATGGCCATATTTACATGTCTGTTTCTGTGTAATGAATGGAAAGAGAGACCCACTGCTATAATAGGAGCTTCTATAGAGGAGACTAATTGATGCCATATGTCTGAGTAAATTGCTAAACCAGATGTACCCTTTTTTGGGAGGAGGGGGGAATAAATGTTCCTGTTTTTCCCTCCCAAAAGCATCTTTGGGAGGAGAGGGGGGTGAGAAATGAGCCACAGTACAAAGCCACTGACTAGATGAAGGAAGGAAGATCTAGACCCCCCCCCCTCCATGGAGCTACTATCAGCAGATTAAAGAGTAAAGATCCACCACTCTGTCCACCCTTGGGTCTATCATTGCATAGAATTGGTTGCTTCTTTGCCACGGAGCATCTTAGAGATTATGTATAGATTGTATAGATTGCTGTGTTTTAGTGGTTGGGTTTTAAACTGTTTTACGGGAATTGTATGGGGGTTTTATGGTCATTGTTATCCGCCACAAGCCTTCGCGGGAGTGGAGGGCCACAAATTCAATAAATAAATAATATACTCAAGAGTACCTGTAGCAGTGGTTCTCAACTTTGGGGTCGGCACCCAAATTGGGGTCACCTGGTCCCTTCCTCAGGGTTGCCAGGTTGGTGGCAGCAGCTGCAGCTGTGGCAGTGGTAGAGGGCAACTGCAGCAAGCAGAGGTGGGTGGTGCTGGCAGGTGACGTTGGCAGGTGGGCGGATAACATGCGGCACAGCCGCAGAAGCTGCCTGCCGGGAGAAGGTCTCTGCGCAGTGGGGCTCTGGGCACAAGTAGGCAGTGGTGACACAGCGAGATGCAGAGGGCTCTGCAGCAACACTGGGGGGCTGGGTCAGTGTGGGGCTGCCGAGACTGGTCTTGAAGAACACCAGCAGGCTCCGAGAAGGAAGAGCCGCCACCGCCACTGGCCAAATCCTCCTGCAGGAGCTTCTGCTGGTGCCCGCCCACCTCCCGAGGGCCTGACAAGGGCACCTTGCATCCCCTCGGCTTCTGCTGCCACCTTCATGCCACCTCAAAAACCTTGGGGCACACGCAGGCACACCCCTGCTGTTGGGTTTGCGGCATTACGGAGGTTGAGAACCGCTGCCCTATAGGAACATATTAAGCTGGGGAGGGTGGTCTTGCAACACCTAAAGAAAAACCACCTTTATGCCAAACTTTCTAACAACCAGAATAGCAATAATAATAAAGAAATCATTAAATAGATATGGAAGTGTGCATAAAATAAATATGGAAATTACCTGCTGAACTGAAAGTGTTGATGGACCAGAAAACTCAGAGTGAATTCCAGACCAGAGAACAGGAAGAGATAAAGGAAATACACCAGACCTAAGATCCTGATATCTGTTGAAACAATATAACATTCAAATACTATCATAATATTTACATAGGAAGTTTGCAACGCAATGCATTTCTGTCCCTGTTCCCCTCTTGGGACTTCCTGTTCTCCTCTATCAATCTTCCCAAGATATTTAGCATCAACCCTTTACCAGTACTAGCCACAGTTAATTCTAATTGTGCTTCTCTTAACCAGGGTTTGCTAATTCAGCCTTGAATGCAAACACTAAGAAGAGGATCCCAATCACCATTTCTGTAGAGATAATATTAGACCATGATTAAGACTGGCAAGAGAAGTAGAGTGGAGGGGATTTGTACTAGGAAGGGAAGGGTGGTGGTGGTCATGCATCCTTGAAAAATGTTCCCACATTCAGCTCTGATTTGTAGGGAATTTGTTACATAAGAATCAGACTTCAAAGAAATGTGACTATGGAAATTAATCCATCCTGCCTTGAATGACATTCAGGAATTGTGTCTGACATTTTATATACACCTTAGAGGACTACAAATGTTCAAATTACACAAATTATGTTATAAACTCTCCCTGTACAGTCCTGCCAAGGAAGCCTTGAGCTTTTAAATGCTGGTTAATTTCTCCAGGAATTAAGAATCTCAGGACTTGGCAACCACAGAATCCCACTGACACCGGGGGAAAAAAACAAAATTGCACTTACCTATAACTGTTGTTCATTGATATCTTCCATGCAGACACAAATTTAGACTGTTCTTGCACAGGCCATTTTCTTTCTAGCTCAAAAACTCCAAAGGGAGGGGCACCCCAATCTTTTTGGAGCTAATACATGTACTGTATTCCTGCTCAACTCATCATGCAGAGATCCATGCAATGGTCACCTCCAGACTAGACTACTGTAACTCGCTCTACGCGGGCCTGCCCTTGTCTTTGACCTGGAAGTTACAATTGGTACAGAATACGGCTGCTAGGGTCCTCACTAGAACACCTTGGAGGGCCCACATTCAGCCTTTTTTACCGCTGCATCACACTGCCTGCTCATGTTTAGTTTACAATCCACAAGTACCCCAAGGTCTCGTTCACACACTGTGTTACCTAGAAGCGTATCCCCCATCCAGTAGGCATGCTTTTCATTTTTCTGACCCAGATGCAGAACTTTAGACTTATCTTTATTAAATTGCATCTTGTTCTCACTTGCCCATTTTTCTATTGTGTTCAGATCTTGCTCTCTTCCAGTTCTCTGGGACATCTCCAGTCCTTAAAGAGGTCCCGAAGATGATGGACAAGGGCTGTGCAAGTTCTCTGGAAAGTTCTTTGAACACTCTCAGGTGCATTTCATCCGGCCCAGGGGATTTGAACTCATCCAGTGCAGCTAAATACCTCTCGAGAACCTCTCTATCCATGTTAACCTGCCACCCAGACACTATCCTTTGGCTACGGCCATCTCTAGATGTGCCTAAACACTTTGACCAGTGTGAAAAAACAGATGTAAAATAGGCACTAAGCCTTTCTGCTTTCTCTGCATCTTCCGTTATAGTTTGTTCATCCGCACCCAACAGTGGGCCTATTGCCTCCTTTACTTTACGTTTGCTCCTCACATAACTGAAAATTTTTATTATTATTATTATTATTATTATTATTATTATTATTATTATTATTATTATTATTATTATTATTATTATATTTCGATTTATTGCCCGCCACTCCCTTACGGCTCGTGGCGGGTTACAACATTTTAAAAACCCCAATAAAATCCATTAAAATCCCTCAACAACAATTACAACAATTTTCTTGTTACATTGGGCTTCCCTGGCCAATCTTGTATCCTGGAGGAAGGAAATTTTCCCCAGATACCTTCACAGATACCTTAATTTGAACCGCTGGCAGTGCCAGCTAAGAACTCCTCGGCCTGTCACCAGGTGGGTGGTGAGGGAAAGGTAGCCATGCTGCTGGCTGCTCCACAAGTCAGTCATGAAGTGCATGGTGCACCCTTTTGTTTTGGACAGCTCAGCCTTCACCATTTTTACCATGGACTAGTACATGGAAGGAACCATATGGCGACTTATAGTCCTACAGGACAGAATGGAATACTGCAGTGCAAGGTGATGCAACAGCCTGCAAATCCCTCTGTCCTCCACAGGCAAAACAGTAGAGTTAATCTGCTGTAGGTGCCGGCAGAGAGTGGAAGAGGAAAGGTCGCTTGGCTCTGTCCCACGGCGCATGTAGGCCTAGCAAATCCTGCACTCTATGACAGAGGAGTCACTGGGAATCATGGAAGTGGTCTCACAACTATGGTTGAAACCTGGGACCTAGTCTTGGACTGTGAGCTGGTCTAAGAGGCTGGTCTAAGAGGCTGTGAATGAAGGGCACCGATAGTGCTTGAGGATGGGCCCAAAGGTGTGTTTGATGCAGCTGTAGACATAGTAGCTTGTGATGTGGAGGGGCTAGATGTTCTCCAATCCTCATCCCCCAATGCTGCAGACTCAGGTTCCTCCTCCAGAAAAAGCGTAATCAACTGCTGCCCTTTGCACTCAGCTAGGCTCCAATTGACAGGCTCTAAGGGAATGGAAATGCATAGATGGGTATGATAAGGGACCAAAATGGTAGGGACCTCACAGAAGCAGAAGAGATTTAAAAAGGTGGCAAAATTATACAGAAGAACTATACAAGAGCAAGCTTAACATCCCTGATAACCACAGTGGGGAAGTTACTGACTTGGAGCCAGACATCCTGGAATGTGAAGTCAAATGGGTCTTAGGAAGTCTGAGCAACAATAAAGCTAGTGGTGGTGACAGCATTCCAGTTGAACTATTCAAAATCTTTTAATAAAGATGCAGTAAAAGTGCTACACTCGATGTGCCAGCAAATTTGGAAAACTCAACAATGGCCACAGGACTGGAAAAGGTCAGTTTACATTCCAATCCCAAAGAAGGGCAATGCCAAAGAATGTTCAAACTACCGCACTATTGCACTCATTTCTCATGCTAGCAAAGTTATGCTCAAAATTTTACGAGCTAGGCTCCAGCAATATGTGGACCGAGAACTTCCAGAAGTACAGGCAGGATTTCGAAGAGGCAGAGGAACTAGAGATCAAATTGCCAACATACGCTGGATCATGGAGAAAGCTAGCGAGTTCCAGAAGAACATCTACTTCTGCTTCATTGATTATGCTAAAGCCTTTGATTGTGTGGAGCACAACAAATTGTGGCAAGTTCTTAAAGAGATGGGAATACCAGAGCATCTTATTTGTCTCTTGAGAAACTTATATGCAGGTCAAGAAGAAACAGTGAGAACTGAACATGGAATCACTGATTGGTTCAAAATTGAGAAAGGAGTTCGGCAAGGCTGTATACCTGTGGGCTGGCCTGTGGCCATTGCCTATTTAACTTGTATGCGGAGCACATCATGAGAAAGGTGGGGTTAGAGGAGTCACAAATTGGGATCAAGATTGCAGGGAGAAATATCAACAACCTCAGATATGCAGATGATACCACTCTAATGGCAGAAAGTGAAGAGGAACTAAAGAGCCTGTTGATGCGGGTGAAGGAGGAGAGTACAAAAGTTGGCTTGAAACTCAACATCAAGAAAACTAAGATCATGGCATCCGGCCCTCTCAATTCCTGGCAAATAGATGGGGAAGAAATGGAGATAGTGACAGATTTTATTTTCCTGGGCTCCAAGATCACTGCAGATGAGGACTGCAGCAAAGAAATTAAAAGACACTTGCTCCTGGGGAGGAAAGCTATGGCAAATCTAGACAGCATCCTAAAAAGCAGAGACATCACCCTGCCAACAAAAGTGCGTTTAGTCAAGGCTATTTTATTCCCAGTTGCAATGTATGGCTGCAAAAGTTGGACCATAAGGAAGGGCGAGCGTCAAAGAATTGAGGCTTTTGAACTCAGGTGCTGGAGAAGACTCTTGCGAGTCCCTTGGACCAGTGGTCCCCAACCTGCGGGCCACGGCCTGGTGCCGGGCTGCGAAGGCCATGGTGCTGGGCCGCGGCTCCCTCTCCCCGCCCCCCCCCCCGCAGTAAAAAACTTCCCAGGCCGCAAACTTGCGGCCCGGGAAGCTTCTTACTGCGGGAGGGTGGGGAGAGGGAATCAGGGCCGGCCGTGCCCATGTGGGTGCAGCCCGATGCGTGGGGGCGGCCCGCGGGCGCGGCCCACGAGTGCGGCCCGATGCGTTGCCGCGGCCCGTTGTGCGGGCGCGGCACGCAAGCGCGGCCCGATGCGCGGGCGCTGGCCGCAAGTGCGGCCCGATGCGCGGGCACAGCCCGCTCGGGTCGCGCCCCGATGCCCTGCCGGTCCCCAACCTCAGAAAGGTTGGGGACCACTGCCTTGGACTGCAAGGTGAACAAACCTGTCAGTCCTAGAGGAGATCAACCCGGACTGCTCCTTAGAAGGCCAGATCCTGAAGATGAAACTCAAATACTTTGGCCACCTCATGAGAAGGAAGGACTCCCTGGAGAAGAGCCTAATGCTGGGAGCGATCGAGGGCAAAAGAAGAAGGGGACGACAGAGAATGAACTGGCTGGATGGAGTCACTGAAGCAGTTGGTGCGAGCTTAAATGGACTCCGGGGAATGGTAGAGGACAGGAAGGCCTGGAGGATCATTGTCCATGGGGTCGCGATGGGTCGGACACGACTTCGCACCTAACAACAACAAGGGAGTGGGGGTTTGAATGCCAGCAAGAAATGAACAGCCAAAGACCCACAGACAAATCTGTTCTCTCTAAACCCTCCACCTAAACCACTCTATTCCCCTCAAATTCTCTCCATCAGCTATGCAAGTCTCCTCCCTCTCTCATTCACCCTCTCCTAATGAGAGTAAAAGAAAGCAATGAGCCCTCCTGTGGCCCCAAAGAGTATATATGACAAGGCATTCCCACTGAAACCAAAGGCTTCCCACTAAAGCCACTACTCTTGGCTTAAGAGGATGCCAATAAAGCTAAACGGGTAGCCATTGGAGTAGCCACAGAAACCAAAAGACAACCCTCCCAAGCCCTGTCTATGCAGGAAGAGAGATTTGCATATGTGTGCCGAGGGAAGAAACTCTGCCCCTCCCAAAGACCAGAAATACCACATGCCCATATGTGGTTGTGTGCTGTCAATGGGGGCGTGGCCAGACAAGCCCTGGTTCGTGACCCACAAACTACTCCAATTAATAGGTTGACGGAGACCTGTGGGCTGGCCTGTGGCCATCTCTACTTGCCACAGCACTGAGAAAGCTGTTCTGACCAAGTAGTCATATCAGGGCTCTCTCACAGGGTGTCTGTTGTGGGGAGAGGAAAGGGAAGTTGATTTTAAGCCATTCTAAGACTCCTTCTAGTAGAGAAAAGTGGCATATAAGAACCAACTCGTCTTCTTCTTCAGTACTATCAGGGCTCTCTCAGCCTCCCCTCCCTCACAGGGTGTCATTTATGGGGAGAGGAAAGGGAAGGTGATTGTCAGCAGCTTTGAGACTCCTTCTTTTTCTAAAGGATCTTCTATATCCAGGGTTCATAATATTGCTTAAGCATGGCATTGGATCAACCCTGATGAGTTGATCTTTCCTAAAAAGTGGCCAGTATTCTGTTAAGGTCGTGTTGCCTCTCTCTCTGTCACCTTGTCTTAAGAAGTTCTTTTGGCTTGTCATATCCCAAGGCCTGAATAAGTTGGTATGAGAGGCTGTAGGAGCCCAGCTTTTTAGTGAGTGCAGTTTGTCATGGTGTGGCATAAGTATCTTCAAACAGCCCCGTTGAATTAAAGATTATCGGCATCTGTATTTAGCAAGCTGGTTCTCTGAGGGAAAGGACTGAGGAACTGAGGGAAAGGGGTGCCTGCCAATGGAGCACATGCTGCACTGGACTGGAATTCCACACGTGTCAGCTCTGGAAAAGGGTAGGTGCCCCCCTCTGGGGTTTTTGAGCTGGAAAGAAAATATCCCATGGCTGACCTGCACAAGCACAGTCCCAATGTGCGGCTACAGGAGACGATGGAAGTTGAAACGCATTTCTTTTAGCTGGAAGCCTGTGTACACGGGGGGACAGAGGCATGCTGCAAATTTGAGAGTATGCCAGTAGGTCAGTTCTTTACATGTAAGGATATATCCCCCTGAATACTTTATGTAATAATTGTTCACCAATGCAGACGGTCAACCAAGTGGCCTACCCCAGGGCACATGCAAAGCAGGGGCTATTTATCAATGTGTAACACAAACCAAGTTGCTTATAATAGGGACCAAGAAATGGCAGCAGCCATGTGGCCAAGGCAATATCTCCAGGAAAGAGCTTGCACTGATTACAGGCCTGGGCATGGAGAAGAAGAAGAATGTGGGGATATTCAAATGGATTCATAATATAGCATTGAAAGCTGGAGGACTTGCTCTTTCTCGAAGGGGGGTCCATTCTGTGGCTCACTGCAGCGAACTGGAACAAAGCCCAGGGACTGAGGAGGCAAATGACTGACTGAAAGCCAGATGACACAGATGACACCTAAGAAGAGAAAGACATCTCTGTGGTCAAAGGGATCATGGCACAGAAAAGAGATACTGGCAAGGAAATCCCTGATCCTAAACACAGACCACAAAATGCTTCCAATGGAAGTTCCTGCATATTCTGAATACATCTATGTATATACCAATAAGGTGCCCAGAACCTAAGGTCAGCATTGACAAACTTGTCCTTGAAGTCAGTTGTGTCATGTCAGCCCTGAGTGGCCAGGGGGAAAATCTTATAGTATATACATAAGGTAAAGGTAAAGGTATCCCCTGTGCAAGCACCGAGTCATGTCTGACCCTTGGGCCAATAAGCGCTTCCACCCTTCCTGCAAAAGAAACAAGAAGCACCAGGAAAAGCACCATTCAGTCCTCTTGGGCTCCTCCATCACATTTTGTGCCAACACTTGGGTGCTCCATTTCAAGGGGCTCCTTCATAAGAACTCCCTAACAGACTGACCCTTTTCTCTGTAAGAGGGCTGCAGACTCACAGGGGGTCCAGCACACAAAGGGGCATCTTTGTAGTCATTTAAAATGCAGGCTCTCCATTCCTTATTCTGTAAATATTTCATAAATTCCTTACCCGTTTTTCTTTGGGGAGTGTCTCTGGTAACAAGAAGAAAATGAAGGCCAGATCAGTGACTGCAAACATGACAGCAAATAGAGCTGACCAAACATAGAAGATTTCTCCCTTCTCTGTCTCCATGGCCAGGTATGCGCCGAGCATGGGACCCACAGTGAAGCCCAGGGAGAAGGCCACACCAATCATTGCCTGTTGGAAAACAGGGAAAACTGACACGGACTGTCTGAAGTAAGATTAGGCAGCAGCAATCCACATTTGTTTTATTAGTAAAGGTTAATGTCTGGTTGGAAACATAGGCTGCGGGGAACAGAAATTAAGCATGAATTGTCTGTCGGATTTGGCCATCCCATCCAGTTGCATTTGGATTCCAGTGGGCTAAAGACAGAGGGAAGCCCACAAGGAGGTCCTGCTCTCCTTTGCTGCAGCCTTCTGATTGTTGTTGTTTATAGGCCACCTTCCTCCGAGATGGCCTAGAGGGAGTCACAGGATGGACATTCCGTAAAAATGAAACAGAATTTGCATTGTAGAACCAACCAGAAATTTAAAAAAAACAGAAGCAAAGAAAATTGTTAATATTACACCTTAAGTGATGTAAAATTACACAGCAGGGTCCTAGGCTGATTCTACACTTACTTTGTATTATTATTATTATTATTATTATTATTATTATTATTATTATTATTATTATTATTATTATTATTATTCGATTTATTGCCCGCCACTCCCTTGTGGCTCGTGGCGGGTTACAACATTCTAAAACCCCCATAAAATCAATTAAAATCCATTAACAACAACTACAATCCAACAATTATTAGTTAGCAAGCTAACATGGCAAGATCGGCTAGTCAACTTCCCACTCCCCATACTAGCAGGTGGAGAGGGGATACTGTTACTGGAGAGGGGATACTGATGGTACCTATCCCCAATCCCAATCCCAGGTCCCGGGGGGGCATAGATGTTAGCCTTGGCCTCAACCATAAACCTGGCGGAAGAGCTCCGTCTTGCAGGCCCTGCAGAACGATGGAAGATCCCGCAGCTCTCCCGGGAGCTCATTCCACCAGGCAGGGGCCAGGACCGAAAAGGCCCTGGCCCTGGTCGAGGCCAGGCATGCTTCCCTAGGGCCGGGAACGACCAACAGATTTTCTCCCGCAGAACGTAAGGCTCTGCGGGGGGCATAGGGCGATAGGCAGGTATGTGGGTCCCAACTTGCGTAAAGCCTTGAAGGTTAAAACCAAAACTTTGAACCGGATCCGGGCAGCAATTGGCAACCAGTGCAGCTGCCTCAGCACTGGCTGGATGTGGGCCCTCCAAGGCGTACCAGTTTATTCCGTTGTGGATCCTATTGAATTCAGATTGATTTGGACTCGGGTCTTCCTCTATCCCCCCTCCCCATTTAAAGAGAAATGTGTTCAGCACGTGATTAGGGAAGCTCAGAAGTAGGGGGGAGCCAAGTACAGCAGAAGCCTCTTTCTTTTTTTTCCTTAATGGGGGGGGGGAGGATTGGAGACAGCAAAGGAGGGGGAATAAATCCAAGAAGAAAATCTCTGCTGAGAGAAGTTAGAGTAGGGGTAGTCAAACTGCAGCCCTCCAGATGTCCATGGACTACTTCTGGCAGGGGCTCATGGGAATTGTAGACCATGGACATCTGGAGGGCCACAGTTTGACTGGATCTGAGTTAGAGCTTCCCCTTTAAGGGCTTCCGCTTTGCAGGCTGGGAACAAGGAAGCCTTTGAACTGTCACGCTGGCCAATCAGGGCTTTTCTACAGTGTTGGAGGCTCGAGGCACCTCGTTAGTTCAGGGCAAGCACCTTTACTCATACCAATTTTTCAAATATTGAGGGTTATATCCACTCCAGGATATTGCGGGGGAAAGGTTGTTGCTTGTTGCAGAGGGGAAATTTAAATCACCAAAAATAAAAATGGAAATCACATTCAGTGTAGACAGCAGGCACTGAATCGACCTGGGATTGGAATAAAAGCTCCGTGCAGATTCAGCCTTAGTCTCAGCACACTACACATGTTATTCCAGACCACAGGGCCTAATAATTTGTCCCAGTAACTTTGGGGACCATTTTGTACAGTGCTGCCATATTATCTGTGCAGAAAAGCCCTGAAGCCTTCAATGTTGCACAGGTTTTGGAAAGCCAGGAGAAAGGGATCATTCCTGACCTCCTTGGGCAGGCTGTTCCAGATGATGGGGGCCACAATGGAGAAGGCTGTTAATCTTGCCCATTTGCAGAAGAATCTGAAGAATACTTTGCTCAGAGCAAAGTTAACATGGGGATCACAGGGGGAGAGATAGTCTTGCAGATATGAAGGTCCATGGCCATAATGCCTTTGTATGTGATAGCCAATACCTTCAATTGAGCCTGGTAACAGATGGGCAACCAGTGGAGTGACTGCAGAATGGAAGTAGAAGGCATGCAGCATCTAGCCCTTGAAAACTTTGAAGCATTCTGCACCAGATAGGGTGTGTAAACTGAATTTGAGGGGAGACCAGTGGACACATTACAGTAGTCTAGTTTTGGTACTCAGGGACTAGCACTTTTATGCTCAGTCTGTCTGATGTTGTGCAGTATCTGGTTGATTATGCTTGCTCTGAAGAACCTTTTAGAAAAGGCAATTTGGATCTGGCATGCTTGACTGAGAGCTGGCTGGATGAGGATGAGGGGGCAGCTCTCACTCAGCAGACTCCCCCAGGATACTTGGTCCTTTATCAGTCACCAACAGGAAGTTGGGGAAGGAGGAAAATCGCATCCGAGATCCTTTCTCCTACGATAGGCTTCCTGCACCAGATGTCACCGGCACTGAATGTGTAGGCCTGGCATGGGCTGTCAGGAAAATGGTGGGATTCTTGCCAGTTTCTCATCTGCCCAGCTTGCTAGCTGAATCTCCACTGAAGTTGGCTGAAGCAGTGGTGGACTGGGCCTTTATGGGGGATTTTAATGTCCACACTGATACTGCCTTGTTTTGTGTCTCTTTGAGCTTCATGCCCTGCATGGCATTGCTGGGACTCAGGTCATATTGGCCCTCATGCACCGAGCAGGCTACACCCTGGATCTGACCTCTTATGCAGGGCCTGAACTGGATTCAGTGGCAAGTAGTGTTACTGGGTCCCACTCTCCCAGGCAAATTTTGACAGGGTTCCCTCAGCTGTTCAGCCTACTACCTGTTCCTTGGTTCCCTGCCCTTCTTGGTGGGTGAAAGCCTCGAGGAAAAGGCTCTCACATCTCTCACTCTCCCAGAACTCTCTCTCTCTAGCTTCCTCAAGGAGGCAATGACACCTCTCCTGGAAAAGACATTGTTAGATTTATCTATTTCTTTAGTATATATACTAGGGACAAAGCCCGTTGTCTCCAAGAATACAACGGGCGCTAGAGCTTGGCAGTGGGAAGAGGAAGGGGAGGAGTTGTCCAGTCTGTAAGGGCATGGGGTTGTCATGTGTGTTGTGTGGGAGGTTGTGGTGGCATTGTGGCAAATGAGGCCATGGGTGTAGAGATATGGGTGTCAAGAACCTGTGGTGTGAAATGTTCGTTGATTGTGGGAGAGGACTGACCTTTGGGAATTGTGGCATAGTGGTTACAGATGAGCTTTCCAGAGCCATGTCCTCAGATATGTGAAGGGAAAATCAGACTGGAGACTCTTCTTAGGGGAAGATTACATGGCAACCAATTCCCCCCAGTTCTGCGTCATTTCCCTTCTTGTGTGAATTAGGCCACATTCACCGAAATGCCCCTCTGCCCTAATACACATAGGGTAGTCACAGTACACAGGTGTCCACCCTGTTCCTTCTGCCTCCCATATTTTCACTGTTGGTAAAATGTTATGTGCCCACATGCTTCTTTCATGGTTGCTCCTTAGAAGAACGGATTTTTGTACCCTATTGCTTACTACCCAAAGGAGTCTCAAAACGGTTTACAAACACCTTTTCCATTAGTCTCTCCACAATAGTCAACCTGTGAGGTATGTAGGGTTGTGAGAGATCTGAGAGAACTGGGAATGGGCCGCAGTGACCCAGCAGGCCTCAGGTGTCTCAAAGCATTTTCCAATCGTCTACCCCTTCTCTCCCCATACCAGACTCCCCATGAGGGAGGTGGGGTAGCGAGCCTCGCAGGGAAGCTGGCAACCCTAAGAGGAAGATTCTCTTGTGCACAGCAGTCTTGACCTTAGTAAGATTTTTTATACTGTTTTTTTTTTATTTGCCAGGCCAAGGTTATTTGCCAGTTACTATTTCAGTTACTATGTTTCTCCAGACATTTACTTGTTCTCTATTTAGTTTCAGGCTGTAAATATTTATTTAGATCTTCCTGCACTTTCCAGACTCACAGGACTGATGCTGGTCTGCCTGTCTGCACCCCAGAATACAAACAGTTGCTGGTAACGGCTGGCCATAACCCATAGGCCAGGAGGGATACTCCTGCACCACTCCCTACCAACTGCAGGCAAAAATGGCTCCTTTGAAGGCTGGACTCTGAGGCATTGTACGATTTTGAAGTCCCACCTCCAAACCTCCAGGAATATTTCCAACCCAGGGGTAGCCAACCTACAGGTGTGGCCTGGAGAGCTCCTGGAATTACAGCTCACCTGCAGAGTATAAAGATCAGCTCCCCAGGCAGAAAGGGCTACTTTGGAGAGGGTTGTGGTAGAGAAGAAACATTTAAGGCTTCCCACAAAGGTTGTTGTTGAATTGAAAGACTTGAGGCCTACTGCACAGGGTTGTTGTGCAGATGAAACAGGAGACAAAAGAGTCAGTTTCCTCTGCAGAATAACGCTGTGCAGTGGCCTCAAATCTGCAGAGTTGCAAAGAAGAAAGACACATGGCTTGGCTGTGTCTAACCCCCGGCCAGAGCAGTATTTTAAGTGAGAAGGGGCTTTTCTGTGGCCTCCCTGTCAGCCAACTGTTTGGCAGAAGGGGAAAGTTCCCCCCTCCTCAAAAGGAAGGCCCTCAGGCTCCCCTGCGTTGCTCTTGGAAAGGCCTCCTTCCCTCAGTCAGGGCCTGTCAGAGGCTCCTTCCCAGCAGGCCTGAAGGGAGGGGGAGGGAGGGAGCGCACTCTGCAGCCTCCTTCCAGCTCTGTCTGGGCTCTGAGGCCATTTGCAGTTGGACATGGCAGTTAGGACAGCCTTGGGGCGAAAAGGGCTGGCGCAGCCTGTACAAGCCTCTGTTCCCATCCCCCTTGGCAGCCCTACTGACCTCCTCTCCCTGCGGTGGTCAGGAGCAGACTGGCAGCCAGACTGGGCTGGGTGAATGGAATTTTCGTCTGTCCTGGTGAGGGGCCAATAGGAAGGCACTTTGCGCGCCTCCCCATTGGCTGCTTGGCCCTGGATGGACACTCGGAGGGCCCAATCAGGAGCCGCGAAGTTTTTATCTGTCCTGTTTTTATCCTGGACAGGGCCCGCCCTAACTCCTCCCCAGGTGGCCTTACTCTTTTATTTAATAGGACCCTGTCCTATTTAAAGATATGGCCCTCCCCTGAGATTCAGGATGGTTTACATAAAACATAGTACATGGAACTTAGTTTTCTATAACAACAATAATAATAACTTTAACAGGGAAACTGGTGCAAACAGGTCCAGGGAAGAATGCATGGATGGATTTCTGTGTGGGCGGGAGCAGGGGCCCTGTGGATGTTGTTGGTTATGCCTGGTCTCAACCAAATGCCTGGTGGAAGAGCTCCCTTTTGCAGGCCCTGCAGAACTGCTTTAGCTCCGTCAGGGCCCTGATCTCCAGGCGGGGGATCATTCCACCAGATGGGGGACAAGACAGAGAAGGCTCTGGCCCTGGTTGAGACTAGGCAGGCTTCTTTAGGGCCAGGGATCATTAGCCTGGTGGTGGTGGTGGTGGAGCGTAAAGCTCTCTGAAGGGCATAGGCAGGGAGGCGGTCCTTCCCTGTGTATGGCCTTAAAGGTAATTACCAGAACCTTTAGCCGGATCCAGAATTCAGTGGGTTGATTACCTTTGCCTCCATCCTAGTGTCATGAGAGATGGGCTGGAGTTTGGAAGTGGCCCAAGTGTAATTGAGTTTTGGGCCCGTTGACTCACCCCATCTCCACTGTCTGCTGTCTATGCCTCTTCCCCTTATTATTGGGATCCCTGATGCTTTTAATTCCCCTGCTTTTGTTTCTCCCTTGGTTCCTTTAAGAATAGATGGTTTATTCATATTTGATGGCTTGTTTGTTGGCAGGTCTATGTCCCAGTGGATCTCTGTTGGTTTAGTTAGTATTAGTTACTTTGGTTTGGGTTAGGGTAGTTTTGACCATGGTTCTGTACTTGTTGGTTGATTGGTTCTGATTGGTGTGTAGTGTGTGTAATGGGATGTGTGTAGTGGGGTGTGTGCTTATGGAAGGTTAGCCCTGATCGTGGCCTCTCAGGGTTCCAGCTGATTATTGTGTGTAGGGTGTGATTTATTGTGTGATGTTTGTTTGCTTCTGGAGGTATGACCCCAATCATCAGCTGGAGCATCTCAGGGTTGTCCACTCCAGATGTGTATGGCATGTGTGTAGTCAGTGTTAGTTCATGTTGGGGTTTATGGACTGGGGAGGTTTGTGGATTGGGAGCAATCAGTTGGATGGATTGGGAGTGCAAGATGGTTAAATTGATAGGAGTTTGAGAGAGGGGGATTTGAGAGAAGGGGAAATCAATTAGGGTTGGGGTAGGCTATTGGATAGTTTGGGGTGATGGGTTTGAGAAGGGTCAGTTAGTTGGTAGTGGTGATATCATAGAATCATAGAACCATAGAGTTGGAAGGGGCCATACAGGCCATCTAGTCCAACCCCCTGCTCAACGCAGGATCAGCCCAAAGCATCCTAAAGCAGTTCCTGACCTGTGGCTTTCATCCCCTTTGAGGTTGTTTTATGTCTTTATGGGAACTAATGACATGTCCCTGAATACCCTGAATACCATTGCTCCTATTAAAAAAGACTATCAAGATCTGGGGAGGAAGCTCAAGCAAATGGGGGCACAAGTGGTATTCTCTTCAATCTTGCCTGTCAAGGGAAGAGGAATGCGTCGGGAGAGGAAGATAATGGAGGTGAATCAGTGGCTGCGTAGTTGGTGCCGGCAGGAGAGATTTGGTTTCTGGGACCATGGGATAGGCTTTCTTGAGGAAGGCCTACTAGCACCTGATGGACTGCACTTATCGAAGCTGGGGAAGAATGTGTTTGGCAGGAACCTGGGGAGATTCATCAGGAGAGCTTTAAACCAAGGAGACCGATTGGGGGCAGCCCAACCGGCAAGGCCAGCTCATAGGGAACCAAAAGTAAAAGGATTCAGATATATTTATACTAACGCCCGAAGCATGGGCAATAAGAAGGAAGAGCTAGAACTTCTCATGCTGATGGAAAGGTATGATCTAGTAGGCATCACAGAAACATGGTGGAATGATTCTCATGACTGGAATGTAATGGTGGATGGATATGAACTGTTCAGAAAAAACAGAATAGATCGAAGAGGTGGAGGAGTGGCACTGTATGTGAGGAAAGGGCTTACCTGTCAGGAAATTCTAGCGAAGGAGAGCATATCTACAGTGGAAAGCATCTGGGTGAAAATAAGCGAGGGGAAAACAAACAGTGTGGTGGTTGGTGTCTGCTACCAACTGCCTGACCAACGAGAGGATGTGGATGCTGCACTTTGTGAGCAGCTTGAGAAAATATCCAAGCAGCAGGACCTTGTCATCATGGGTGACTTCAATTTCCCAGATGTGTGCTGGGTGTCAGACGCACAGGAAACTCACAACAAAACTTATTCAAAAGAAAAGAGTTTTATTGATTAGCACTATACGCATTGGACTGAAAGTCAAATCTGACCAGAGGCCAGATTTGCCCCAGCTTATCAATACATTTCTCCCGCCCAAAACTTGACAGTTCCCAAGGAGGGGGGTAGGAGAGAAAAGACATGTGTGTTAAAACAACAGGATTCCATTCTCCCAGCCTTGAGAGAGGTGACAACAACCCTGTGAGCCCACAACAAGATAAAGGTTAACATAACATCACTACTCTACTTTATAGCTTACAAACTACAAGGCCAGGGCAAGCAGGCGCCAGGCCCAATCAAGCAGTATAACTGACATGGAGGAACTCAGGCTAATTTATGACAGAGATTCTACAATCCTGACATCCCTCCGCATTAAAACTAACTCACTCCCCCACCTAGCCGGCATCCACCGGGCGAGGACAATCAGGGAATGCTCGATGAAAAGCCCGGAGAAGGCGGGGCGCCTTCACATTCCCAGCCTCAACCCACTCCTTGTCCCCAGAGGGAAAATCTTTCCAATCGACCAAATACTGGAGGCGACCCTTATGCATACGAGAGTCTAAAATTTGGTTAACTTCATAGTGGGTGTCTTTGTCGATGTATATCGGCACAGGCGTAGCTGGAGGAGGGTGCCATTCATCCGGGACGGGAGCTCTCCGCAGCAGGCTGGAATGAAAAACCGGATGCACATTCCTATAAGTCTTTGGTAAAGCAAGTTCCACAGTTACAGCATTTATTAGTTTAACCACTTTAAATGGGCCCACATATTTTGGGCCAAGCTTCTTGGATTTTTGTTGACACCGCAAATTCTTTGTGGACAAATAGGCCAGATCTCCCACTTTCCATTCTGGTGCAGGTACCCGTTTTTTATCTGCCTGGGCTTTATAGGCCTGTTTCGCTCCTTTGAGGCTGGCAACTATCTCTGGCCACCCTGCACTGATGGTTGCAGCCCACTTATTAATGTCAGGGGCTTCGGTGGAGCTAAGTTCCCAAGTGGGTGCTGCCACTAAATCGGTCCCATACACCACCTTGAAGGGGGATACCCCCGTTGAGGCGTGGGCCCCATTGTTATAGGCAAATTCAGCGAGTGGCAGTAAGGAAACCCAGTCGTCTTGCTGATGATTGATAAAGCAGCGTAAGTATTGCTCCAAGATCTGGTTGACTCTCTCGGTCTGGCCATTAGACTCGGGGTGATAGCCTGAGGTGAGGGCTTGTTCTATGCCTAACAACTTCAGGAGCTCCCGCCAGAACTTGGCAACGAACTGGGGGCCCCGATCCGTCAGAACACGTGTCGGGATCCCGTGCAGACGTACCACGTGGTTTATAAACATTGTAGCCAATTTGGCTGCAGTTGGCAAGGCCGTGCACGGGATAAAATGAGCCTGCTTTGAAAAAGCGTCCACTACCACCCAAATGACGGTTTTCCCTTGACTGGGAGGTAAGTCCGTAATAAAATCCATAGTGACATCCGTCCAAGGCCGAGAGGGGGTGGGCTGGGGCTGCAACAGCCCTTTTTTCTTTCCCCCAGCAGGTTTTGAGGCGACACAAATGGGGCACCCCTGCACATACTTTTCCACATCCTTGCGCAGAGAGGGCCACCAATACTGTCTCCTGACCAGGTGCAGAGTTTTCACAAACCCAAAATGTCCAGCTGTTTTCGCATCGTGACAAAGTTTTAAAACCTCTCCCCTGGCCGCAGCTGGGACAAAAAGCCTCTCGCCTTTGAAAAAGAGCCCCCCCTTCTCAGTCAGATCGGGGCGGAGGGAGGAAAATTCCGAGTCCTGTGACAGCTCCTTCTGGACCCAACCCCCTGGAATGGGCGTTACAGACTTCGTGTGGCTGCGCGTCACCGCGGCCATCCCCAGTTGGGCGGGGGTAAAAACTGTATCCACCAATGGGTCTCGTTTGCTGTTGTACTGGGGCAGGCGCGACAGGGCGTCTGCCAGAAAGTTCATTTTGCCGGGTAGATGTTTAAGGGAGAAGTTAAAACGAGCGAAAAACTCCGCCCATCTCATCTGTTTTGCCGAAAGCGAGCGGGGCTGCTTGAGCGCCTGGAGGTTTTTATGATCCGTCCAGACCACAAATGGCACTGCGGACCCCTCTAACCAATGCCTCCAAGTGGAAAGGGCCAATTTGACTGCAGCCGCTTCCTTCTCCCAAATGGCCCAGTTTCGTTCCGCCCCAGAAAATTTCTTTGAAAGATAGGCCAGCGGGTGCAATTTCCCATCCTCCCCCTCTTGGAGGATCACGGCCCCCATTGCCACGTCCGAGGAATCTACTTGCACGGTGAATTGCCTAGTAGGGTCAGCATGGGCCAGCACCGGTTCGGACGTAAACAACAATTTCAGTCTGTCAAACGCGTCCTGGCATGGGGGAGTCCAATGGAGAGGCGCCCCCGGACGGTTAGCTGTCTTTCCCCCTTGTTTGGTTTTCAACAAATCAGTAAGAGGCAACGCCACTTTGGCAAAATTGGGGATAAAGGTTCTATAAAAATTAGCGAACCCCAAGAAACTTTGTAATTGCCTCCTAGTACGGGGGGGTTCCCACGCCAACAGGTCCCGCACTTTGCCCGGGTCCATTTCAATCCCAGCCTGGGAGACCCGGAAGCCCAGAAACTCCACCGCATCTTGGTGGAACTCGCATTTTGACAGTTTGGCAAACAACTGGTGCTCCCGCAAGCGGCGGAGCACCTCACGGACCAGGTTAGCATGACTCTCAACATTTTCTGAATACACAAGAATATCATCAATAAAAACCAACACCCCTTGGTACAATAAATCATGCATAATTTCATTAATCATATTCATGAACACGCCCGGAGCGCCGGCGAGGCCGAACGGCATTACGGTGTACTCAAACTGCCCCAGGGGAGTGTTAAAGGCTGTCAAATATTCGTGTCCCTTCTTTATTCGGACCCGGTAATAGGCCTCCCTTAAATCCAGTTTCGTGAAGATTCGCGCCTTCCCCAAGTGGCCCAATAAGTCCTTTATCAGGGGGAGCGGGTAGGCGTTGCATGTGGAGACTGCGTTCAAACCCCGGTAGTCGGTGCACAAGCGCAGTGAACCGTCTTTCTTTTTCACAAAGAGGACCGGGGCCGCCAAGGACGATGTGGCCGGTCTAATAAAGCCCCTCGCCAAGTTTTTATCCAAAAAGTCCCTGAGCTCCGCCATTTCCCGCGGGCTCATGGAGTAAAGCTTGGCTTTGGGGAGGGGTTCCCCCTTCTTCAATTCAATTGCACAGTCAGTTTTACGATGGGGGGGAAGTTGGTTGCACTCCACCTCCGCGAACACATCAGCAAAGTCCCGATACTCGGGAGGAAGCGCTGCCCCCCCGGATCCCAATGCGGCCACAACCCCCGGACTCGGGGGGCTCTGCGGCCGAGCGTGCTGCTCGCAAGCGGGAGAGGTGAATTCCACAGTCCCGTCTTTCCATTTCACTAGGGGGTCATGTTCCTTCAGCCAATCCAATCCCAACACGCAAGGGAAGGCAGAGTGAGGGGCTACCAAAGGTTGGATTTGCTCCCAATGTTTTTTTATGTCCAAGTCCATTGGGCGCGTTTTTGCCGTGGCTTCCCCTCCGGGGGCACATTTCCCATCTAATTGGGTGATTGGCAAGGGTTCTCTCAGCGGCACCTTTCCCACCCCCAAAGTCTCGGCCAGCGCCGGGCTCACTAAGGATTGGGTGCACCCCGAGTCCACGATACATCGGACACCCACTGTTTTCCCCGACTTGGGGTTGGAGAGATTGGCAGGTAAGAGCAGCAAGGGGGAATCACTCACCGCGCGTTTGCCCCTGTTGGCGGCCTGCTGGCGGGGCGCCTTTACAGCAGACCGTCCTCGTTTCCCGACTGCGCCTCAGCTTGGTCCTCATCCTCCAGCCCGCTACCTTCCTCCGAGTCGTCCACTGCCGGTACGGCAGCCACTGGCACCAGAAGAGACTTGGCACTTTTCTTCGGAGCGGCTTTCTTGGCGGGCTGAGCTTTCGGTGGGGGGCTGCTCGCGGCTCTCGGGGTCGATCCCGCTTTTGACGGGCATTGTGCGAGAAAATGCCCCGCTTGGCCGCAGCCCAAGCACAGCCCTTTCGCCATGCGCCGGGTGCGCTCAGTCGGCTCCAGCTTCGCTCGGGGCTTGACTTTCGCCGGGGTGGAAGTCTTCGCCACGGTTTTACCCGCCAGGACCTGAACCATCGAGGCCCGCTCCAATCGATTTTCCATCTCTCCAGCCAATTGGACCCACCCGTCGACTGTAAGCGGGTCTTCCAAAAGGAGGCATTTGTCAGCCAGAGTGGGATTGAGGCCCCCCACAAACGCCAGTACGCGTTGGGGTTCGGTCCAGTCCGGCACCGAAGACGCCAGCTCCTTAAATTCCCTGGCATACTCAACCACTGACAATTTTCCTTGCCGGTGAGCTCTGAGTTTCTTCTCTGCAGTCTCCCGTTCGAACGGCTCCACGTACATCTGGCGCATGGCCCGCAGGAAGTGGTTGTAGTTACGGATGGCTTGGGGATGGTAACGGTACAAGTCCACGAACCATTTGGCAGCCTTGCCTTCTAGGGCTTCCCCCACAAAGCGCACCCGCTCGGCGGCGTCATGGAAAGTAAAACCCATGTCCATCATGTAGGCCTGGAGATGCACCAGGAACGTAGGAAAATCTGCGGGGTTCCCCGAAAACTTAGCCTTGAACTTATAGGTGCTCCGCATCTCCACTCCACGGAGGTGGGGAGGTAGGCGTCCTGGGCCCCAATCCGCTGGCGCCGGAGCTGGGACCAGGGGTCTTGCATCACGGCCGATGCCTCGTCCTCTTCCCGCCGCCGCTCTCGCTCGATCTGCCACCCTCGCCGCCTCTGCTGCCCGCGCGGCCGCCGCCGCTGCTTCTCGTGCCGCTGCTGCTGCTGCCGCCTCGGCTCCCGCAACGTCCGCCGCCGCCGCCGCCGCCGCCGCTGCCGCCGCCGCTGCTTCATCGTCTCCGTCCGCGCCGTCGCCTCCGGCTCCGTCGCCGCCAGCGCCGCCCGCGTCCTCTCGCTCCTCGTCTTCGTTTTCCCTTTCCCTCTGCGCTCTCGCTCGAGCCGCCACCTCCACCTCGATCTCCAGCTGCGCTCTGGCCCTGGCCACCGCTTCAGCATCCGCTGCTGCTTGCGTATCCGCCATGCCGTGCTCCCGCAGGGCAAGCCCACCGCTCGCTCTGCGCCCGCTGGTATCGTGCGCACCACCACCGAGCACTTCCTTCAACAGGCGTTGTGTCCGGCGTTTCTCCTCCGGATCCAGCCGACCCGAAAGGTCCTGCAGCCAGTTGGTCACCCTGTCCAGCTTGTACTGCAAGTCCTGCGTCTCACCCACAGGCTCCAGTCCGTAGCTAGGCAGTGCCAGGTGCTCCGGCCACAATTCGTCCCCAGTAGGGCGGTCGTACTTCGACAATCGCCTACGCTGGGTGACGTGTCGTTCCAAAAATTCCTCGGGCCCCGGGGTTGTCCCCGAGACTGCCCTCAGCATGCCCGAGCTGTACGGCCCTGCACCAGCGCCGTCGCCCTGGGAAAGGTCCCAATCCAGGCCCTCTCCCTGCTCAGAAAAAGTATGTCCCTCGCCCTGCATTTTTGCAGGTGAAAGGAGTTGTGAGATTTGACTTGATGTCAGACGCACAGGAAACTCACAACAAAACTTATTCAAAAGAAAAGAGTTTTATTGATTAGCACTATACGCATTGGACTGAAAGTCAAATCTGACCAGAGGCCAGATTTGCCCCAGCTTATCAATACATTTCTCCCGCCCAAAACTTGACAGTTCCCAAGGAGGGGGGTAGGAGAGAAAAGACATGTGTGTTAAAACAACAGGATTCCATTCTCCCAGCCTTGAGAGAGGTGACAACAACCCTGTGAGCCCACAACAAGATAAAGGTTAACATAACATCACTACTCTACTTTATAGCTTACAAACTACAAGGCCAGGGCAAGCAGGCGCCAGGCCCAATCAAGCAGTATAACTGACATAGAGGAACTCAGGCTAATTTATGACAGAGATTCTACAATCCTGACACTGGGAAACAAACTCTGCGAAGCATCTTCAGTCATGCAACTTTCTGACCTGCCTGGCTGACAATTTCATTTATCAAATGGTAGATGAACCCACAAGAGGTTCAGCCATACTGGACTTAATACTGACCAACAGGCAAGAGTTGGTGGATGAGGTGAAGGAGGTGGGGACCCTAGGGAGAAGTGACCATGTCCTCATAGAATTCCTTTTGAGATGGGGAGCCAAGGAAGCTTGTAGCCAGACGCAGATGTTGGATTTTCGTAGGGCAGACTTTAATAAACTCAGAGACATGATGAGTGTCATACCATGGACTAGAATGCTGGAAGGGAAGGGAGCATGTGAAGGGTGGGCGCTACTCAAACAAGAGCTATTGCATGCTCAATCAATGACTATCCCAGAAAGACGAAAATACTGCAGGAGCTCTAAGAAGCCTATTTGGATGAACAGAGAACTTCAAGAGGAACTAAGAAAGGAAATGGAGGAAAGGACAGATCTCTAAAGAAGAGTACCTACAGGTTACTAGGCACTGTAGATCAATCATCAGAAAGGCCAAAGCTGAGAGTGAGCTAAGATTGGCCAGGGAAGCCCATTGTGACAAGAAAAGATTTTTCAGTTATGTGAGGAGCAAACGTAAAGTAAAGGAGGCAATAGGCCCACTGTTGGGTGCAGATGGACAAACTCTAACGGAAGATGCAGAGAAAGCAGAAAGGCTTAGTGCCTATTTTACATCAGTTTTTTCCCACAGGCCAAAGGGTTTAGGCACATCTAGCGATGGCAATAGCCAAAGGATAGTGTCTGGGTGGCAGGTTAACGTGGACAGAGAGGTTGTCGAGAGGCATTTAGCTGCACATGAGTTCAAATCCCCTGGGCCGGATTAAATGCACCCAAGAGTGTTCAATGAACTTTCACAACCCTTGCACAACCCTTGTCCATCATCTGACCCTGATTATTTTAGGACTCGCATGATCCTTTTCATCTTCTGTGATCTTCATTTTGGCATTGTGTCGA
The DNA here is from genome assembly GCF_049243985.1 of Paroedura picta. Classification (NCBI taxonomy): domain Eukaryota; kingdom Metazoa; phylum Chordata; class Lepidosauria; order Squamata; family Gekkonidae; genus Paroedura; species Paroedura picta. The sequence continues at coordinate 3,226,481 of NC_135378.1, read as the reverse complement.
CAAGGACAAGTGCCTTCTCAGTAATTGTACTTCTGTGTTGTGTTTTGCATCAGCTTTTAATGTTTTTTTGAGGGCACTGCTGGGCTAGAAACAATTAAAGTAACAAAATCTACCTGTAATGTTAAAGATAGCGGAATTCACTGCCAGAGGACATCATAATGGCCATGAACCCAGAGGGCTATGAAAGGGGGTCAGATTAAAGGAAGAGAGATATACCATTGGCTACCAGCAATATTTGGAGGCATAAAACCTTTGAATGCAGAATCAGGGGAGGGCCTTGGCATCTGTGCCCTGTGCATTGGCTCTCCAGGGCAACTGGCTGGGCACTATGTAGGCCAGGATCCTGGACTAGGTAGACCCTCACTGATCTGAGCAAGGCTCTTCTGATATTTTAAATTCACAACTGTGTTTAAAATGACAACTGTTGTGATGATCGGAAAATGTGTGATGACAAGGAAGCATCTCACATTTATGCTACTTTTAGAAAGAGCAAAGTCCAGGGAGAAATCCATTAAAGGGCAAAAATGTTTTAGTACTTGAATAAGAAATGCTGTAGAATTAAATGGAACAGGCTTGAATGTATTTGCTGTCTTTGGGGAAAACAGTAATATCAAAATGCCTTTAAAATCTTTCAAATCTTAGCAGTGCCCTTCTAAGCAGAATTGTTCCCCTCTAGGATAATGGATTCTGCTTAGGGTAGCAGCGCAAAGTATCTAAATACTAATGGTAAAATAGCATCTGAGAAACACAACTCTCTTTGGCCTGCTGGAATCCCAATGGAACATGATCCCTCCCAGGAAAAGTGCTTCTGTGATTTGCTCCCTGGCCCTGGCACAAACGTCACTACAGCACAGGCTTAGGAGGAAGCAGGGATGCCAGGCAGGCAGGCAGGAACTGGCCATCTCAAAGCAGAGGAAGCCAGGACCTGGGCTGCAGCAAGCGAGACCTGCACAGCTGGGGCAGAGTGCATGATGCCGAGACAGGCAGCTGGCACAAAAAGTCTTCCCTCCACTTGAACTGGTGACACAGCCCTCCCCACTGCAAACTCATACACTTATATGATGGGAGGACCCTGTAGACCCGGTTGATCAGAAACAAAAAGCAGAGAAAGCCACCCGCTCCCCACCCCCCGGCCAGCACTCACCATGCCCTTGCTTCGTGCTCTCGGACAAGCCAGATCAGCAATGATGGCAGTAGAGAGGCTGACGTTCCCTTTGCTTATCCCACCAATGACTCTGGAGAGGAGGAAGAGCTCAAAGGTCCTGGAAACAGCCCACAAGGAATAGGAGGCGACTAGGCCCATCTGCGGAAAGGGAGGGGGTCCAAGGCACAAACACATTGTCACCCATCTATTCTTCCCCCCCCCCCATTATCCTCCAGCTTCCGACATATGTTATGGTTTCAGAGAAGATGGACAGAAACACTGAAAATGAAATACCAGCCACAAACTCAAGAAAAACAGAAGTAGACTATCAATTCTCTGTAGTGCTTGCAGTTATTCGCTAGATGGGGCCAATCCCAAAACACATACCACAGTCAACAGCATAACTGGCCTTCTTCCAAAGTAATCAGATGCAGCCCCAGTGAGGGGGGAGGCAAAGAACTGCAGGATGGAGAATATGGAGCCAATCAGACCTGGAAAAGAGGGATAATTAGACTGAGTGCAGCATGGCTAGTCATTGACACATAAGTACGATGACATTAAGCAGACACACACTTCTGAGGTGTTGCAAAAGCCCAAACACATAAGGTGCATATGCAAGAAATGGAATAGGAACTGCAACTATCTTTAGCTTTTATTATGTACTAGTAAAAAAGCCCGCTGCAGTCAGGAATGCAGCGGTGTTAGGAACCAAGCAATTGAACCCCAGAAAAACTCACTCCATAGACATTACTCTCGGTCTTCCATGGAAAGCTTTAAGTGGAAAGTCTTTACTTGGAAAAGTCCATACGTTGCATATACTCAGACAGTGAACTTTGACAGAGACACCGTGTTAGCGAGTGGTATGACCTATAGACCTGGGTTGTGGGAAAAGGGCAAGGCAAGAAACCCACATAAGTGGGAATTGGGCATTCACACAGGAAAGTACGTTCACAGCATCCTTTGATATAGAGTGGTGCTAAAGTATTTTCCCCGTGTGTTGTTTTGGGCTCTGGGGAAAGCAGCCTTGAAGAAGGTTGTCCCCGCCCCTCTCTCCCTTTAGTTCTTTGTTAGTGATTAGCTGCCCACAGCAGATGAGACCAACCACCTTTTCCAACAGATGACCACACTAAATAGCAACCCTATTGGAAGAACCTTGCTATGTAAGTTCATTGCAATGGATGCCTAATAAAATGTGATTTAAAACAAGTCTAGTCTGTGTTGGAAGAGCCTCTTGTGGCGCAGAGTGGCAAGGCAGCCGGACATGCTGTCTGAAGCTCTGCCCATAAGGCTGGGAGTTCGATCCCAGCAGCTGGCTCAAGGTTGACTCAGCCTTCCATCCTTCCGAGGTCGGTAAAATGAGTACCCAGCTTGCTTGCTGGGGGGTAAACGGTCATGACTGGGGAAGGCACTGGCAAACCACCCCGTATTGAGTCTGCCATGAAAACGCTGGAGGGCGTCACCCCAAGGGTCAGACATGACTCGGTGCTTGCACAGGGGATACCTTTACCTTAATCTGTGAAGAAAGCTACTTTCCTGTGAAGACAGCTGCTCTGCCCAGCTTTTGGATCAGAACAGTGGAAAAGGAATACATTCTCCTGCTGCTGTGCACTACCAGATACCCCTCCCCAGTGGAAAGGGTGCTCTGAATCTTGGGGGGATTTTACTGCAAAGGATTCAAGAACAGACTAGAAAGGGAGGTTGCAGAAATGCATGTTATATACACTCAAAATACACTCAAAACAATGGAATAACCAGGTCTCAACAAGGGCATGGGTTATTTATCTCACTATGCATGTTCATCTCATTCAACTGCTATATCCACATTCCTTACAATCCCCTCTTATTTATATTTTATTTGGGACAAAGTGATTGTAATGTGATATAAGTAGTAATGTAATTCAAAATTTAACTCTCTGGTCTCAGGACAAAATAACAAACTGAGCACCTTGTCACATGTGGGTATGCTTCCATGCTTGGGTGGAGACGGATGGGGCAAGCAACTAGTCTCTTTTAATTATTTCTTTTCACAACTGGGTAAATGTCTGCCATTAATTAAAAACTTTGACATTTTTATTTCTTCAATGTTTTTGTGAACTGCAACTGAACTCAAAAGGATTGATTCGCTGTTTTAGCAAAGAATCACCATACTGCATAATTTGGATATTATGACATAGTTTACTAATTTGCCACTAGTACACTTTTGCCTTATATCTGTACTCTTATGATCCTTGTTCCATTTTGAGTGCATGCATTCAAAAGCTCACACCTTGAATAAATCTTTGTTGGACTTAGTTATTGTTTTGCTACTTCAAACCAACACAGCTACCCACTTGAATCTATCTTAGAATCATAGAAGAATCATAGAATAATAGAGTTGGAAGGGACCTGATGGGTCTTCTAGTCCTGCACTATGCAGGACACTCACATCCCTATAGCTCATCTACTGTAACCTGCCACCCCTTTGCCTTCACAGAATCAGCCTCTCTGTCAGATGGCTATCTAGCCTATGTTTAAACATTTCCAAAGATGGAGAAACCACCACCTCCTGAGGAAGCCTGTTCCACTGAGAAACCGCTCTAACTGTCAGGAACTTCTTCCAGATGTGTAGATGGAATTTCTTTTGAACTAATTGCATCCCATTAGAATCATAAAATCATAGAGTTGGAAGGGGCCACCGAGGCCATCTAGTCCAACCCCCTGCTCAACGCAGAATCAGCCCTAAGCATCCTAAAGCATCCAAGAAAAGTGTGTATCCAACCTTTGCTTGAAGACTGCCAGTGAGGAGGAGTTCACCCCCTCCTTAGGCAGCCTATTCCACTGCTGAACTACTCTGACTGTGAAAATTTTTTTCCTGATCTCTAGCCTTATAACGTTGTACTCGATGTTTAAAACCATTACTGCGTGTCCTTTCCTCTGCAGCCAACGGGAACAGCATCCTGCCCTCCTCCAAGTGACAACCAACAGTAGATTCCTCCAGAATGCCCAGCAATCAGTAATTTCCACCAGTTGTAGGTGCCCCTGGTCTAGACTTGATTCTTGCCTAGCCGACTGTCCTTTTGTATCACTGTAGCCAAGAATTCGGCCACCAGTTCCGTTATTTCTGGGGACCTATCAGCTAACAAATGTCTGGTTATTCTGTCCATAGGGCCAGAAAGGTCCATCGTGATAGGGACAACCAGTCGTTGTCTAAGCATAGAAGGTTATGGGCCATAGAGTAGAATATGTGGCACTGAGTCAGGCTCTAATTGGCAAAATTTACAAAGTCTGTTCCCAATTGGTACATTGCTGGATCTGCCTGCTAGGACAGCTGATGGGAAGATGTTTAATCTAGCAAGCATAAAAGCACGACGATGGAGTGGGTTAATAAGACTTTGCATATAAGTAGCTCCCTGACCTGTGTTGGAAGCAAGGCCGAAGAAGCGGGGGGAACGAGTCCGATTGATTCCCGCTTCGATGGTCTGTCTCTCAATATCACAGATTCTCTGTCTAATAATACTGTATATTTGAAACTCCTCATAATTAGCCAGAGGCTCCAAGTTGATACCCAGAGTGTGAATTTTATGTTGGATCTGCCAGTACCATTTAGAAACAAAAGGATCACTTAGCAGATCGTACAAGAGACTATTAGGAGTGGAGTGGTAATGTAATTTTATCCAGAATTTGATAGTGGATAACCATGCTCTAGATGACAACAGATCAAGACCCAACTCATTACAAAGGGTGGCAAGGCTAATCATATTTGGGAGACCCAAAATACGACAAAAGAAAATTGCGGCTATACGATCCACTTCATCATTCAAAGACTCAATCCAGATTGGTATCCCATATAAGAGTTGATTAACAACCTTCGCCTGAAAAATCTGGATCGCTGCTGGCTCAAACTGGCTCCCACTACGAAAGTGAAAACGTGAGACTGCACTTAGCTGGTTCTTTGCCGTGGCAAGTGCCGCTTTCCGATGCAAGGACCAATTCATTTGGTGGTGAAAACTAACGCCCAAGTATCTGAAACATTTTACTTGCTACACAGGATTTCCATCTGCTTTCCATTGGCTGCATTTCCAGGTCTTAGAGAAGATCATTATCTTAGTTTTATCAAAATTGATAAACAGGCTGTTTTGGGAACAAAAGGATGAGAATGCTGAGAGTAGACTCATGAACCCAGTTTTAGAGATGGAAAGAAGAACTGCATCATCCGCATACAACAAGAGAGGAATAGGGTGGGAATTTAACCTAGGTGCGTGACCTTCAGATTCAGCCAATTGATTAGGAAGATCTACTAAAAATAAGTTGAATAATGATGGGGCCAGAAGGCATCCTTGTTTCACTCCTTTAGTGACCGGGATCTTTTCAGTTAAGGAACCGTTACTGTCAAACCTCACTTGACAGCTGTTTGAAGTGTGTAGTTGACGAATTAGGAAAAGCAATCGCTTGTCCATTCCCAGAGCAGCTAATTTCTTCCATAATAGGGATCTATTGATGGAATCAAATGCTCCCCGTAAATCAATGAAAACTGCATATAATTTGCCTTTTAGATGTAAGGAGTACTTTTCTGCTAGAAAGGATAATACAAGACAATGGTCAAGTGATGTACATCCAGAGCAGAATCCTGCTTGTTCTTTGCCTGGTAGATAATAATTAATAATCTAATAGTCATCCAGTCTAATAAACGTCCCAATAAGTGTTTTGAATATAGTTTCCCCAGTACAGATAATAGACTTATGGGGCGATAGTTGCTAGGAATGTTAGTGCTACCTTTTTTGAAAATTGGGACTATAATGGAATTCAGCCATGAATCGGGTAAGACCCCAAATTTATCAATTAAGGTGAATAGATGAGCCAGTGGTTCAGACCACCATTCTTGGTTGTTTTTAATTAGGTCTATAGGAATGCCGTCAGGGCCCAGTGCTTTACCTGATTTCATTGAAGTTATGAGATCACAGATCTCTTCTTGAGAAACAGGAGGCCAGAGAGTTACATTAGATGGAATCAGGGAATCATCCAAGGCCTCTGTTAGTACCGATTCTGAAAAAAGATTTGAAAAATGTCCCATCCAATCAAAGGCTGAAATAGATGAAGAGTAGTTCACATTAAGTGGCTGAATGGAGCACGATACCTCTGCCCAGAAGTCTTTAGTATTTCTTGATTGGACTGCTTTCAGTAATCGGGTCCATTTCTTCAAGGCATGGTCATGTTCCTTTTATGCCAAAGTAAGCTGGCATCTTTTTCTAGCCTCAAAATAGCTGGAGGCAAGCGTAGTAGAGAACTCGGAACGTAGTTGTTGGTAAAGTCGCCGTAGATTTTTTTCTGGGCCCAGCATTGGGAGTCAAACCAAGAGGATGTTCCTTTAAAATTACTGGGAGTATGACTTGATTTCGTTGAATCCACAATAGAGCGGATAACGTCTTCGTATGCTGCTATGGCCGCGACTGGTAGTTCGCCCTCGAATATAGCTTGTTTGAGAGACTGTGCCTCAGCTGTACAAGTCCATTGGTTAAACTGGGCTCTAAGGTCATTAGACCATTTCAATCTCACATGCGTCAAATGTGAGGTATGGTTAGAGGATGCCTTTGGTCTAGGATCATCAGGTATTCCTAAAGATAGCCTCATCTGGATGGGAGAATGCTCACTTTCCGATCGAGTATCAATCTTAAAATCAATTTGGCAGCACATATACTAAAATCGGAGCTTTACTAAAATCCAAGTAAATGACATCAACCGAATTTCCACGATCCAGCAAACCTGTTACTTGGTCAAAAAAGGAAACCAGGTTGGTCTGGCAGGACCTGTTGGAGACAAATTTATGCTGACTTCCTTGGATCACCAAATTGTCCTCCAGATGTTTGCAGATCGCTCCCTTTAATATCTGCTCCATTATCTTACCCACAACAGAGATCAGACTCACTGGTCTGTAGTTTCCTGGGTCATCCTTCCTCCCTTTTTTGAAGATCGGAATAATGTTTGCTGTCTTCCAGTCCTCCGGAACATCTCCAGTCCTTAAAGAGGTCCCGAAGATGATGGACAAGGGTTGTGCAAGGGTTGTGAAAGTTCATTGAACACTCTCGGGTGCATTTAATCCGGCCCAGGGGATTTGAACTCATGTGCAGCTAAATGCCTCTCGACAACCTCTCTGTCCACGTTAACCTGCCACCCAGACACTGTCCTTTGGCTATTGCCATCTCTAGATGTGCCTAAACCCTTTGACCTGTGGGGAAAAACAGATGTAAAATAGGCACTAAGCCTTTCTGCTTTCTCTGCATCCTCCATTAGAGTTTGTCCATTCGCACCCAACAGTGGGCCTATTGCCTCCTTTACTTTACATTTGCTCCTCACATAACTGAAAAATATTTTCTTGTCACAATGGGCTTCCCTGAGCTCAGACAACTGAGAGCACTTGGAGAGAGCTACTGGGGAGAGTTGCTGCTGACCAGGTGAGGCTATTGTTCTGCCTGGGTGAGGTGATTGCTGGGTAATTGTTGGGAGGCTTAAAAAGGGCTGCTCCTCACCAGAGGAGCGAGCCTTTGGCGCGAGCCGAAGAGTGAAAGAGACAAAGGGCTCTTGGCCTGTGGCTCTTAGCCTGGGGTTCTTGGCCGAGCAATTAGAATCAGTAGATTATATCAGTAGATTATATTTCCCTAGTACTTGCACTGCCTAGACATTACAATGGACCTCCAGGACACTCATCCCATCATCTGCAGTGAGTGTGACATGATTGCCTTCCTCCCAGAAGACAAGATGGACTACAGCTGCCCCAAGTGTAAACTGGTAAGACTTTTGGAGGAAAAGATTAGGGGATTAGAAAACAGAATTATTACTCTGACCCAAAGTAAGAAAGGGGAGGAGTTCGTAGTCCAGAGCTCTGCAACATGGAATAAAGAGAATAAAGAGAATACAACCAGTCCTGAAGAGGACAAGGAGATTGACCACAATAGGGAGCCTCTGCAGGCAGTTCGGAAAAAGACGGAACAGCGAAGGGCGAGACAGTTCTTGGGACCTTTGGAGCTCCAGAATAGATTTCAGGCCCTTGCAGAGGAGGTGCAAGGGTCAACAAGGGAAGAGGTCCCAAAACAAACTCTAAGACAAAGGGAAGAGGCCACGGGGACAGAAGGAAATGGAGTTGAGAAGAAAAAAAAAAGGAGAGTACTGGTAATTGGAGACTCCCTGCTAAGAGGAATGGATCGCCATGTGGCTGGGCCCGACCCCCTAACCCGAGAGGTGTGTTGCTTGCCAGGGGCGAAAATTAAAGATGTTTCAGAAAGGCTGCCCAAACTCCTCAAATCTACGGATTGCTACCCATTTGTGATGGTCCATGTGGGAACGAATGACATGTCCCTGAATACTATCGCTCCTATTAAAAAAGACTATCAAGATCTGGGGAGGAAGCTCAAGCAAATGGGGGCACAAGTGGTATTCTCTTCAATCTTGCCTGTCAAGGGAAGAGGAATGTGTCAGGAGAGGAAGATAATGGAGGTGAATCACTGGCTGCGTAGTTGGTGCCGGCAGGAGAGATTTGGTTTCTGGGACCATGGGATAGGCTTTCTTGAGGAAGGCCTACTAGCACCTGATGGACTGCACTTATCGAAACTGGGGAAGAATGTGTTTGGCAGGAACCTGGGGAGATTCATCAGGAGAGCTTTAAACTAAAGCCACTAGGGGAAGGAGACGATCAACATAGGGAGTGTATGGAAGGAAAACGATCGGAGGCAGCCCAACCGGCAAGGCCAGCTCATAGGGAACCAAAAGTAAAAGGATTCAGTTGTCTTTATACTAACGCCCGAAGCATGGGCAATAAAAAGGAAGAGCTGGAACTTCTCATGCTGATGGAAAGGTATGATCTAGTAGGCATCACAGAAACTTGGTGGAATGATTCTCATGACTGGAATGTAATGGTGGATGGATATGAACTGTTCAGAAAAAACAGAATAGATTGAAGAGGTGGAGGAGTGGCACTTTATGTGAGGAAAGGGCTTACCTGTCAGGAAATTCTAGTGAAGGAGAGCATATCTGCAGTGGAAAGCATCTGGGTGAAAATAAGCGAGCGGAAAACAAACAGTGTGGTGGTTGGTGTCTGCTACCAACCGCCTGACCAACGAGAGGATGTGGATGCTGCACTTTGTGAGCAGCTTGAGAAAATATCCAAACGGCAGGACCTTGTCATCATGGGTGACTTCAATTTCCCAGATGTGTGCTGGGAAACTAACTCTGCGAAGTGTCCTCAGTCATGCAAGTTTCTGACCTGCCTGGCTGATAATTTCATTTATCAAATGGTAGATGAACCCACAAGAGGTTCAGCCATACTGGACTTAATACTGACCAACAGGCAAGAGTTGGTGGATGAGGTGAAGGAGGTGGGGACCCTAGGGGGAAGTGACCATGTCCTCATTGAATTCCTTTTGAGAAGGGGAGCCAAGGAAGCTTGTAGCCAGACGCGAATGTTGGATTTTCGTAGGGCAAACTTTAATAAATTCAGAGACATGATGAGTGTCATTCCATGGACGAGAATGCTGGAAGGGAAGGGAGCATGTGAAGGGTGGGCGCTACTCAAACAAGAGCTATTGCATGCTCAATCAATGACTATTCCAGAAAGACGAAAACACTGCAGGAGCTCTAAGAAGCCTATTTGGATGAACAGAGAACTTCAAGAGGAACTAAGAAAGAAAAGGAAAATGTTCAGGAAATGGAGGGAAGGACAGAGCTCTAAAGAAGAGTACCTACAGGTTACTAGGCACTGTAGATCAATCATCAGAAAGGCCAAAGCTGAGAGTGAGCTATGATTGTCCAGGGAAGCCCATTGTAACAAGAAAAGATTTTTCAGTTATGTGAGGAGCAAACGTAAAGTCAAGGAGGCAATAGGCCCACTGTTGGGTGCAGATGGACAAACTCTAACGAAAGATGCAGAGAAAGCAGAAAGGCTTAGTGCCTATTTTACATCAGTTTTTTCCCACAGGTCAAAGTGTTTAGGCACATCTAGAGATGGCTGTAGCCAAAGGATAGTGTCTGGGTGGCAGGTTAACATGGATAGAGAGGTTGTCGAGAGGCATTTAGCTGCACTGGATGACTTCAAATCCCCTGGTCCAGATAAAATGCACCCGAGAGTACTCAAAGAACTTTCCAGAGAACTTGCACAGCCCTTGTCCATCATCTTCGGAACCTCTTTAAGGACTGGAGATGTCCCGGAGGACTGGAAAAGAGCAAACGTTATTCCGATCTTCAAAAAAGGGAGGAAGGATGACCCAGGAAACTACAGACCAGTGAGTCTGACCTCTGTTGTGGGGAAGATAATGGAACAGATATTAAAGGGAGCGATCTGCAAACATCTGGAGGACAATTTGGTGATCCAAGAAAGTCAGCATGGATTTGTCTCCAACAGGTCCTGCCAGACCAACCTAGTTTCCTTTTTTGACCAAGTAACAGGTTTGCTGGATCGGGGAAATTCGGTTGATGTCATTTACTTGGATTTTAGTAAAGCTTTTGACAAGGTTCCCCATGATGTTCTGATGGATAAGTTGAAGGACTGCAATCTGGATTTTCAGATAGTTAGGTGGATAGGGAATTGGTTAGAGAACCGCACTCAAAGAGTTGTTGTCAATGGTGTTTCATCAGACTGGAGAGAGGTGAGTAGCGGGGTACCTCAGGGCTCGGTGCTCGGCCCGGTACTTTTTAACATATTTATTAATGATCTAGATGAGGGGGTGGAGGGACTACTCATCAAGTTTGCAGATGACACCAAATTGGGAGGACTGGCAAATACTCCGGAAGATAGAGACAGAGTTCAACGAGATCTGAACATAATGGAAAAATGGGCAAATGAGAACAAGATGCAATTTAATAAAGATAAGTGTAAAGTTCTGCATCTGGGTCAGAAAAATGAAAAGCATGCCTACTGGATGGGGGATACGCTTCTAGTTAACACTTGGTGTGAACGAGACCTTGGGGTACTTGTGGATTGTAAACTAAACATCAGCAGGCAGTGTGATGCAGCCATAAAAAAGGCAAATGCCATTTTGGGCTGTATCAACAGGGGCATCACATCAAAATCACAAGATGTCATAGTCCCATTTTATACGGCACTGGTCAGACCACACCTGGAGTACTGTGTGCAGTTCTGGAGGCCTCACTTCAAGAAGGACGTAGATAAAATTGAAAGGGTACAGAGGAGAGTGACGAAGATGATCTGGGGCCAAGGGACCAAGCCCTATGAAGATAGGTTGAGGGACTTGGGAATGTTCAGCCTGGAGAAAAGGAGGTTGAGAGGGGACATGATAGCCCTCTTTTAAGTATTTGAAAGGTTGTCACTTGGAGGAGGGCAGGATGCTGTTTCTGCTGGCTGCAGAGGGGAGGACACGCAGTAATGGGTTTAAACTTCAAGTACAACGATATAGGCTAGATATCAGGAAAAAGTTTTTCACAGTCAGAGTAGTTCAGCAGTGGAATAGGCTGCCTAAGGAGGTGGTGAGCTCCCCCTCACTGGAAGTCTTCAAGCAAAGGTTGGATACACACTTTTCTTGGATGCTTTAGGATGCTTAGGGCTAATCCTGCGTTGAGCAGGGGGTTGGACTAGATGGCCTGTATGGCCCCTTCCAACTCTATGATTCTATAATTCTATGATTCAATCTTAGCTCACTCTCAGCTTTGGCCTTTCTGATGATTGATCTACAGTGCCTAGTAACCTGTAGGTACTCTTCTTTAGAGTTCTGTCCTTCCCTCCATTTCCTGAACGTTTTCCTTTTCTTTCTTAGTTCCTCTTGAAGTTCTCTGTTCATCCAAATAGGCTTCTTAGAGCTCCTGCAGTGTTTTCGTCTTTCTGGGATAGTCATTGATTGAGCATGCAATAGCTCTTGTTTGAGTATTCTGGAATAGCTCTTGTTTGAGTAGCGCCCACCCTTCACACGCTCCCTTCCCTTCCAGCATTCTCGTCCATGGTATGACACTCATTATGTCTCTGAGTTTATTAATGTTTGCCCTACGAAAATCCAACATCCACGTCTGGCTACCAGCTTCCTTGGCTCCCCATCTCAAAAGGAATTCTATGAGGACATGGTCACGTCCCCCTAGGGTCCCCACGTCCTTCACCTCATCCACCAACTCTTGCCTGTATGAATCCCATTCATTCTGGTCTGAGGCAAGAGAGAACAATTCTACTCCATCCTCCATATTATCATCATCATCATTATCATCATCATCATTATATTTCGATTTATTTCCCGCCTCTTCTGGAAGCTGGGCTCCTATCTTCTGGCCTCCTCCCTTGAGGAGCCAAGAAGGACAGGGGTCAAGGGGGCAGGTGGTCACCCTAACCGACCCTAGCAGCTTGTCCACTTCGGAGGAAGAGAACCACCTGAAGCCATCAAACCTCGCTGCCAAAAGCGGCCAACAGGTCTCCTGTTCGTTTACCGTATTAATTGTAGCGGGAATGTCGTGGCACAGCGACAAGACTTTATCGGCAAAATAGCTCGCCAATGCCTTGCAGCCAAGTTCCAATTGTCTAATATTTTGGTGCCCTTCAAGGGTGGTAAGAGATCTAACTATCCTAAATAATTGGGCTGGGCGAGAGCTTGCGGACACGATTTCCGTGGCGTAGAACTCTCGCTTTGCCACTTTCACTGCCATCTCATACGCCCTCATAAGCATGCGATAAGATGTTCTGGCAACTTCGTCGCGCATCTTTTGCCACACTCGCTCTAGTCGTCTCACTTCTCTTTTCTTCTCCTGGAGCACATCCGTGTACCAGGGGGCCCATTTGAGTCAAGAGTAGAGAGGACGTTTAGGGGAGATCTCAACTATGGCGGCCATCAGGTGGGACTGCCAGTTCTCCACCATGGCCACAAGTGAGTCGACAGGAGGCATCGGATTCTGCAGAGCTTTCTGGAAACCAAGTGGATCCATAAGTCTCCGCGGGCGGGCAAGAATACACCTGCCGCCCAACTGGGGGAGGGTTGGTATCCCAAGCCGGGCCTGCAGGGCATAGTGACCATGGTACAGCCAACGCTGCATCCAGCTCCACCTTTATCCCAGTGCCAAAAATCAAATCGGGCGTGTGGCCGGTGTGATGGGTGGGCCCAGCTAGAAATTGCGAGAACCCTAGTGTCACCATGGACGACACCAGGTCCCCACCAAGTCCTGAAGAGGGCAAGTCCGTGTGAACATTGAAGTCACTCAGGATTAAAAGCCTGGGAAACTGCAGCACCCAGGTGGCCGCCGCCTCCAGCAGGCGGGGCGGGGCGGGGCAGGGCATCTGGTGGCGCGTTGGGCGAACGGTATACCAGCCAGACAGCCAAGCTTTTGACTGTATCCCACCCAATACCGACACCACTCAACTGATTTCTGCCCCAGGAGAGCCCTGTAGGAGAAAGCCTCCCGGACCAAGATTGCCACCCCCCCCTCTTGTGAGTCCGGGATTGGTGAAGGACCGAGTAACCTGGGGGGGCCAGGCTCCCGGGGCTCCGCCGATGTCCCTCCACCACCACTGCCGCACTCCACTGCAGCACCTGCCCGATAGACCCAGCCCGAGACCCGGAGACCAAGCAGGGAGCAGTTCTTTGACACGTTTCCCTCCTCCGTCTGTTGAGTGCTTGATTTACCTCCTCCCCCCGCCAGCCTCTCTACCATGGCCCGGATGGGGGATAGCACCCTGGGGACTCCAAGTTCCAGAAGAGGGGCGCGCAGCCCGAGGTAGTGGGGGAAAAGGATCTTCTGTAGCGTTCTTGCCTTTTTCCTGAGACCGCTGACCGCCCTCCAGCTCCAGCTCAGTTTCGCCTCGGAGTTCGTGCCGGTCCCCTTCCTCCAGCCAAGCTGACTTACGCTGGGGAGGCCTCCGATGCGAGTCTGGTGGTACAAACAGCGCGCAAGGCCACTATCCTCCCTCTCCCCCGTGCCGCCGTCCCTTCTGTCCCCGAAATATTGCTTCATTGCTGCCTTTTTCTTTGGAGTGAGGTGGCAATGGAGATTTCACATCTCCTAAGGACAGTTTAAATCCTTTATAGTTGAAGGGCCTGAGTTGGTGTTTATTTGCTCCAAAGATCTCTTCCAACACAGGAAGCAAGTTGACCTGTCAGAGTCCTCCTGCCATGTGCCAAGTCAGACCGCAGGTGAGGGGATCTCCTTTTAAAGGGCTCACAGTCCAAAGTCAGGGAGCCTAAGGCTCAGTCCAGGGGTCAGAGGGTCCACAGACTAAATCCAGCTCCCAGGCCTACAGAATACTATTTCTATATGGCACCCTTTTAAATACTTGAAGATGGTTATCAGATCCCCTCTCAGTCGTCTCCTCTCCAGGCTAAACAGACCAAGCTCCCCCAACCTTTCTTCATATGTCTTGGTCTCCAAACCCCTCACCATCTTTGTTGCCCTCCTCTGGACACGTTCCAGTTTGTCAACATTTCTCTTCAACTGGAGTGCCCAAAACTGAACACAGGACTCCAAGTGAGGCCGAACCAGAGCAGAGTACAGCGGTAGCATCACCTCCCGTAATTCTATCTTCATAGAATTAAAGAGTTATCCCTCCCCAGTGGCGAAAAAAGATTCCTCCCAATGGACTACCAATATCTCATGCCTCAGGGGAGCAGATGGAAAGGGGTGGGCAGTTGTTCTGATGGACAAGGGGATGAAATAATATTTTCTTAATTATTGTTCTGTAAAGAGAAGCTTATTACATAGACTCATAGTTGGAAGGGGCCATACAGGCCATCTAGTCCAACCCCCTGCTCAACGCAGGATCAGCCCTAAGCATCCTAAAGCAGGACTGTACCAGACTGTTTCATAACAGAAGGCCCAGAAACTTGTTCTTGTTCTTGACTGTATTTTGAAATGTTACCAAGGCTGATATGTTCTATTCTCAAGCCCAGAGACAATTGTTTATATCATGCCATTGTTTATGCTACCAGAGGGTTGAGAAAGAACGGGAAATTGCCTCTTGTAACCTTTCTTCTGGTGACTTAGCATAATGGCAATGGGTGGACCTGTGGGAATTGCAAGGGGGTGGTTATTGGTTTGACCTGAAAAGCATCATCTTTCCCTGCCTTCAATGGAATATCATAAAGTCTCATGCAATCCTTTGCTCTGCACACAGATTTGGGAAATCTGGGATAGGCCCCTGTGTCTGTATTTCTACTGCAGTAGAAATATGAAAGGTTCTTCTTCTGTATGATTTTTGGGACGGCAAAGGGACCTAATTTGGCTATCAGTTCTAGCCCCTTCAGGAGCGGGGCCCTTGATCTTAATTGCCCTGGCCTCAGCCCAAAACCTAGTGGAATAGCTCTGTCTTACAGGCCCTGCAGAACTAGGAAAGCTGTGCGTCAGAAAACTGTCTCAGTTGGAAAAGATTGCATTTTCTGCCTGCAACAGCTCTGTCTTAGTGAAAGGATCTCTGTCCCATTCGTTATACATCCATTTAATGACTGAGTTGGCTGAAATTGCCTGCAGGTTTGAGTTCTTCCTCTCTGTCTTTCACAGTTTCTGCATGCATTTATCTTCTAACATTCAAGCTAAAGAGCTCAATAAGTGCAAAGTTCAGCCCCTTCCTTCACCCAGTCAGTGTTGCAAAAAGCTATCAAGTCTCTTCACCGCTGCACACCTAAGAACCTCGCAGTAATCAGAGATGGCAGAATCCTCAAACAACATAGTGCAACCGAAACTAGACTAAGTGAATGAGAATCTGCAAGGCAATGAGGCAACGTCAGGTGTTGGTCCACATCGGACCAAGGCCTGCCGAGCACATCAGTCTTATCAGAAGGGGACAGTTTAAAGTCCATGAAGTCTCCTTACTCCTTGAGGGTTGCCAAACCTCCTCTAGACACTATGACAAAGCACCTGCTGGAGGAGGTGAACAAGCTCTTTAGGTGTCATGAATCGATGGGGCTGACACTAGGGGCCTTTTTGCACGGGGATCTTTGTTGCAAATTGGTCACTGAATGAAAAATCGCCATTTAAAATAGTGGAATTCGTCGTTATGCATACCTGCCTTTGTAGTGGAATCAGTTGCGTTTTTTAGCGTTTCCCACAGGCTTCCGGTCTCGGCAGAAATCGCTAGAAAGGAAGCGCTATTGCCAAGCTCGTCCCGCCCCTGGCCATCAAGCAGCCAATGGGCAGCCGTTAGCATGCTCCCAAACAGCCCCTTTCCCTTTAAGGAAGGTTTAAAAAAAAAAAAAAACCAGACCCATTGTAACGAATCTGGGTAGATTCGTTGCAACGGAGAGACCCATCCAGCTGCCTGGGGTGTTTGAGCTGTTGTTTGATCGTTTGATCGTTAACACGCTGCCTCAGAGTGAAAAAAAAAATTCCCCCCCCACTCACGGGCCCGATTTTCGGCTGAATGGAATGTGTGAAATGTGTGTGCTTAGTGACTGAAGGGGAGGGACTGAAGCCGGGAAGCCTCTGTTTGAGCTGTCATTTGATCGTGGCCACGCTGCCTCCGAGTGGGGAAAAAAAATCCCCCCTCCCCCCCCCCCTCACGGGCGCGATTTTCAGCCGAAACAGTGTGAAAAATAAAGGGAAAATACATCAGCAAACGGGCTTCTGCGGGCTTCTTGTGCTTAGTGACTGTAAACAGCTCTGAGGAGGGACTGCAGCCTGGGAAGCCTCACTGGCTAAACGGAGGCTCGCCGGTGCGTTGATCTCCACTCACTTGGGGAAAAAAAAATGGCGATCGCTTCGCCGGAAGTTTGGAGGACAGGCTCAGGAGGAGGGACTTTGAAGAAACCACAACAATGTTAACACACAGGTCTTTATCGCTATTGTTGCAGATTGGTTGCAGGAGTGTATCGCTTTCCGGAGGTGAATCCACTTTTTGGGATTCCCCTGAAAGCGCTACAACGAAGCGCTTTTTGCGGGTCGGTTTCAGGAGTGTTGCAGATTGTCTACGACGTCGTGTGTTATTCCAAATTAGTAGCGTTTTCAATTAGCAACCATAGTGCTATTTTGAAGCCGTGCGAAATGGCCCCAGGTCTATGCAGCATCACTTGACTCTTTGCACCTTCCACAAGAAGAGTTAGAAGAGCTCCTCTCTACCTTACAGTGACTGAATGACCTAGATGCACGCACAGAAGCAAAAGACATACAAGTGAGGAACCGTAAATGCATGACCACTTATGAGAAGGCCTTGAAGGCCTTCCTTAGTCATAAGCAGGAGGAGGAATTGGATCAATTAGCACCTCCGAATCAGAGCCTCACTGCTACCACCCGAGAGTTAGCTGAAGAGCCCATGCCTTGAATAAATCTTTGTTGGTCTTAAAGGTGCTCCTGGACTCTGATTTTATTGTGCTACTTCAGACCAACACGGCTACCCTTTTGAATTCAATTGAACATTGTTTAGGATAAGAATCAAGTGCAGGGTGAGAGGAAGAGCTCCCCCTCACTGTTATTTTCCTCTGCTCAGTGGTGAGCTCCCCCTCACTGGCAGCCTTCAAGTAAAGATTGGATACACACTTTTCTTGGATGCTTTAGGATGCTTAGGGCTGATCCTGCGTTGAGCAGGGGGTCGGACTAGATGGCCTGTATGGCCCCTTCCAACTCTATGATTCTGTGATTCTAACACACCATGTGAATTTGGTCTGTCTATGAAAGGAGCAACAGTGTAACAGTGTGTTAAGTATGATCTTTTGAAATTACATTGGTGAGGTGGCTTGTCCCCATGCCAGCCTCAGGAGTGTGTGGGCCGGGCACAGAGACGAGACAGAGCCTCAGAGAGCAAAGCAGGTGTGGAGTAGGGTTGGGTGCTTCAGCATCCGAAGCAGCCGTTTGCACCCAAAGCAGCCCATGTTGTGGGGGAGGGGAGGCATGGGTGCACCAGTTGGTGCACACATGCAGGTGCAGAGCTCTGCACCTGCATGCAGGTGCCGGGTTGCACACCGCCACCGCTGCCTCCCCTCCCTCCCCTGTGCCACAGTGCTTGCTGCTTCGGGTGTGAATGGCCCCATTGGATGCTGAAGCGCCCAACTCTAGTGAGGAGTCCTGGATGTGCCTCCCTGTCCAATGGGATTTGCTGGGGAGGGTGGTTACCAGCCACTTTGATTTTTGTGCCCCCTGGAAGCAGAGGAAAGGGGTGGCATTGCTGGGTTGAAGGTTTTCTGACCTCTTGGGGCTTGCAAGTCCATTTTTCTCACCAGGTTAAAAAAATCAAGAATGAAAGCCTTTCAGCATATCCTTAAAATCTCTAAAGACAGCTCTCCTCCCTCACCTACTTGCACAACGTGGGAGCTCAGCAGGGAAAAGAACAAACTCTGGGTAATGCCAGGGAGGCCAGCTTAAATTCAGGTGTGGCTAGGAGGTGAGAGTCTGAAGGCCACAGTTGGTACATGGCAACCTATGGAAGGAGAAGGCTTTTATATCTGTAGTGTCTGGAAACTAAGACAGGCAAGAAACTGCCAATAATCCAGTTTTCTCATTCTGTGCCAACTGAAGTTTGTGGGTCACCTTCAAGGGCATCCCATCACAGAGTGCATGACAGTAGTCCAGCTGCAAGTTCACAAAAACATGGAACAGCATCGCCAGATAGCAGATGTGGATGGTAGAAGGCTCTCTTGACCGTTATGTGAAAGCAAAGGATAGGTTTCTTTCCCATGCTTGTCTGTTTTTACATGGATCCACATCTCTTCCACATAAAACACGTACCTATCTTTCACATGTACCCAATAACATTTTGCAGGAGAAATCTATTGGTATTACTATTGACTTTAAATAGTGGCTTTTGTGACATTAATACAGTTTGTCATTTCAAGTTAAAGCAAGGAAATGATAGTCACTACGATGATGAGAATGCCAGGAACTCCCCAGCCCAACACTTAAAGATACAAAGGACACCTCAGTGATGTATAATAAATATGAACAAAACCAGGCAGCTAGTCAGGAATTCCACATACAGTAAAATGAAAACATACAGCCAAGAAGGAGGCAAATCAAGCAGATTTTGTAGCACGAATAGTTTTCCATTAGAGGCATCACCTTTTCCAGATGTTTAAACCAAAAAATTTATTTTCCTCTGCAATTTCCTGGCAGGTCACAGACAATGATTCCATACCTGGCCCAGCAGCAGCAGCCCATGAAGGGAATGGAGAACCAGCTTCTGCTCTTGGTGGCTGCCTTCTCTGCTGACCTTCTGAGTTCCATCAAGATTCAGTTTCCCCTCTCCCAGGGAGTCATGGGAACATAACAGCACCCCTCTCTATTAACCAGGGCACAAACTTTCACAGCATCCAGTCACTGAACAAGTTTTAGAACTTTGGTATTATGATCCTTTATGATCCGTGTGAAGGCATCAGAAGGTACTTTAAGAGTACTCTTGAGAGGACTACATTGGATATAGTGCCCAATGGATATTATGAATTAGATAAATCGCCTCTCCTAAAATAGTCTAAAAATGAAATGTAATTCTTACCTCCAAATAAGACACTGTTGTACTTCCTTTCTGGAGGCACACCAACCACTGCAGCAAACCTGTTTACCCCGCGCTGCAAGGTCATGTACAAGCCATCCTGTAGAAGAAAAGTTTTGTGCACAGATAGATATGAGGCATTCATGGGCACATTCCAGAGCAGCCTTTCTCAGTGTTTTTACCATTGAGAAACCCTCGACACATTCTTCAGGCTTCAAGAAACTCCAGAAGTGGCACGATCGTGCAGAATATGGTTGGGAAGCATAGCTGTGGACACGTCCAGCTTGTGCCCCTCCCCTTCCCACCCCCTCCAGGCCTATCATTGGCCATTTTGGGGAGGGGTAGTGGTAGATTGACATTATATATGGTCATATCAACCAACAAACATTTAACAAAATTTTAAAACTCCTTATCCATCCATGGTTCCTCTATATATTTGTGGAACAGCCTGGGGAGTGGAACGCGTCTGGCTGTCCAAGTTGGAATAGGGTTGCCCCTACAGCTCCCGCCCTCCCTCCCTGGATGCCACGTTCCTCTCAGACGTGCCAGAGACAGAGAGAGACACACAGAGCCCTGCAAGACCAAATACGAGCCCTCATTCTCTCCTATTGCTCCTGTTGCAAGGGAGGCAGAGAGAGACACAGAGAGATCTGCCCCAAGCTGCTGATAGAGACACAGAAAGAGCCGCCCTTGCTGCGATGGAGGGAGAGACAGACAGAGAGAGCTGCTGCAAATGCACACCAGCCCTCCTTCCATCCTACAAACCAGCCCTAATTACCTGCTATGCCTCCTGCTGCGAGGCACAGCAAGACACCCAACAAGAAGGAGAGGGAGAGAGTCACAGAGAGAGATTTGCACCTCCTGGTTTAATAAAACCCTGGTTGAGAAAGCCTGTTCTAGAGGCACAAGGGTGCCAGTTAAGGTCCTCAATGGTGAGAATAAGCAGCAGAACCTCTAAATTCCCACCAGTGTGTTTCCTGATGCCCACCTCTTCCTTCCCCCATGGCTTTTCTATGGAACTGATTGTCAAGACATTGTTCACTGTTCTCATGATCTTTTCATGTAATACTTCTTTGACATGTCTTTATGGTTGATATGAGATGTTCCCTTGACATGGTTTTTGCCTTGCTCTAATTGTGTAGTGTTGTTCTTTTAAAAATATTATTATTATTATTATTATTATTATTATTATTATTATTATTATTATTATTATTATTATTATGCCTCTTTCTCATTAGATTTCCTGAGATTTTCTGGTATTGATGTTGCTTGGCAGATATATTCTTTTAAGAATGCTTGTAATGGTTGGGCTGTTGTGCACACTTTTGTGTGGGAAAACTTGCTTGGGAAAGTACAAGGCCTGGTACATTGTTTAGCATGCCAAGATTCAAATGGGAGGAGTCACAGGGGAAGCCTAAAGGTAAGCTTGCAAGCTTGTTTTTTAGGTTTAGCAAGGAAATACCTTGCTCCTTATTGGTCATTTTTTTCATTAAAGACGTCTTCCAATGTGTCTGCTTATTGAGAGATCAACAGGGACTTGACACTGACCGTTTATGCACTGAGAACTTCACTGCCCCAGTTCCCATGCAGGAGCAAAAATTGGGGGTGGATGAGGTGCACCAGGCCAAATGCTCCCCTGTGTGGGTGTAGGAAATTGTGGGGCAACCTGCCTCAACTAAAACTCCAGCCTGCAGCCCAGCATGAAACCTCCAGTGTGTAAATGGTCTAAGGGAGCTTCACAAAAGTTCAAAGAGGCAACATTAGTGTGTTTGCCAGGTGGGAACCCCCATGCAGAAAAGCTGCATACACTATAAAGCGAACATCAAGCTTCAAATCCCCCAATATTCTGTGGCAGGTGCCATTTAGTGTTCCTGTTCACAAGCTAGCTTGGTGCAGAGAGCCAGCTTGGTGTAGTGCAGTGCGGACTTCTAATCTGCCGAGCTGGGTTCGATTCTGCGCTCCCCCACATGCAACCAGCTGGGTGACCTTGGGTTTGCCACAGCACTGAGAAAGCTGTTCTGACTGTGCAGGGATATCAGGGCTCTCTTAGAGAAAAGCAGCATATAAGAACGAACTCTTCTTTTTCTTCTTTCTTCTTCTCCTCCTCCTCCTCTCAAAATTCCAAATGCACCCAGAGGCATAACAAGGTTTTGGGGACCCCTGGCCTAAGCTCCCTCACCACAGACTGCTAGTACTGGTTAAAGAGAGTCTCATTGCTTCATTATCTTGTGAAAGACTTTTCGAGGCCAGGTATGGGGCGGCTGG
This sequence comes from Paroedura picta, assembly GCF_049243985.1. Taxonomy (NCBI): domain Eukaryota; kingdom Metazoa; phylum Chordata; class Lepidosauria; order Squamata; family Gekkonidae; genus Paroedura; species Paroedura picta. The sequence goes on along the minus strand of NC_135378.1, from coordinate 3,204,711 downwards.
GCAGGTGGACTTTTTTCAAAAGAGAGGAAGATGAGGTGTAGCAGTCCCTATAGAGATTGGGAAATGCATCAAAGAGTTCTAATATCATGACAAAGGAAGGTTTATGGGATCCCTCTCCTTCACAGCCTCCAACACATTTGCCCACTGCAGATCAAGGGAATTTGTGATGGGGCAGGGCTGCAGAGGAACTCACTCTGCCCTTTCTCTCTTCTGATCTCCTGCTTCTGAGGTAAGAACATGGTCCAAATGGATGGGACCCAAAAGACATCTCCCAAAGCTTTGTACTTCCAAAGCAGAGAGGATGGAACCAAAGGCTGCTCTTTTTCATCTGGTATTCCCATGTGCTGTCCTGGGTAGCTCAGCCTTGACCGATCTCATCAGATCTCAGCTGCTAAGCAGGGTCAGCCCTGGCTACCATTTGTGTGGGAGGCATCCAAGTAATACCTGAGTCATGAGGCAGAGTCAGGAAATGACAAACTACCTCTGAATGGTTCTTCCCTTGAGAACCCCACTAAGACCCATTATGCACTGCAGCAGTGGTACATAGGGCCAAAAGCCTTGCTGTCCCCCGTGTATGCACGGGGGAGGAGCTCCGGTAGCTTTGCCGGTGCAATGACCCCATGGATGCAACGCAGGGCCGGAAGCACCGATATGATACGATAACATTTATTGTGTTTAGCCAAAGGCCATTACAAAACATAATTTAAAACAATATGGTACAAATACGGATAAAACAATATTTCTCCAATATTGCTTACATAAAATTGTAGACGAGGGCTACTGAGTTACAATTTAAAAGAAACACGGTGTATCGAGGTGGGGACACCTGCAAAACAGCTTTGGCTCGGATCTTCCTGGCGGCCAGAGCAAAAAGTGCCACCTTATATGAAATATAGGGGTCGACATCTGATAACAGATAGGTGACTATCAAAATCAGAAGTGGGGTGTGAGTTTGGTGGTAACTTGGCAAGAAATTTGCCGCTGGGTTCAGAGTACAGGGGACAAGCCAAAACATAGTGAGGCAGGTTCTCCACAGATGTATTTCCACATATACACAGGCGTTGGGCACCGGGAGCGCTGTGAAGCAGTGGCAGCAGCGGTGGGGGGACTGGGAGCAAGGGGCCCCCACTGCAAGATGGTGGGGAGCAGCATGCTGCTCTCCCACCATGGCGGGGACGGAGGGTCACCCCTGTTAGCTCTGCGGAGCTGCGGAGCAGGCAGGGGCAAGAGGCCTCCCTGCAGGGATGCCGTAGGTCAGGGGAGGAGCCAGGCCGAAAGCCCGGCTCCTCTAATTATGCACAGGGTTAGCCTGACCTAGCCCTCGCCTGCCCCCTCGGGAGACCCAGGACTCCGGAAGAATCTGCGTTTCGTTAACTTGGGTCTTCCGAGGGCCTAGGTCAGGACAGGCCCTGGATGGCGGCGACGTCGGGCATAATCTGGGATTTTCCCCGAAGCTCTGTTGCTGCCATTTCAGACATTCTATCCTGTGCATAATGGGTCTGTCACCATAAGTCAGGGATGACTTGTTGGCCCTTTACGCTGCCATTCCAGTGCATTGCCAGCTGATGGGAACAGGAGGGGAAGAATGCCCTCCTTTGTGGTCTTTGTGGCAAAGAGCCAGTGATCACAGTGCAGAAAGGCTCAATCCAAACTAAATGAATTTCAGCAACTTCAATATGTTCTCTGCCAGTGAAGAACTCCTCCCGCTCAATGTAGCTGCAGCAGTGGAACCTAGCTGGGCATTGCTAATGGCTCTTGATTGCAGCAAAGTGAACAGCCCTGAGAGGTCCTCTAAGCACTGCCCCATGGTGCCATCTGGCTCCAACTACTGGGAGGAAGGCCATGGAACCACCTCTTAGCCAATCCTAGGTCTTAGAAGGAGCATCCAGACACACCCACCCAATTAGTCTTCAATTAGAAGTCTCTGGGATGCACCTGGGTCTTGCCTTCACATTCTCTTACAATGTAGACTTCATGCTTGTTTGTAATGTAATATGTGCTGTTATTTTAGTAATTGCCTTTTATTTTATTTTATTTATTTATTTATTCAATTTATTTCTCACCACTCCCAAGACTGGCTCATGGCGGGCTACAAACGTCCAATAAAAAACCCACTAAAACCTCATTAAAATGGACAACAAATACAATAAAACCCAAACAACATGGCAGTAAGAAGTTCAAAAAACTCCTCCATTCCCCACCTTACCTCCATCTCTGGAGGGATGGAAAGAGGGGTCAGATCATAAGACTAGCTGCTGACTGACCGGGTGGGGGGTATGTGGTGATATTCCTCACTACCCCAGCCTCAAAAAGAGACCTGGTGGAAGAGCCCCACTTTGCAAGTCCTGCAGAATGCTGGAAGTTCCCGCAGCCTTTTGCACCTTTGATTGACCTAAAAGGGATGTTTTGTGAGCTCTGTGTGACAACATATCCTATACAAATTAAATAATAAGAAAATAATAGGAAACAAACATCTAACCAACTCCACCTCCTGAGAAATTTCTAGGGCTTCTCACATCAGGGATATGGCAAGACACTTTCAGGGAGGTGGGGGCAACTGCAGATCATGGCCTTCTGACGCTACACAGAGCCCACAGACGGTATTTTGGATACCCAAGGACTCAATGGACAGCAAGCCCAACTAAAGTCCTTGATGTGTCCAGTTTCAACCCACGTGAGGGCTGGGAGTGGTTTTGACTCACATCATTCTTGCTGTAATGATCAAGGATAGAAGGCAGGAGTGGCAAGATGAGCGTGAAGCCCAACAGATCAATGAGGAGTGCAACGAAGACCGTGGTGATCACTCGAGTGGACGCCTCTTCAGCTCCCGAAGGCCCCTCAAGGGGCCTCCTGCTTTCCTGGCCAGCTCCTCCAGACATCTTCCCAGGGATGGCTTCCTGCAATGCAAAGGGAGGGAGAGGAACTGGAGGGATGTTCTGGCTCATGCAGACTCTTCTGCCAAGCCCCGTCTTGCCACCACCTATTAACCAACTCTTTGTACTTATGGCCTCATTTCACTTTTTAGGGAAGTGACAGTCTGGAGCAATGGAATAGGTTCATGGGGGCAGCCGTGTTGGTCTGAAGCAGCAGCAGGGCAAATTGGGAGTCCAGTAGCACTTTAAAAGCTTTATTTAGTGTGTTTTCATGCGCAGGCACACCTCCTCAGAAACAAATCTGAGGAAGCTCATATTAACCATAAGTGGCTCTTATATTTCTGAAAGAGCCATGTAGGCAGCCCTGTCCGGTCCTGGACAGCCACCCTGTCCAGGTGGCGTCCGGGTCTGAGGACCAATCCGGATGCTCCCAGTTGGTCCGGATTGGCCCAGCCCCTGGAGCGCCCACCTGCAGCGGCCGCTGTTTCTCACGGAGGCCCTTTCCCACCAGCCGCTGCACCACCCGCACACGACACACCGAGGGACTAGCTGGTAAGACCGGGCATGGACCTGGCCGGCCCCCACTCCCTCGCTGCGATGGCAGCAGCAGCAGGAGGGCGGCCGGCAATGGCCCCTCCTCCTTCTTGGCCGCCTCTTCGCAATCGCTGCCCGACATCGGCACACTCTGGTCGCTCCAGACCTCACTGCCACCTCCGCAGCAGCTGTAGCAGCCCCCCCCATACTGCAGCCATCGCCGGCCGCCATGCCCCCCCTGCCCAGCCCCAAGGCCTCGGACAGCGGCGGCTTCTACATGGGGGGTGGCGGCGGGGGCATCCCGTCCTCCCTCAACCCGGCCGTCTTCCAGGGCTTCGCCCCTCAATCCACCGCTGGGCCCTTCAGAAGCCCCTTCTCGGCCACCCCTCTGATCCCTTTTCCTCGGCCTCTGCAGCAGCAGCAGCTGCCCCACCCCAGACCTGGCACTGCCCGGTCACCCCTCGGCTCAGAGAGGAAGCGGACGGCGAGCACTCACCACTGGTTAGGGGGCTGTCTGGAATCACCTCAGGCCTGCACAGCTTAGAGACCCTGGGGGGTTGCCAACCTCCAACCACGACCTGGAGATCCGGAATCACCACGTTCCCCTTTATCACTAAAAGACTGGTAAAGAGGGGGGTGCAAGATGGAACCACAACATTTCGCATAGAACACAAAAATAGTATTGTAATTTTTATTTAATTTCAATAAAAAACAATTACAATCAACAAATATTAAACATTAAACAAAACTTATTTATATTATTATTTTATTCTTAGAATCATAGAATCATAGACCTGGAAGGGACCTCATAGGTCATCTAGTCCAACCCCCTGCACTGTGCAGGACAACTGAATCCTTTTCCAGAGTTCAGACAACTGAGAGCACGTGGAGAGAGCTACTGGGGAGACTTGCTGCTGACCAGGTGAGGCTATTGTGCTGCCTGGGTGAGGTGATTGCTGGGTAATTGTTGGGAGGCTTAAAAAGGGCTGCTCCTCGCCAGAGAGACAAAGGGCTCTTGGCCTGTGGCTCTTAGCCTGGGGTTCTTGGCCGAGCAATTAGAATCAGTAGATTATATTTCCCTAGTACTTGCACTGCCTAGACATTACAATGGACCTCCAGGACACTCATCCCATCATCTGCAGTGAGTGTGACATGATTGCCTTCCTCCCAGAAGACAAGATGGACTACAGCTGCCCCAAGTGTAAACTGGTAAGACTTTTGGAGGAAAGGATTAGGGGATTAGAAAACAGAATTATTACTCTGACCCAAAGTAAGAAAGGGGAGGAGTTCATAGAGCAGAGCCCTGAAACTCGGAATAAAGAGGATACAACCAGTCCTTAAGAGGATAAGGAGATTGGCCTCACTAGGGAGCCTCTGCAGACAGTTCGGAAAAAGACTCAACGGTGAAGAGCGAGACAGTTCTCGGGGCCTTTGGAGCTCCAGAATAGATTTCAGGCCCTTGCAGAGGAGGTGCAAGGGTCAACAAGGGAAGAGGTCACAAAACAAAGTCTAAGACAAAGGGAAGAGGCCACGGGGACAGAAGGAAATGGAGTTGAGAAGAAAAAAAAAAGGAGAGTACTGGTAATTGGAGACTCCCCGCTAAGAGGAATGGATCGCCATGTGGCTGGGCCCGACCCCCTAACCCGAGAGGTGTGTTGCTTGCCAGGGGCGAAAATTAAAGATGTTTCAGAAAGGCTGCCCAAACTCCTCAAATCTACGGATCGCTACCCATTTGTGATGGTCCATGTGGGAACGAATGACATGTCCCTGAATACCATCGCTCCTATTAAAACAGACTATCAAGATCTGGGGAGGAAGCTCAAGCAAATGGGGGCACAAGTGGTATTCTCTTAAATCTTGCCTGTCAAGGGAAGAGGAATGCGTCAGGAGAGGAAGATAATGGAGGTGAATGACTGGCTGCGTACTTGGTGCCGGCAGGAGGGATTTGGTTTCTGTGACCATGGGATAGGCTTTCTTGAGGAAGGCCTACTAGCACCTGATGGACTGCACTTATCGAAACTGGGGAAGAATGTGTTTGGTAGGAACCTGGGGAGATTCATCAGGAGAGCTTTAAACTAAAGCCACTAGGGGAAGGAGATGATCAACATAGGGAGTGTATGGAAGGAAAACGATCGGAGGCAGCCCAACCAGCAAGGCCAGCTAATAGAGAACCAAAAGTAAAAGGATTCAGATGTCTTTATACTAACGCCCGAAGCATGGGCAATAAAAAGGAAGAGCTGGAACTTCTCATGCTGATGGAAAGGTATGATCTAGTAGGCATCACAGAAACTTGGTGGAATGATTCCCATGACTGGAATGTAATGGTGGATGGATATGAACTGTTCAGAAAAAACAGAATAGATTGAAGAGGTGGAGGAGTGGCACTGTATGTGAGGAAAGGGCTTACCTGTCAGGAAATTCTAGTGAAGGAGAGTATATCTACAGTGGAAAGCATCTGGGTGAAAATAAGCGAGGGGAAAACAAAGAGTGTGGTGGTTGGTGTCTGCTACCGACCGCCTGACCAACGAAAGGATGTGGATGCTGCACTTCGTGAGCAGCTTGAGAAAATATCCAAGCGGCAGGACCTTGTCATCATGGGTGACTTCAATTTCCCAGATGTGTGCTGGGAAACAAACTTTGCAAAGCGTCCTCAGTCATGCAACTTTCTGACCTGCCTGGCTGACAATTTCATTTATCAAATGGTAGATGAACCATACTGGACTTAATACTGACCAACAGGCAAGAGTTGGTGGATGAGGTGAAGGAGGTGGGGACCCTAGGGGGAAGGGACCATGTCCTCATAGAATTCCTTTTGAGATGGGGAGCCAAGGAAGCTTGTAGCCAGACGCAGATGTTGGATTTTCGTAGGGCAAACTTTAATAAACTCAGAGACATGACGATTGTCATACCATGGATGAGAATGCTGGAAGGGAAGGGAGCATGTGAAGGGTGTGCGCTACTCAAACAAGACCTATTGCATGCTCAATCAATGACTATCCCAGAAAGACGAAAACACTGCAGGAGCTCTAAGAAGCCTATTTGGATGAACAGAGAACTTCAAGAGGAACTAAGAAAGAAAAGGAAAATGTTCAGGAAATGGAGGGAAGGACAGAGCTCTAAAGAAGAGTACCTACAGGTTACTAGGCACTGTAGATCAATCATCAGAAAGGCCAAAGCTGAGAGTGAGCTAAGATTGGCCAGGGAAGCCCATTGTAACAAGAAAAGATTTTTCAGTTATGTGAGGAGCAAACGTAAAGTAAAGGAGGCAATAGGCCCACTGTTGGGTGCGGATGGACAAACTCTAACGGAAGATGCAGAGAAAGCAGAAAGGCTTAGTACCTCTTTTACATCTGTTTTTTTCCCACAGGTCAAAGTGTTTAGGCACATCTAGAGATGGCCGTAGCCAAAGTCTGGGTGGTAGGTTAACATGGATAGAGAGGTTGTCGAGAGGCATTTAGCTGCACTGGATGAGTTCAAATCCCCTGGTCCAGATGAAATACACCCGAGAGTGCTCAAAGAACTTTCCAGAGAACTTGCACAGCCCTTGTCCATCATCTTCGGAACCTCTTTAAGGACTGGAGATGTCCCGGAGGACTGGAAGAGAGCAAACGTTATTCCAATCTTCAAAAAAGGGAGGAAGGATGACCCGGGAAACTACAGACCAGTGAGTCTGACCTCTGTTGTGGGGAAGATAATGAACAGATATTAAAGGGAGCGATCTGCAGACATCAGGAGGACAATTTGGTGATCCAAGGAAGTCAGCATGGATTTGTCTCCAACAGGTCCTGCCAGACCAACCTGGTTTCCTTTTTTGACCAAGTAACAGGTTTGCTGGATCGGGGAAATTCGGTTGATATCATTTTAGTAAAGTTTTGACAAGGTTCTCTCCATGATGTTCTTATGGATAAGTTGGACTGCAATCTGGATTTTCAGATAGTTAAGTGGATAGGGAATTGTTTAGAGCAGTGGTCCCCAACCTTTCTGAGGTTGGGGACCAGCAGGGCATCGGGGCGCGGCCCGCAGCCCACGGCCTGCGCGGGCCACGCCCACCCATCGGCCGCACCCGCGCATGGGCGCAGCTGGCCCTGATTCCCTCTCCCTGCCCTCCCGCAGTAAGAAGCTTCCCGGGCTGCAAGCTTGCGGCCTGGGAAGTTTTTTACTGCGAGGGGGGGCGGGGAGAGGGAGCCGCGGCCCGGCGCCATGTCCTTCGCGGGGACCACTGGTTTAGAGAACCGCACTCAAAGAGTTGTTGTCAATGGTGTTTCATCAGACTGGAGAGAGGTGAGTAGCGGGGTACCTCAGGGCTCGGTGCTCGGCCCGGTACTTTTTAACCTATTTATTAATGATCTAGATGAGGGGGTGGAGGGACTACTCATCAAGTTTGCAGATGACACCAAATTGGGAGGACTGGCAAATACTCCGGAAGATAGAGACCTAGTTCAAAGAGATCTGAACACAATGGAAAAATGGGCAAATGAGAACAAGATGCAATTTAATAAAGATAAATGTAAAGTTCTGCATCTGGGTCAGAAAAATGAAAAGCATGCCTACTGGATGGGGGATACCCTTCTAGGTAGCACTGTGTGTGAACGAGACCTTGGGGTACTTGTGGATTGTAAACTAAACATGAGCAGGCAGTGTGATGCAGCGGTAAAAAAGGCAAATGCCATTTTGGGCTGTATCAACAGGGGCATCACACCAAAATCAAAAGATGTCATAGTCCCATTGTATACGGCACTGGTCAGACCACACCTGGAGTACTGTGTGCAGTTCTGGTGGCCTCACTTTAAGAAGGACGTAGATAAAATTGAACGGGTACAGAGGAGAGCGATGAAGATGATCTGGGACCAAGGGACCAAGCCCTATGAAGATAGGTTGAGGGACTTGGGAATGTTCAGCCTGGAGAAAAGGAGGTTGAGAGGGGACATGATAGCCCTCTTTAAGTATTTGAAAGGTTGTCACTTGGAGGTTGGATACACACTTTTCTTGGATGCTTTAGGATGCTTAGGGCTGATCCTGCGTTGAGCAGGGGGTTGGACTAGATGGCCTGTATGGCCCCTTCCAACTCTATGATTCTATGTTACAAAATGCAGAGCGAGCAGGCAGGGATCAAAGCACAAACAATTCAGAGCGAGCACTACAAAGCATGATAACATGGGAACAGAGAGTAGGCTTGGGTTACTTGGAAAGCCAGGAAGAAGAATAGTTAAATACAGACAAGATGGGGTAACTCCTGTTCATGGACAATTCATGGCAGAGAGCAGGCACTGATCCTGACATTCCTCCAACCCAAAAACAACTTCCTCTCACCCATTGTCCCTGGGCCTATGATTCTATATGATTCTATAATCCACATGGGGTAGTCACAGTACACAGGTGTCCACCCTGCTCCTTCTGTCTCAATTTTTTTTTTACTGTTGATATAATGTTATGTTCCCACATGAGCAGGCTGTGTGATGCAGCGGTAAAAAAGGCAAATGCCATTTGGGGCTGTATCAACAGGGGCATCACATCAAAATCTCAAGATGTCATAGTCCCATTGTATACGGCACTGGTCAGACCACACCTGGAGTACTGTGTGCAGTTCTGGAGGCCTCACTTCAAGAAGGACGTAGATAAAATTGATATAGGCTAGATATCAGGAAAACATTTTTCACAGTCAGAGTAGTTCAGCAGTGGAATAGGCTGCCTAAGAAGGTTGTGAGCTCCCCCTCACTGGCAGTCTTTAAGCAAAGGTTGGATACACACTTTTCTTGGTTGCTTTAGGATGCTTTGGGCTGATCCTGCTTTGAGCAGGGGGTTGGACTAGATGGCCTGTATGGCCCCTTCCAACTCTATGATTCTATGATTCTATGATTCTAAGTAGGGATTAATTTTCCAATGCCTGAGCCCAATCCTGTGATAGTTCAAGGTTCATCCCAATGGATTATGGTCAAACAAGGTATTAGGCAAGATCTCAATGTCCCGTAGAGACAAAAGTAAGGATTTTGACAGCCAACACTGTCCTCAAGTATGAATTGTGTCTTTGAGAATAAAAAATTGATGTCTTTGCAGGTTCTTGATGATCTCCAGACATCAGTTAAAGAGAGTTTATCAAAATAAGATAGAACCTTCTTTGGTATTTTGGAACACTGTTTGCTATGAAACTTATCCAGCATCGGGTCTGAAACCACACTGAAGTCTCCTATCAAAAGAAATTCAGCATCTAAAATTTCCGAGTGTTTTTGAAAAAAGCAATTGGGTGTGGTCCTCATCAATCCGCTTCGTGTTGGACTCCACCGCTTTTTAAAGATCATCAACTGTCAGATTTCTTGGAATCAATTACCTCTTTCCAAACTGCTACAATTTCCTTGTGCAACCTCTCTATCAGAGATCTCATTTCCTTGTTGTGTTTTTCTAAACTATGCAAGACTTGTGTAGTATCTTCCACTTCCTCTTCTTCCTCTTTTCTCCTTTCTTTTTTGGATTTCTTTTAATGTGTCCCCCCCCGCCCCCCCGTCAGATGAGATATGATTTGAGTTAGATTTTTGGATTTTGGTGATTTTGAGAAATGTCTCAGCGTAGCTGACATATATCAGAATATTAAAATAATAGAATCATAGAATTGGAAGGGACCTCCTGGGTCATCTAGTCCAACCCCTTGAAGTATGCAGGATACCCACAACCCTATTGTTGACACTGTAACCTGCCACCCCCTTGAATCTTCACAGAATCAGCCTGTCAGATGGCTCTCCAGCCTCTGTTTAAACATCTCCAAAGACAGAGAACCCACCACCTCCTGAGGAAGGCTGTTCCACTGAAAAACTGCTCTAACTGTCAGGAATTTCTTCTGGATGTTTAGATGCAAATCCCCCTCTCCTACTGTTCAGGATCTTAGAACGGCCCACACACAGTGATGGAGGTCCCCAAAGAAATTCTTAGCACTCTGCCATCTTGTCCTGCCCCCCTAAGCCTTTAACCAACTATCTACCTATCCACCTACACCACCCTCTACCCACCAAACACCTGCTGAGCAAAACTACCTATGAGCTCCGGACCCAGGAATCAGGGAATGCACTGGCAGCTATAGCACATCCAGGCCCTTCCAGGCTTGTGGACCTTCTGGTCATCCCCTGCTCTGCAGGCATGCCCTCCATATCCATTGTGTGGAGAGCAAAGCGAACCCCCTCTCCCCAGGAGTTGTCTTGATGAATTCTGGGGCATTACTGGCAGCCGTATAGCCAAGCAAAGGCAGTGATACCTAACTGTCTCTGAGTGCCAAAGCGTGACCATGTATGTTGTTGGCCTTTCCCTCCTGTGGGAGGGGGTAGCCATGACTCTACCCTAACACCATCATGCCACTTCCACCACCCCTCCATGCAGCATCTCCAGAGGTCGCAAACCTTTATTCATGGATGTTTGTGGCCAAACTTCCCATTGTGACCTACCACTCCATTCTCTTGTAGCCCTGGTTCACCTTCTCAGCCACTCTTTCAAGCTGTCCCCAATAACTGCAGCCATGTTTCTCAAGGTCTGTGTTCATGTTCATCCCCTCAGTGTGCAAACAGAATCATAGAATCATAGAGTTGGAAGGGGCCATACAGGCCATCTAGTCCAACCCCCTGCTCAATGCAGGATTAGCCCTAAGCATCCTAAAGCATCCAAGAAAAGTGTGTCTCCAACCTTTGCTTGAAGACTGCCAGTGAGGGGGAGCTCACCACCTCCTTAGGCAGCCTATTCCACTGCTGAACTACTCTGACTGTGAAAAACTTTTTCCTGATATCTAGCCTATATACTTGAATATACTGATACTTGAATATCTCGAGATGCCATTCAGGTGGAGCAGCTTGCTGGGAATTTTCATGAATGTCATCAACAAAGTGATGCATGATTTATTGTATTGAGGGGTGGTGGTTTTACTAAATGATGTGTTGATTTACAGCAAAAATGAGGCGAAGCATGTCCCCCTGGTGCGAGAGGCCCTTAGAAGGCTCAGGGATAATAAGCTGTATTCCAAGCTGTCCAAAAGTGAGTGCCACAAAGATAAAATTGACTACCTGGGCTACCGCATGTTAGTGGAGGGCATTCAAATGGACCCTGCCAAGGTGCGGGATGTCTTAGATTGGTTCCCCTCTCTCATAGAATCATAGAGTTGGAAGGGGCCATACAGGCCATCTAGTCCAACCCCCTGCTCAACGCAGGATTAGCCCTAAGCATCCTAAAGCATCCAAGAAAAGTGTGTATCCAACCTTTGCTTGAAGACTGCCAGTGAGGGGGAGCTCACCACCTCCTTAGGCAGCCTATTCCACTGCTGAACTACTCTGACTGTGAAAAACTTTTTCCTGATATCTAGCCTATATCGTTGTACTTGAAGTTTAAACCCATTACTGCGTGTCCTCTCCTCTGCAGCCAACGGAAACAGCATCCTGCCCTCCTCATATCAGGCACCATTTCCAATCCTTCCTCAGATTCACTAATTTCTACAGGGACTTCTTACCCATGTACTCTCAGGTGGCCCTCCCCCTCATAGAACTATTAAAAATGAAGGGGCAGGGGGAGGCAGCTAGAAAACCGTGATCATCACTGGCATGGGCTGATCATGCACCCGGGCATTTGAGGAGCTCAAGGGATTGTTAACCAGAGAGCTAGTACTGGCCCACAGAGGTGCAAACTGCCCCTTTATCGTTCCCGTAGATGCTTCGGACTCAGCAGTGGGCAGAGTGTTGTTACAGAAGGATGCAAATGGGAAGTTGTGCCCGTGTGCTTACCTGTCCCACAAATTCACCCCTGTGGAGAGAAATAGGGCCATCTGGGGGAAAAAGATGCTGCCATAAAAACGGCCCTTTCAGTCTGGCGGAACTTCTTAGAGGGTTCAAAGGAGGCTTTTCAGGTGTGGACAGATCACAAAAATGTAGAGGACCTTCAAAAACCCCACTGGCTCAATGCCAAGCAAATCAGGTGGGAGTAGTTTTTCTCCAGGTTCAGCTTCACCCTAAGTCACATCCAGGGCTGCTCTAACTTCCTGGCGGATGCCCTGTTTCACCTCCCTGAACACAACTGAAAAAGAATAATGCTATGTTCAATTCTCACCAATTAGGGCTACTTGCGCAAATGCAGGCAGGGGGCCCTCCCCTCCGGACCTAAAGGGACAGATGCCCAATGGCTTCCACCAGGCCCTAGCTTCTGACCCCAACCCAGACAATCTCCGAAGTTCAATGATGGAACACGATGGGTTATGGTACCACAATGGCAAAATGCCTCACTCCGGGACTCCTCAAGCCCCTAGAGCTACACAGCAGGCCCTGGGAAGTAATATTCATGGATTTTATCACAGACCTTCCGCCCAGTTCAGGGAAAATGGTGATCTGGGTGGTGGTGGATCTGTCCTCAAAACAGGTGCACTTTGTTCCCTGCGCATCCCTGCCCAGCACCCAGCATCTGGCAAAATTGTTCATACAACATGTGCTGAGATTGCACGCCTTTGCAGACAAGATTAGTGATGGGGCAGCCAGTTCATTGCCAACGCCCTTCTCTCGCCACAATGGAGAAGCGGGAAGAGAGCACCCTTTTAGCGACCAAGAGGACGAGGGGGACGAGTATGTGAGCGACATCAGGGAAGACCTCGTTGCCATGGGCTCCCTCGGCCTCGACGGTTCCTCCGGGATGTCGAAAGCGTTGGGAAGCTTCAGCCCAGCCCCCGCGGAGTTTTTGGAGAAGCATGTCACCGAGCGGCAGCAGCTGTCCATATACGACAAACCCACCGGGGACGAATATTGGCCTGAAGGGCTCCCCAAAGGAGTTCCAGACTACGGAAACGGAACGGCGCTCGAGGTCCTGGAACTCCGGGATCAAATGAGTTGCGTGGGAGTTTGGCTACATTTGGTGGCCGGAGAATTGGGGCCGGAGTCCCAGAGAGTGGCACGTCTCCTGCTCAGAGATTTGCAGGCTACCTCCGGTCGACCTGGAGTGAAGCCGCCCCCTGCACTCAAGGCTCCGGCTACTTGCGGAGAGCAGATGGCGGCGGCAGGAACCTCTGGAGCGGGGACGGGAGCTGGCACCGGTGGAGCCGGAGGAGCCATGGGATCGTCGGCGTCAGAGGACGAAGAGCAACAAGATGCTGACTTAGGAGCAGGAGCGGCCGGGGGCTGGCCGGAACCCCAGCCTGACGGGCAAGATGGCGGGGATCAAGACGGCGACCAAGGAGACAGCAACGGTGGCCAAGGTGGCGGTGACGGAGGCCAAGGAGCCGGGGACAGCGACGGAGGCGCAGGAGCTGGCAGGCTTGGAGCCAGTGTCGGGAGAGGGTGAAGGCGCCGGGGCGCACGCCCCGGACCACGCGCGCCCGACCACGACTGGGTGAACGCACCGTCAGGAAGTTTGCTGCCACAGCTGAGGGGAGCAGAGATTAGGCGACTCTATCGTTTCAATACTTGCTTCACCGGGGACCCTGGAACCTCCCCGGGCTTCCTCGTCCACCTCCAGGCGTATATGATGGACGTGGGCTTCACCTTCCAAGAAGACGTGGATCGTATTCGCTTCGTGGGAGACTGCATGGATGGAGAGGCGGCCAAGTAGTTCATCGACCTTTACTGCTACAACCCCACGGCGGTGCGGAGCTATGACCGGTTCATGCGAGCCATGCGTGAGATGTTCATGGACCCGTTCGAACGTGAGACAGGGTGCGCATTAAGAAGGGATATGAGTATTTGACTGCTTTTAACACGCCCCTTGGACAGTTTGTATATACTGTCATGCCATTCGGCCTCGCCAGTGCTCCGGGCGTGTTCATGAATATGATTAATGAGATTATGCATGATTTATTGTACAGGGGGGTCCTGGTTTACATTGATGATATTTTGGTGTATTCAGACAATCTAACTGAACACGTGTCGCTAGTACGGTAGGTGCTTCAAAGGCTGCGAAAGCACCAGTTGTTTGCCAAACTGTCCAATTGCGAATTCCACCAGGATGCTGTGGAGTTCCTGGGGTTCAGGGTATCGGGCAAGGGGATTGAAATGGACCCTGGCAAAGTCCAGGACTTGTTGGCGTGGGAACCCTCGAAAACGCGCAAACAGCTCCAAAGTTTCTTAGGGTTCGCCATTTTCTACAGAACCTTCATCTCCAATTTTGCTAAGGTCGCCTTGCCCCTGACCGACCTGTTAAAGACCAAGGAAGGCGTCAAAGCTGCAGTGCGGCCGGGCGCACCCCTAAGGTCGACGCCGGCATGCCAAACAGCGTTCAACCACCTGAAAGCTCTGTTCACTTCAGAGCCAGTTCTCGCGCACGCAAACTCCTCGAAGCAATTCACGGTGCAAGTAGATTCCTCGGATGTAGGGATGGGGGCGGTGATTCTCCAAGAGGGAGGGGGACGGCAAGCTGCACCCAATCGCTTATTTGTTAAAAAAGTTCTCTGGCTCAGAAAGAAATTGGGCAATTTGGGAAAAAGAGGCAGCTGCTGTCAAACTGGCGCTTGCCACCTGGAGACACTGGTTGGAAGGGGTAGCTCCCCCTTTCGTTGTATGGACGGACCATAAGAACTTGCAGGCACTCAAGCAGCCCCACTCGCTTTCCGCCAAGCAAATGAGGTGGGCGGAGTTTTTCTCCCTGTTCAACTTTACTCTCAAACATCTGCTGGGGAAAATGAATTTTTTGGCTGACGCACTCTCGCGCCTCCCCCAGTATGACAGTAAAAGAGACCCATTGGTGGACACGGTGTTCACACCCTCCCAACTCGGGCTGATGGTCATGACCCATAGCAAAGCAAAGGGGGGCGGATAATTCCCAGGGAGTTGGGTCCAGAAGGACGTTCCAACCGACACTGAATTTCTGTCGCTACGCCCCTCTCTTGAAGAAAAGGGGGCATGTTTCTAAAAGACAACCGCTTGTACGTTCCCTTGTGTGCCAGGAAAGAGGTTTTGAAATTGTGCCATGACTCTAAGCCCGCTGGTCATTTTGGTTTCGTAAAGACACTCTACCTAGCTCGGCGGCACTATTGGTGGCCCTCTCTGCGGAGAGATGTAGACTTACATACAGGGGTGCCCCGTTTGTCTGACCTCCAAGCCTATGGGGGGTAAGAGGAAGGGCTTGCTGCAGCCACTGCCCACCCCCTCTCGGCCCTGGTCGGATGTCACCATGGACTTTATCACGGATTTGCCATGTATCACGGATTTGCCGTGTAAAAGTGTAATTTGGGAGGTGGTAGACGCTTTTTCCAAGCAAGTCCATTTTGTTCTGTGCACAGGGATGCCCTTGGCTGTGAAGCTGGCCTCCCTGTTTGTCAACCACATATACCGGCTACATGGAATCCCTAGTAGACTGCTCATGGATCAGGGCCCACAGTTTGTTGCCAAGTTCTGGCGGGAGCTCTTGAGACTGCTGGGAGTAGAGCAGGCTCTCACCTCTGGTTACCATCCTGAAACGAATGGGCAAACTGAGAGGGTGAACCAGATACTAGAACAGTACCTCTGCTGTTTTATCAACCATCAACAAAATGACTGGGTGTCCCTACTCCCGTTGGCTGAATTTGCCTATAACAACGGGGTACATGCTTCGACTGGTGTATCCCCATTCAAAGCCGTCTATGTGGCGGATCTCTTAGCTGTGCCCACCTGGGAAATTTCTTCCCCCTATGACCCTGATGTGCAGATGTGGGCTGGTGGAATCTCCAGAGCCTGGCCAGAGATAGTGAAGTGCTTGGAGGAAGCTAAGCAGGCCTACAAGGCTCAGGCTGACAAGAAACGAGTGGCAAACCCGGCCTGGGCTGTGGGGGACCTTGCTTACTTATGCACGATAAACCTGCAGTGCCAACAACCCTCCCGCAAAATAGGGGCCAAGTTTGTGGGCCCTTTCCGAGTGACCAGACTGACAAATGCTGTAACGGTGGAACTTGCCTTACCAAAGACTTATAGAAATGTACACCCCGTTTTTCATTCCAGCTTGCTGAAACGTGCCCCGCCTTCGAATGCCTGGCACCCTCCCTTGTCTGCGCCTGTGCCTGTGTTCATCGACAAGGACACCCACTACGAAGTCGACAAGATTCTGGACTCTCGTTGGCATAAAGGCAAACTGCAGTACTTGATTGAATGGAAGGATTTCCCTATGGGGGATAGGGAGTGGGTTGGTGCCTCTGACATCAAGGCACCCAGACTCCTTCGTGCGTTCCACCAGGAATTCCCTATGTGCCCTAGGCCCAGGGACAATGGGTGAGGGGAAGTTGTTTTTGGGTTGGAGGAATGTCAGGATCAGTGCCTGGTCTCTTCCATGAATTGTCCATGAACAGGAGTTACCCCATCTTGTCTGTATTTCACTTTTCTTTTTCCTGGCTTTCCATGTAACCCAAGCCTATTCTCTGTTCCCATGTTATCATGCTTTGTAGTGCTCGCTCTGAATTGTTTGTGCTTTGATCCCTGCCCGCTCGCTCTGCATTTTGTAACAGCAACATTGTATCTTGTCACTAGGCGCCGGCCAGTCCAAGGACGTGCGAATTGTAGCACCTCTGGCAGGATGCCTTGGGTGGCACCTGTGCAAGAGGGCACCCCTCCCCTTGGGAACATTCAAGTTTTGGGTGGGAGAATTGTATTGAAAAGGGCTTGCAATTCTATTGTGGGGTAGATTTGACTTCTTGAGTTTTAGTGACTAGAGTAAACTTTCATTAAAGCTTTCTTATTATAGAAGTTTTGTTGTGAGTTCTTTTAGCGCTTGACAGGCTGGTGTCACCTGGGCTCTGAGCATTGCCTATGATTCGGCCAGAAATGGGCAAACAGAATGGGTTAACCAGGATGAAATATGTTGAACAACACAGGCCCCAGGACAGATCCCTGGGGCACTCCACTTGTCACTCTTCTCCAAAAAGGATGCTGAACCATTAACAAGTACCCTTTGGGTATGATCTGCCAACTAGTTATCAATCCACCTGACAGAATTAGGATCCATACCGCGTTTTACCAACTTGTCAACAAGAATATCATGTGGAACCTTATCAAAAGCTTTACTAGGCTAGATCAAGAGCCTCTTGTGGCGCAGAGTGGTAAGGCAGCCGCCTGAAAGCTTTGCCCATGAGGCTGGGAGTTCAATCCCAGCAGCCGGCTCAAGGTTGACTCAGCCTTCCATCCTTCCGAGGTAGGTAAAATGAGTACCCAGCTTGCTGGGGGGGTAAACGGTAATGACTGGCGAAGGCACTGGCAAACCACCCTGTATTGAGTCTGCCATGAAAACGCTGGAGGGCGTCACCCCAAGGGTCAGACATGACTCGGTGCTTGCACAGGGGATACCTTTACCTTTACCTTTAGGCTAGATCAGTGCTGGTCTTCTTTACATTTGCTGTCTAGAATAGCTAGAATTGACATCTTGCCCAACACTTTTGCTGATCATAATCCTCCATGGATGGAGTTTTCATATAAGAGAATAGGAAGATGAAGATGGAAAATGAATAACTTCACCCTAGAGGACTCAAGGATTTTGAAAAAATGTGAATTAGATCTGCAATAATTTTTCCAATTGAACGATACTCCAGAAGTATCGTTAGCAACAGTATGGGATGCAAGTAAGGCTTTTATGAGAGGCATCTTATCACATGCTAATGCCAAGAGGACAAAAAGGAAAAAAGAAGAATTAGATCAAATCTTAGGAACTCTTAAAAAGCTAGAACAAGAACATCAAGTACGGCAAACAAGGAAGACAACTAAACAGATAAGACTGCTTAGACTACAGAGGGACAGCATCGAAGCAGAAGATCTGAGGAAAAAACAGGAGTTCTTGAAACAAAAAGAATTTGAATGGGGGGACAAACCAGGTAGATGGCTGGCTCAAAAGTTAAGAGTGAAAGCTCAAAAGCAATATATAAACAAATTAAAAATAGAAGGGAAAGAGCATGTGACTGAGTCAGAAATTCAGCATTGTCTCACTAAATTCTTTCAACAACTGTATCAGGAGTGCAGAATTTTGATGGATAATGCAACATTTTGTAATGGAATACCTATAAAATATATCACAGAAAATCATAAAAACATACTGAATCAGAATATAACAATGCAAATAATAAACAATGCAATATCATCAACAAAATCTCAAAAGGCGCCAGGGCCAGATGGATTGTCATCTATAAACTACAAGAAGCTTTCACATGTGATCTCCCCTGTATTATTACAATTGATAACTGAGGTTATCGAAAAACAACATAAGATACAAATAGCTAAGGAGAGAAGGGAAGTGAAAGGCAAGGGAGAAAGAGAAAGATACACCCAATTGAATGCAGAATTCCAGAGAAAAGCTAGAAGAGATAAGAATGCCTTCTTAAATGAACAGTGCAAACAAATGGAAGAAAACAACAGAATGGGGAGGACCAGAGATCTTTTCAAGAAAATTGGAGATATGAAGAGAACGTTTCATGCAAAGTTGGGTATGATAAGGGACCAAAATGGTAGGGACCTCACAGAAGCAGAAGAGATTAAACAAAGGTGGCAAAATTATACAGAACAACTATACAAGAGCGAGCTTAACATCCCTGATGACCACAGTGGGGTAGTTACTGACCTGGAGCCAGACATCCTGGAATGTGAAGTCAAATGGGCCTTAGGAAGTCTGAGCAACAATTAAGCTAGTGGTGGTGACAGCATTCCAGTTGAACTATTCAAAATCTTAAAGGACGATGCAGTAAAAGTGCTACACTCAATATGCCAGCAAATTTGGAAAACTCAACAATGGCCACAGGATTGGAAAAGGTCAGTTTACATTCCAATCCCAAAGAAGGGCAATGCCAAAGAATGTTCAAACTACCGCACCATTGCACTAATTTCTCATGCTAGCAAAGTTATGCTCAAAATCCTACAAGCTAGGCTCCAGCAATATGTGGACCGAGAACTTCCAGAAGTACAGGCAGGATTTCGAAGAGGCAGAGGAACTAGAGATCAAATTGCCAACATACGCTGGATCATGGAGAAAGCTAGGGAGTACCAGAAGAACATCTACTTCTGCTTCATTGACTATGCTAAAGCCTTTGATTGTGTGGAGCACAACAAATTGTGGCAAGTTCTTAAAGAGATGGGAATACCAGAGCATCTTATTTGTCTCTTGAGAAATTTATATGCAGGTCAAGAAGCAACAGTGAGAACTGAACATGGAACCACTGACTGGTTCAAAATTGAGAAAGGAGTTCGGCAAGGCTGTATACTGTCGCCTTGCCTATTTAACTTGTATGCAGAGCACATCATGAGAAATGCGGGATTAGAGGAGTCACAAATTGGGATCAAGATTGCAGGGAGAAATATCAACAACCTCAGATATGCAGATGATACCACTCTAATGGCAGAAAGTGAAGAGGAACTAAAGAGCCTGTTGATGCGGGTGAAGGAGGAGAGTGCAAAAGTTGGCTTGAAACTCAACATCAAGAAAACAAAGATAATGGCATCCGGCCCTCTCCATTCCTGGCAAATAGATGGGGAAGAAATGGAGATAGTGATAGATTTTATTTTCCTGGGCTCCAAGATCACTGCAGATGGGGACTGCAGCAAAGAAATTAAAAGACGTTTGCTCCTGGGGAGGAAAGCTATGGCAAATCTAGACAGCATCCTAAAAAGCAGAGACATCACCCTGCCAACAAAAGTGCGTTTAGTCAAGGCTATGGTCTTCCCAGTTGCAATGTATGGCTGCGAAAGTTGGACCATAAGGAAGGCCAAGCGTCAAAGAATTGAGGCTTTTGAACTCTGGTGCTATAGAAGACTCTTGCGAGTCCCTTGGACTGCAAGGCGAACAAACCGGTCAGTCCTAGAGGAGATCAACCCTGACTGCTCTTTAGAAGGCCAGATCCTGAAGATGAAACTCAAATACTTTGGCCACCTCATGAGAAGGAAGGACTCCCTGGAGAAGAGCCTAATGCTGGGAGCGATCGAGGGCAAAAGAAAAAGGGGACGACAGAGAATGAGGTGGCTGGATGGAGTCACTGAAGCAGTCGGTGTGAACTTAAATGGACGCCGGGGATTGGTCGAGGACAGGAAGGCCTGGAGGATCATTGTCCATGGGGTCGCAATGGGTCGGACACGACTTCGCACATAACAACAACAACAATGGAGACTTTAAGAAAAATGGACTGTGGCGACACCTTCTTAAATCTAGTGGCGAAGATATATTCCCAGCAAGAAGCGAGAATACTTGCAAATGGCATGTGACAGAAAATAGCATAGAAATTAAAAAAAGGAAAAATGCAGGGATGTCCATTATCACCGCTGCTTTTTAATTTGATTCTGGAAATGCTAGCCACTAAAATACGCTTCTGCAATAGCATTAACGGATTGAAAGTAGGAAAAGAAGAATTTAAGCTAAAGTGCTACACAGATGACGGAGTATGTGTGCTAATGAATCCCCTGACTTCCATTCCGGCACTTTTTGATTTACTAAATCTATTTGGTCAGCATGATGGATATATAAGATTAATAAGCTCAAAACTAAAATATTCTTACAGGGGATGTAGAAATCAGAAGAATGTTATATTAATCAAACTACAGGATGCGAAGTGAATCTGAAAGTGATAAAATATCTGAGAGTGTACTTAGATAAAGATCTAACAGACCTAACAAAGAACAACTACCAAAGAATATGGAAAATAATTCAAAAAGATCTTCAACAATGGTCAAGAATGAGGATCTCATGGTCCGCACTCATAGCAGTATTAAAAATGAATGTACTTCCAAAAATAAACTTTCTATTTCAAACTTTACCTATCATGCTTGAGGATAGATTATTGAATAAATGGCAAGCAAAATTGTTTGGGCTTACAAGAAACACAGAGTATCAGCTAGAGTGTTACAAGATGAGAAGAAGTGGGGAGGACAGGCTCTGCCAAATCTGAAATTATATTTGCACTCCGCTATGTTGGTCATACTGATGGATTGGATGATAGACCCAATGGTAAGAGACTTAGTAATAGAAAGAGAGAATCAAGGGATAGGGTTGCATGAAATTCTTTGGCCATCTTATTGGAAAAAAGAAAAGTTGAAGATAAAGAAAAACCTCTGGAGCTACGGTGCCATCAAGATATGGCAAAGATACAGGAAAAGACTTTCTCCAACACCTTCCTTATTAAAATCACCAATAGAGGTGTATTTTACATCACAACAGCAAGCAAGGATCACATGCCTAAAGTATAAAGATATCCTAACTAATACAAGAAAACTTAAAGAACTGTCAACTATAAACCAAGGAATTCCAATAAAGTGGTTGGAATATAACCAACTAAAAATCTAGATTCAAACCAGACTTTGAAACACGAGAAGGTACAAAGGGGGAGGAATTGATCATACAGCAAAAGTCTCATTTAGAAGGTCATATTTATAAAATATTATTGAAATACAAAACAGAAATAGAAACAGTCAAAAACTGCATGGCTAAATGGATGAGGAACTTTGAAAACATGGTGCCATTAGACACATGGGAAGAGATGTGGAAAAAGGTGAACAAACGTACGAGAAGTCAAGCCATCAGAGAGAAGTGGTACAAAATGTTCTATCGCTGGTATATAACACCTAAGATAATAGCAAAGATGTCTAAAGGAAGCAGCGATAGATGCTGGAAATGTCAAGAGAAAATAGGATCCTTTTTCCACATGTGGTGGAAGTGTCCCACAGTACAGAAGCTCTGGTCTAAGATTCACATGGAATTAGAAAAAATGTTAAACCTAAATTTTGCCATGAAACCAGAGCATTTTTTAAATTAAGTTTCTTCCCAGATAACATTCCTAAACAAATGGAATCACTGTTCTTTTATGCCACGACGGCGGCCCGACTAGTAATAGCTAAAAGATGGAAACAAAAGGAGATTCCCACAAATGAAATGTGGTTGGAAAAATTAACTGAGATGGCCAGAAGGGATAGATTAATGCTGTTCTTGATCGTTTTGACAATGAATAACAATAATACATTTTGCTGATATTATGTTAGTATTATTACTATGTTGATGTTACGTTTAATCTAGTTGCACCAGAAGATTTATGTTTTGGAAGTAGTTATATGAATTCAATTGCTAAGAACTTAATATGTAATTACAATGGAACAAATAAAATTTTCTTTAAAAAAAAAGCTTTACTGAAATCCAGATAAACTATGTCCACTGCATTCCCCTGATCCAGCAAGGTAGTCAATTTCTCAAAAAAAGAGATAAGGTTGGTCTGACATGACTTGTTCTTGCAAAACCCATGCTGAGTCCTAGAAATCATAGCTCTCTGTTTCATCTGCTCAAGGACCAACGGTTTGATGATTTGCCATGGCCTGGCAGAGACTGGAAGTGGTTGTAGGAGTCCTGTGGGTTTGCGTATAGAGTACTTAGCTTGCTGGTAGGTTGGGCATGAAGCCACACATTGTTCTACGTTAGCACGGACCCATGGCCACTAGAAGTGGTGGGTTTACTATGCAGAGTGTCTTATACAGGTCTAATGTTCAGCAGCAAGGTTGTCATGGGAAAACTGAAGTGCTTGTTTCTGTAGATTTACGTCGGTAAACACTATGCAGTCCCAGTGGTAGAGCAGTTCTCCTTGAACATGGTTTATCTGGATGTTGGTGTGTGAGCCAGATTTGTGTCTGGATCCAGGGGTCTGCCCGCTGTTGCTCTTGTACCTGTTGGAGGAACTTGTGAGTATCGGGGATGGTAGAATCACTGCTGGGGGTAGGAGTGACTGGGGATGATCCAGGCTGGTATCTGGCAGGTACCGCAGTTGCCAGGACAAGGCATCTGTTCACTTGTTTTGACTCCCAGGAATGTACTGGATGTGGAAGTCAAAGCAGGAGGAGAAGAGTGCCCAACGAATCTGGCAGTGTTTCAGGCAGTCCGCTGTTTGCAAGTACTCCAATTTGTGATGCTCCTTCCGCACTTGGACTGACTGTTGGTGCCCCTTTGAGGTGGTGTTTCTAGGTCTCAAATACAGCTTTGATGGCCAGGAATTCCCTTTCCTAGATCGTGTAGTGGTGCTTGACAGAGCAAGTTGGTGGAAATAGTAAGCACATGGTCAGAAAGGATCCCCTGTAGGTCTGGCCGGAGCAGATTTGCACCAATAGCAGTGCAAGAAACAACTGTTTCCACAAGGAAAGGCCGATCTGGGCCAGGATGGATGACGAAGAGTTCCATGGAGAAGTGGTGCTTCAGCTTGTGGAATGCCTGAGAAGCAGCCTCATCCCTCTGGAAGGAGATGTTGGTGCTGAGAAGCTGGGTCAGGGGCTGGGCCAATGTGGCATATTCAGGCAGAAAGGTGTGGCAATAATTGGGAAAGCAAGGAACCGCTGCAACTGTTTGCGATTCCAGGGCTCTTTCCATTGCAGGGTGGCCTGCACCTTGTGCGGATCCATCTAGACTCCTTGAGGGGGTCAGCCCAGGAAGTCCATGGGAGTCTGGCTGAAAGAGCATTTGAAAAGTTTTGTGAAGAGGCAATGCTCCCTCAACTAAGGAAACGGTAGCTCCCAGAGCTATTCATGTCACATCCAAGGTGAACTGTTCAGAGTGCTTCTGGACCTGAAGGTTCATGGGTTTAGTCTCCCATCTGACCCAACCAGATTCCAGGAGCCATTCATTGATGAGTTCTACCTGAACAGGACTTCCTTTACCCTGCATAGGTGCATGGTTCTGTGCCTGAAAGAACTTATGCCCCAGGGTGTGTGCCAGCGTTGGTCTGGAAGCTGAAGGTGGACAGGTAGGAGCAGGTGGTTTAGTCATGGACTGGAGCCTCTGGGTCCTCCCAGGCAACCAGACCCATTGTCACCTGGGAGCGGGAGTTTCCCACCGGCACTGTGGTGGTTTTCTTTTTGGGTCACTGGCTTGCATAGTGATCCAATCCCCCACAGAAGAGACAGGTTTGTACACGTACTGGTCAATGAGGGCAGGCGTATTTCCGTCAAAGTTCTGTGCTAAGATTTGGCAGTATAGTCCCACACCGACTGACCCCCTTGCTTGAACTGCTGGATGCAGCATGCTGCGCGGGGCCCTTTCTGGGTGTTGTTGAAGGTGGCATCCATTCAAGCCTTGAACCACGTAGTCACCCAAGTCCGGAACTCCAGCCAGAAGTCGGGGGTAGCCCAGCTGGCAGCAGGACCGTTCAGCAGGCGGATCAAAAAGCTGACCTTGACTCGATCATTTGGAAAGTCGTGCCCATGAGTGCTGCTAAATAGTTCAACTTGGGCCAAGAAAGTAGGAAGGCCCTCCCTGCGGTTGTCAGAGTTCTCCGGCGCTTTTAGAGGCGCATGGCAGGCACCGCAGACCGTGGCAGCAGTGGGGGCTGGGGCGCCGCTGTGGGTTGTTAATGCAAGGCAGTCGTAGTGGCATCGAGTTGTTGCACCAGTGCTAACAGCGTCTGGTTTTGGGCCAGCAGGTCTGCCAGTGCTGCTTCCTTCCATGGTGGCTGCCCACTGTGCTGCCCTATCGGGCCACACCTACTTGGCCGGGTTGTTGTGCCGAGGCAGGGGGGTGCCAGCCAGAAACTAGAGTCCAGTCTGGGAGGTTGGGAGCCAGAGAGACAGTCCACACAGTAGGCAGGTGGGGAGCAGGGTCAAGGCGAGACGGGTTCAGGAGCCAGAGAACCAGTCAAAGCCAAACCAGAGTCAGAAGCCAGGGATGTAGTCAGGAGCCACGCAGTAGGTCTAGAGCGGGGAGCATAGTCAGACGTCAGGCCGACATCAGGAACCGGGAGTCAGTCAGGCAGAGTTTCACCACAGTCAATCAGAACTAGGAGTTGTCTGGGAAGACAGGCAGGGAATGCACATGCTGGACCCATGGAGGACCTTGCCTCCAGGCCCTTCTGAAACACAGCCATGCCGTGGGGCAGCCCTCAGCCACAGGGCTTGCAGCTGGTCTTAGTCCCTCAGCCAGAGGGCTTGCAGCTGGTCTTAGTCCCTCAGCCACAGGGCTTGCAGCTGGTCTTAGTCCCTCAGCCAGAGGGCTTGCAGCTGGTCTTAGTTCCTCAGCCAGAGGGCTTGCAGCTGGTCTTAGTTCCTCAGCCAGAGGGCTTGCAGCTGGTCTTAGTCCCTCAGCCACAGGGCTTGCAGCTGGTCTTAGTCCCTCAGCCAGTAGCTGGTCTTAGTCCCTCAGCCAGTAGCTGGTCTTAGTCCCTCAGCCACAGGGCTTGCAGCTGGTCTTAGTCCCTCAGCCAGTAGCTGGTCTTAGTCCCTCAGCCAGTAGCTGGTCTTAGTCCCTCAGCCACAGGGCTTGCAGCTGGTCTTAGTCCCTCAGCCACAGGGCTTGCAGCTGGTCTTAGTCCCTCAGCCAGTAGCTGGTCTTAGTCCCTCAGCCAGAGGGCTTGCAGCTGGTCTTAGTCCCTCAGCCAGTAGCTGGTCTTAGTCCCTCAGCCACAGGGCTTGCAGCTGGTCTTAGTCCCTCAGCCAGAGGGCTTGCAGCTGGTCTTAGTCCCTCAGCCACAGGGCTTGCAGCTGGTCTTAGTCCCTCAGCCAGAGGGCTTGCAGCTGGTCTTAGTCCCTCAGCCACAGGGCTTGCAGCTGGTCTTAGTCCCTCAGCCAGAGGGCTTGCAGCTGGTCTTAGTTCCTCAGCCAGAGGGCTTGCAGCTGGTCTTAGTTCCTCAGCCAGAGGGCTTGCAGCTGGTCTTAGTCCCTCAGCCACAGGGCTTGCAGCTGGTCTTAGTCCCTCAGCCAGTAGCTGGTCTTAGTCCCTCAGCCAGTAGCTGGTCTTAGTCCCTCAGCCACAGGGCTTGCAGCTGGTCTTAGTCCCTCAGCCAGTAGCTGGTCTTAGTCCCTCAGCCAGTAGCTGGTCTTAGTCCCTCAGCCACAGGGCTTGCAGCTGGTCTTAGTCCCTCAGCCACAGGGCTTGCAGCTGGTCTTAGTCCCTCAGCCAGTAGCTGGTCTTAGTCCCTCAGCCACAGGGCTTGCAGCTGGTCTTAGTCCACATCTGAAGAAGGAGGTACAGCTGAGCCCCATATACCCTGACAGCAAGCTGACAGGTGTGCCAATCTCCTGACAGCTGTCAGAGTACATCGCCTCATCTGATGCTGCCGTGTGGTACCCACTGGGGTCTTCACCTGGGACTGGCAATGTCGTTCCTACAATGAGTCTTCAAGGCTGATCAGCCCGGGTGCCAGTCTGGCTGGGTTACTTGGCTGGTCCCAATCCCCAACCTGATCTTCACTGGCCAGACCTCCAGGGGGTGCCTGAAGAGTGCTGGGCCCAGGCAGTGGATCAGGATCAGCTGTAACCTCTGGTGGCTCAGCCAGAGGTACAGCAGGGGACATGCCAAGTGGGCTATAAAAATATCATTATTATTACATTGAGACTCTTTCCTTATCTTCAGGTAGCTTGTTTTGGTTGCTTTAGCAAGGGGAAAGGGAAATCAGGGAAGTCTCAGGGGGGCAAGGTCCAGAGCTCCTAAGACACTTGGAAAGCCAGTTTGGTGTAGTGGTTAGGAGTGTGGACTTCTCATCTGGCATGCCAGGTTCGATTCTGCACTCCCCCACATGCAGCCAGCGGGGTGACCTTGGGCTCGCCACAGCACTGATAAAACTGTTCTGACCAAGCAGGAATATCAGGGCTCTCTCAGCCTCACCCACCTCACAGGGTGCCTGTTGTGGGGAGAGGAAAGGGAAGGCGACTGCAAGCCGCTTTGAGTCTTCTTCTGGTAGAGAAAAGCGGCATCTAAGAACCAACTCTTCTTCTTCAGTAATATCTGTGCTCTCTCAGCCTCATCTCCCTCACAGGTTGTCTGCTGTGGGGAGAGGAAAGGAAAGGGGATTGGAAGGCACTTTGAGACTCCTTCGGGTAGAGAAAAGCGGCATATAAGAACCAACTTTATTATTATTCCAAAAGGAAAGGGAGTAATCTGTCATCTTTCAATAGGGAGGGCTCTTCCCCATTCTCCAGAGCATTTGACACAGAATCCTACAGCGGCACTGTCAACTTTTTGCTGCTGGATGGCCTTCCATACAGTCATGGCTTAACTGAACTTGTGTCAGTCCATTTTTCCTTTTCATCCAGTTCATGCCATGCTGGCTCATTTCATATATAACATCTAACTGTAGTTGTGGGACTGCATAAGAAGAGGGATAAAAAGACAAAACTTCTCCAAAGCCATACAGGTTTGTTTCCTGTCATACATAAGTCTGCTTAACCAGGAGACGCCCCCCTTGCAGATGGTTCTGGGACTGAGGCATACTGTTCATGCCATCTCTTCACCCAGATGATCCTGGGCCTGTGGTGGTGAACAGATCTTGGGGTGGAGAACCCCTCCCCCCCAGTTGGCCATACATGGTTTGATCACACTCTTTCAGATTTAGAAGCACTTGCACACTACACATCTAGAATCTTAGATTATGATGCTGGAAAGCAGGGGAACTGTTTGGCTGTTTGTGTACATGATTCACGATATACAGCTAGAGATCCGGCTGTGTGCTGGTTCTTGATTTCACCAAATGCCACAAACCTGAATAAAGCTATGGTACTAGGAAATGAAAATCATTATCATAACCAGTGTTTAAAAAAGGAGAGAGCAACAAAAAAGGAATACAATATTTATTCCAACAAGATCAAAGGGAAATTTAAAGCATGGTATACAGAAAGATCAACATGGGATTAAGCATGACAAAATAAAGAAAAGATGGAACAATATGTTGAAGAACTATACAGAAGAGATGAAAGGATGACAAGATTCCTTCCAAGAAGTATCTTCTGAAGAAGAATCTGCAATTTTAGAAAGTGACGTGAAAGCTGTATTCAGATCAGGAGTAGATGGGATATCTGCTGAGCGTTTTCAAGCCACAGTGATGTCAATAAATATGCATAACAAAATAATGCCCCAAAGACTGCAAGCACTCCATTTGCATTTCAAAGATATCAAAGACTGCAGCAACTATGACCATTGAATTTATTTCTCACACAAGTAAAGTGATTTTCAAAATCTTATGTCAAAGGCTATTTCCATATACGGAATGATCAATACTAGGTTTTCAGCTGGTTTTGGCACTAGCAATCATATTGTAAATTTACACTGGTTGCTAAAGCATATGAAAGAATTTCAGAAGAAAATCAATTTGTTTCACAGATTACATAATTAACTCTGTGGAAGACAAAAAGATATGGACAGTTTTAAAGGAAATGGGCTTGCCACAATATCTGATTGTTTTGATGAACAACCTATACTCTGGACAAGAGGCTACTGTTACAGAATATGGATGGTTTCCAATTGGCAAAGGTGTCAGACAAGGTTGTGTTTACATCCTTACCTCTTCCGTCTCTGTGTAGAACACATTTTAAGGAAAACTGGATTAGATTTAGATGAAGGTGGAATGAAAGTTGGTGGAAGGTACATAACAATCTGAAATATGCAGATAATGCCACATTACTGGCAGAACAACAGGGAGGGAACACTTGAAATGACTAGTGATGAAGGACAATGCAGAGAGTGCTAAAGTGGGATTATAGCTGAATGTCAAGAAGACAGAAGTAATTACCACTGAGAAATTATACAATTTTAAGGTTGACAATTAAGAAATTGTTCAAGATTTTCTATTCCATGGTTCCTCCAATAACTGCAGTCTTGGAAGGAGATTTTGAGCTGAGACGGGGCGGGCAGCTATGAAGGGGCTGACAGGTGTGTTGCTGGTGCCCAAGTGGATTCCTGCCATTGTACCCCCAGGACGGCGCAGGGCTGTGACATTTGGGCAGGGAAGAAAGTTGACTCCTTTGAAATATGGCATTGCACAATATTGTTAAAGCTACTGTGGACCACCAAAGACAGCCGTGGGGTCAAACGAAGTCTCCATTCTCTTTTGGAGGCTAAAGTAACAGAACTTTGGTCACATCATGAGAAAATCGTCCACGCTGGGAGCCGGGAAGAGTGGAGGCGGCAAGAGAGGGACCCCGTGGGCTGGACGGAGCCCGCCAAGGCGGCCACAAGGCCGAGCCAAGCCGCTCAGGAGGGCGGGCCCGAGGCACAAGTGGCCGACGCACACGCACTTCAAGCGCTCTCCTCAGCACAACGCGGCGGCCCGACATCTCCCTCGGGCTCTTCAGGGGCCCCTCAGGGGCCGCCCAGGAAGACACGCCCGACGGAGGCAGCGCCGGGGAACAGCCAGCAGCCCTGCCGGCCCCGTCCGCCGAGCCCCGCTCCCCACAAGCGCTGCTCCTCGGCCCGCAGGGGCGCCCGCCAAGGCCCCGCTGCTGAGCGCAGCGCCAGCCACGAGAGCCTCGCAGCACGGGCGCCGGCCGCGGAGGGGGACGCTGGCGGGGGCCGGGGAGTCTGGCGCGCCCCCCCCTCCCGGAGCTGCACGGCCGCCCCGCCCGCTCCGCTCACCCTTCTCCGCCGCGCCGTCTTCTTCCGGGCTGGCCGGCCACACGCGCGCCTTGCAAGACACCCGCGGGAGCCGCCCCGCCCCGCCCCAGCTCCCTCCCTCCCTGCCTCCCGGCCGGCCTTAGCAGGGTCCGCGCCTGGAGAGCGGGCTGCGGCGGAAACGCGTGGTGCCGACGGGGAGTCCCTGGGAGCTGCCCCCCCCCCATCGCCCCGCGCTTATACCAGGAAGGCGAGCATCGCGCTTCCCAGGGAGATGTGCCCGAACGCTTTGTACTCGCCCAGCTGCGACAGAGGGGATGCAAAGGTTAGGGGGCTGCCCGAGCTGTCGCCATAACCTCCGAACCTCCTAGGCTACATATTTTATATCATGCCAGGCCTCCTGTTTAACTCTCCAGGCAATTCATAACCATAAGCTTATACCAAGAACAAAACTTGGGTTGGCCTTCAAAGTGCCCCTGGGTTTACACTTTATTTTGAGGACTATTTATTACATGAAAAACCAAATACACCAGTGTAGGAGGGGGGAGACTTGTCTTGGCATTAGTGTGTGCAAAAAAGATGGGTCAGCAGTGGGACTCAGTGGCTAAAAAGGCAAATGGGATTTGGGGCTGTATCAAACGGAGTATCGTGTCCAGATCACGGGAGGGGATGCTACCGCTTTACTCTGCTTTGGTTCGGCCTCTTTTGGAGTACTGTGTTCAGTTTTGGGCACCCCGGTTGAAAAGGGATGTTGCCAAATGGGAACGTGTCCAGAGGAGGGCTATGAAGATGGTGAGGGGTTTGGAGACCAAGACATATGAAGAAAGGTTGGGGGAGCTTGGTCTGTTTAGCCTAGAGAGGAGACAACTGAGAGGAGATCTGATAACCATCTTCAAGTATTTAAAAGGGTGCCATATGGAGGATGGAGCAGAGTTGTTCTCTCTTGTCCCAGAGGGACAGACCAGAACCAATGGGATGAAATTAATGCAAAAGAAATTCCATCTAAGCATCCGGAAGAAGTTCCTGACAGTCAGAGCGGTTTCTCGGGAGGTGGTGGGTTCTCCATCTTTGGAGAATAAAATGTGCAAAATACTAAAGTAGCAACATTCCTTTGGTTGTGCCCAGCTTCTGGTAGATTGCCAAAAAAAGAACATAACATGTATCAACAGGTTTTATTTCAAAGTTTATTGCATAGTATCCAGTTTATGTCTGTTTTCTTGGTATGACTGCATTCATAAGTAAAATCCAGGCAAAGGTATCACACTGCTGCTGACCAAGCAATACAAAACATATAAATATTCCCATTTCCTTTCTGTACTTCATAACCAACAGAGGTTTAAAACTTCTTTTTCTTCATTGCCTTCCAATTTCCCTCTTGCTCTGCAAGACTGCCAAAGAGTTGTTTCACTTTTCTTTTTCTTTCAGAATCCCTGAAAATAAATTCAAATAGAAATAAAGGCTCTGAAAGAATCAAATGACTGAAGATGCTTTCCATTCTCCATGACTGGTTTCGAGATGGTTCATGCTTACAGTGAGTAATGCAAGGAAATAATCCCAAGAGGCACAATGAAGCTAGATCACAGGTTGAGTGAACCACACTGCTGAGGGCTGGGAAACAGGGTTAATTCAAGACCCTCAAGGGAGGGTCATTTGCCAGCTACCATTTGAAAATGTTCGGGGAAGGGGAAGCCCACCACTCTGGACAAATGTTTCCTTCTCATATGAAGACACCCCCCCCCCCAAACAAAAAAAGAAAAAAGAAAGAAAGCATCTGCTGTATCTTGGCCTTTAAAACATTCTTGGGGATTAATACAATATTACAAAATACAATATTGCAAAGTGGATGAGGTCTCCTGTAGAGTTCACACTGTGTCACCCAACTCTGAGTGGAAACAACTGGGGCTTTTTCTCCTCATTGGCCCTGGGGATCTGATTGGGCCATGCAGACTTTTAAAAAGTACCTTTGGGGACCGCACAAGGAGCTTAACAGTGTAGCTGAAAGCGTATGCAGGAAAAGATTTCTCAAAGGCTTCTGGCCTGAAATGGTGGTGAAGACCCTCTCTACCACTTTGGGTTTGGCTCTGCCTTCTGTGGTGGTGTCGGAATTCCAAAGGTGCCCCCAGGCTCAAAGAAGTTGGGCCGCCTGGTCCAGTGGCACCCCTGGACTCCGTGAGGCTTCCTACGTCCTCTTCTAACAGAAGGCCCCTCAAGCCTCATGGGAGGAGAGATGGCTGCCAAGAGGGTGAAGGAGGTCACCACCTGACTAACATAATGTTTCTACCTGGATTACAGTAATGGATGCACAGCCACAGCTGACATTTAGCTTCCTTTTATTCTGCCTGATGGTTGGATGTCAACTTGAAATCTTGTATACTGTCTACACCCAAAAAATAACGATACAAAGTAACCAGTATCGGCTGTGTTCTCTCTGAATTGTCCCAGGGGGAAGCAAACATGCAATGCTAGCCAACCACAGCTAAAAGCAACAGTGTACCACCTTTCCATGGTTTCTGCAAGCTGCATTCTGGCAAGGAACTGGTTATCTCTGCGAATCTCACGGACAGCTCCTTTAAGTTCACGCTTGTGCCTATGAATCAGTCGTTTTCTTTCCTGCTCTCTCTCATTGCTGCCTTGCTTCTTTCCAAACTCTAGGCTGAAACAAAGTATATTATTAGCACACTTGTCTGCTGGACCTTGCTGGAACAGGTTTCCACAAAGCGTCTTCCAAGTTCTGGAGACATCATGAAGGCTGAATGGCCAAGCAACTGCTTTACACACAGAAGGCCCTTGACTGAGTCCCAAGGATTCTCTAGATGAGCCTCCTGCTAAACAGGATCCCACCGGGAGTTGAGATGCCCGCCTCCAAGTGGGTCCTGGAGAGCCCCTGGAATTACAACTCGCCTACAGAGATCAGCTTCCCTAGAGAAAGCAGAAGGCTTTCGAGGGTGGCTTCTGGCTTTGTACCCTGCTTGGGGGGGGGGGGGTCCCTGTCCTCTCCAGGCTCTACCCCCAAATCTCCAGGAGTTCCCCTGCTGGTGGCTGGGGGGGGGGGTTAGAAACCTGGCAAACCTAGCAGGTGATGTGAAATCTCTCCACCTGGGATCCTAGACAGTCCCTACCTGGCAGAACCGACAATACCAACAGTGAACATTTCTGGAAATTTTGAAACCAGTGGCACCTCCAGCAGCGTACTGGCTGAGAGGACCACCTGCCCCACCAATCGCCAGCTAGAGGATGGAAAGGAGGAAGAAGTGCTCCCTCAATTTCAAAATGTTTCTCTTGGAAAAATAAAGAAAATCCTCAGACCTGCTCTGGAAGATAAGGATTTTCTCATTCAAAAATAACGGTGAATCTCCTGATGCCCCCTGGGTTTTGACCACTGCGTGATCCAGTGTTGGACTGGATGGGCCATTGGCCTGATCCAGCATGGCTTCTCTTATGTGCTTAAAATATTTCACAGGAGGGTATCTGGGCAAGATGGTTGAAAGGGCCGCGGCAGACCAGCTCCTGGCATTCTTGGAAGAAACTTCGGCATTCGATCCATATCAGTCTGGCTTTCGACCTGGCCACGGGGTGGAGACGGTGCTGGTCGCCCTGTTGGATGACCTCCATCGCCAGCTGGATAAGGGCGGGTCGGCAGTGCTGGTTCTTCTGGACCTGTCGGCCGCTTTTGACATCGTGGACCACGAGCTGTTGGTCCACCGCCTTGCCGGCACGGGGATACGGGGCACAGCGTTACGCTGGATACGCTCCTTTCTCCAGGACCGGACCCAGAGGGTTGCAGTGGGAGATGAGTTCTCGCGTTCCTATAGACTCCCTTGTGGGGTCCCTCAGGGTGCGGTCCTCTCCCCCACATTATTCAACATCTTTATGCGCCCTCTGGCCCAGCTGGTACGGAGTTTTGGACTGGGTTGCCACCAGTACGCTGATGACACCCAGCTCTATCTCCTCATGGACGGCCACCCGGACTCCCCCCCGGAACCATTCGCCAGATGTTTGGAAGCAGTGACAGAATGGTTCGAGCAGAGTCGCCTGAAACTCAACCCCTCCAAGACGGAGGTCCTGTGGCTGGGACGTAGGGGGCAGGACCAGGAAGCGCGCTTACCCACCCTGGCAGGGACGCAACTCACCATCACGTCCCAGGCCAGGAACTTGGGTGTGGCCATTGATGCCTCCCTGACTTTGGAGGCGCAGGTCAAAAAAGTAGCGGGCCAGGCGTTTTTCCACCTTCGCCAGGCCCGACTATTAGCGCCCTATCTGTCCCCCGAACACTTAGCCACAGTGATCCATGCAACGGTCACCTCCAGAATAGATTTCTGTAACTCGCTCTACGCGGGCCTTCCCTTGTCCTTGATCCGGAAACTTCAGCTAGTGCAAAATGCAGCTGCTAGGGTCCTTACTGGCACATCTTGGAGGGCCCACATCCAGCCAGTGCTGAGGCAGCTGCACTGGTTGCCAATTGCTGCCCAGATCCGGTTCAAGGTTCTGGTTCTAACCTTCAAGGCTTTACGCGAGTTGGGACCCACATACCTGAGGGACCGCCTATCGCCCTATGCCCCTCGCAGGGCCTTGCGCTCTGCGGGTGAAAACCTGTTGGTCGTTCCCGGCCCTAGGGAAGCACGCCTGGCCTCGACCAGGGCCAGGGCCTTTTCGGTCCTGGCCCCGACCTGGTGGAATGAGCTCTCGGGAGAGCTGCGGGCCCTGCGGGATCTTTCAACATTCCGCAGGGCCTGCAAGACGGAGCTCTTCTGCCAGGTTTATGGTTGAGGCCGGGGCTGATAATAGATCTATGCCTCCCCCGGGGACTCGGGCTCTGGACCCGAAGCAAAACATCATCAGGACCTCCTCTCCACCCGCTAGTAGTGGGAGGGAGGGGGGGAGTTGAGCTGCCATTCTTGCCATGCCGGCAATATTGGCAATGTTATTATTGTTTTATGGGGTTTTAATGGGGAATTGCGATATTGTTACCCGCCACGAGCCGCAAGGGAGTGGCGGGCTATAAATCTAATAATAATAATAATAATAATAATAATCTCCCGCCCTCGTGCTCTCCCAACTTTTCCACTGGAAAAAATCAAAGAGTCCTCAGATTTCCCATGCTGTACCTTTTAAGTGTGAAAACGCTGACTTTAAGAAGTATTTCACTCATTCTAAAAGAGAAAATATTTCACAGATGGCCAAAGGTTACAGATGCAGAAGGGGCCCATTCGTCCTGTGACTGGAATGTCAGAATCCACTCTTCATTCTACATGCACAAGACGGTTTGGCAAACTTGCTTGAATAAATGATTGGGGGCTGTGGTCTATATTGCTGTGTACAGCTTATGATAAGTAGGAGCCCATTGATGTAATTTCTGTACTGCTTAATGAGTCATGTGACTACTTGTAATATGCTTCAGTTCTTTCTGGCGGCTCCAGACTTCTAACATCCAAATGCACTCATTAGGGAATGTCTCGTCCTGACACACTCTGTGTAATCTGCCCGGAGTCCTTGTGAGAAAGGAGGTCTATGTGACAAAGTAAATAAAAATGTCTGACCTATTTTTCTTACATCTGGAGGTAACTGGTACAACCTTAGCACTCTTCACTGTAAAGGTCGATTCAACCTTTGCTTTTTACATTAGCAATCTGTTAATTAAAGTAGTATTTTTATTTACTTTGGCTATATCCCACTTGGATCCTCAATGTGAACCCAAAGTGGCTTCCAACATCCTCACCTTCTCCATTGTCCACACACACAGTTTGATTCTACCTGCAGCTTTCATATCTCCAAGGGATATTTCAGAGCTAGAAACACTCACACTTTCACTATTTTGGGTGTGAACAGCTTCAGTGGGACCGGTTTTGTCTTTTCACACACCAGTGGATGACAATGTTGCCCTCGTGCCTCCAAATGTGTCAGAACACTGTTATGCAACTCCTTAAAACAAAAGCCAAAAAAGTTAGTTCAGCATAAATCGATCAAGATACAATGGATCATGTGTCCTCTCTGTGCCACTGAAGTACCCCATTGTTTATGAAGAAGAGAAACCCGAGTGTCTGGAAAATCATAAGCCAAACCAGTTACAGTAACCAAATTCTCTTTAGAGATGCAGTCTATTCTGACACAACGGGCCACATGTCCTTACCTGTAATTGCATCGGGTACCCACTCACTGGCATATGCTGACTGAGCAGGATTCGGATGGGTTTCATTATTTCCTGGATGGATGGGAGCGATCCATACAGAACAGCACATCTTTTAATTAGATCCAGGCACGTGTCTATGCAGGAGAGCCTACAAAACAGCCCCATCAGAAATTGAAGTATAAATGACAATATTCTGAGTAAAGTTGTACAACTGCAGGGAGAACAGATTTTATTCCCCCCCCCCCCCCCCGTCCCAAAATTCTGTGAATGGAGGTGCCGAAAACTATAGGCCTTGCAGGCAACTCACACAGAAGCCAGCCTCACTCACCACTGGCAACCCCGGGAGGACGAGGCTACCATCTGCCTCAGGATCCCAGCCAGCTTCCCTATTAGTTCAAAATGGCATCTGATCAGGGGTCCCCCCCCCCCTTTTGAGCCTGTGTGCCCCTCTGGTGGGTGCAGGAACCAAATGGCTGCCACGGGGGGCAGGGCCAGCCACACAACTACTACGGCTGCTTAACTTCAGTAACACAGCAGATCCTTGTGTGGTGGTGGCACACATTTTTAAAAGCCTGCACAGCCAATCAGAGCTCTAGGTAGGGCAAAAGCCCTACATAGTCCCACCCACTTCCCAAAAACACATGGTGTGAACTAGAAAGTGTCAGTGGGTATCATGGCACCCAGGGGAACCATGCTGGGCACCCCAAAATATCCAATGCAACGTTATGGCAAACATTTGCTCAAGAATGAAGAACAGCACACTGTTTCTTTCTGCATCAGATACGGTAGCGATCCTCAACCTGTAGTCCGCGGACCACATGTGGTCCTTTGACTAATTGGAGGTGGGCCGCGAAGGACACCTTCTTCCCCCCCTGGCCCTTTACATCATCCCCCCGGCCCTTTACAACACACTTCGGGTGTCCTTGTCTCCCATCACTCCCAGATGGGACTATCTCGTTGCAGAGAAACAAGCTCAGGGTTCCCATTGATTTGTCATTGTCATGAGTTAAAATTTCCATGAAAATAAAATGTTTCTTATGTTCATTGTTGTTGCGTGTCTGTATCTTATTTTGAAGGGGTGTTTAAACATTACCATAGCGATCAGAGAGCCTTAGGGAAGTGGTTGAGAGTAGAGGAGTAAACTACCCCCCCCCCACCAGGCCTCAGTAAAAGGCGTTGAGTGGTCCCCGGTGAGTGGTCCCCGGAGATAAAAAGGTTGGGGACCACTGAGATACGGCAATAAAAGAGATGTGTTTACATTAGTAGCTCCTTATACTGGTACCAATTTCATAGCATTTCAGAATGAAAAGCACATTTGCACACTGTACTTGTGCGGACTGCAGCTGATAGAGAAGATACTCTAGAATAGATAGAAATAATCAAGACATTCCAACTTAAAAATGATTAACTTAAAATAGTCTAAATCTTCTGAAAGTCTAACCCATTCAAACACAGATTAAAGGGTTCCCAACTCTTTCAATGGCCTGGGAAGATGGCAGCGGAGTTCAAGAGTCCTGCAGACACCTGACAAGTTTGGGATTTATCCTGTCTGGCAACTTTGCCCCGCTCTGCTGTCCTGTTTGTTGTGGATGTGGACTGCCTGTTGCCCACCTGCTCGCCTACTGCCTGCCCTCTCACCTGGCTTTCCCGTCCTGCTCTCGGGGTGCACCGAGGGAACTAGAGCTGCATGGAGTTTGGAACCATCGCCCCAGCACTGCACTGCCCCCTCTGCAGCGCTGCATGGGGGTTCATTCTGGTCTGTGGACTCCAGCCCAAGTTCCAGAGCTCTTGAAGCTTGGGGGACCATGCTACCGTCTATTGCTGGGGGCTTTTTCTTGGCTCCTTGCTGGATGTCAGCTCCAGCCCTCCCGGTGGGGTCTTTGGGCTGGGCCCTTGTTGTTGTCAGCCACCCTGCTGCTGCAAGCGCACTAAGGCTGTGGCCTGGCAGAGGCCTTTCTTTTGGCTCTCTTGCCCCGGTGGCTGACGCCTTGCCTGCCGAGGCCCCAAGGCATCAGTTGGGGGGTGGGTGCTAGTCAGGCTCGCTGCCCATGAAAGCTACTGCAGTGGAAACTGCCACCGTGCTATTACAGTGCTGCTGGGAGACAGCCTGGCTAGGGCCTCATGCCGGCCTCTTGGTCTCCCTTTGGCCTGCTCCAGCACCACTTCCCCGCGGGCCTGGCTCAGCTCGACCAACTCCTCCTCAACACGGGCTGACACTCCTGCCTGCACCAGGCACCCGCTCTCCTCCTCCTCCACTGCCTGCACCCAAGATTGGCATGGGAGGACAAGAGGCAGAACTGAACTAAGAAACCCTGGAAAAATACCAATTATGGTGCTGCTGGGAGCCTGGTTAGAAGAAGAAGAAGAGTTGGTTCTTATATGCCGCTTTTTCCTGCCCAAAAGAGGCTCAAAGCGGCTTACAGTCGCCTTCCCTTTCCTCTCCCCACAACAGACACCCTGTGAGGGAGGGGAGGCTGAGAGAGCCCTGAGATTACTGAAGAAGAAGAAGAGTTGGTTCTTATATGCCGCTTTTCTCTACCCAAAGGAGGCTCAAAGCGGCTTACAGTCGCCTTCCCTTTCCTCTCCCCACAACAGACACCCTGTGAGGGAGGTGAGGTTGAGAGAGCCCAGATATTACTGGAGAAGAAGAGTTGGTTCTTAGATGCCGCTTTTTCTCTACCCAAAGGAGGCTCAAAGTGGCTTCCAGTTGCCTTCCTTTCCTCTCCCCACCACAGACCCCCTGTGGGGTGGGTGAGGCTGAGAGAGCCCTGATATCACTGCTCGGTCAGAGCAGTTTTATCAGTGCCGTGGCGAGCCCAAGGTCACCCCTGCTGGTTGCATGTGGGGGAGCACAGAATCGAACCTGGCATGCCAGATTAGAAGTCCGCACTCCTAACCACGACACCAAGCTGGCTAGGACCTCATGCTGGCCTCTTGGTTTCCCTTTGGCCTGAAATAACTTCTGCTTCGGGCCATTGGAGTTAGACAACTTAATATCAAGACTAACCTCCATCATTGCCTGGAACTAACTGGACTTACCCGATCAAATACTCTCCTTGAAGTTAATGATGGCCTGTGCACTAAAACACCATTCAGCCTTTCAGGACGACTGTTACTGGGGCCATTGCTGCCTCCACCCCTACCAAGACTGTTTATACCACATCCACGACAGCGGTGGTCCCCAACCACCAGGCCACGGCTCCCTCTCCCCATCCCCCCCCCCCCCCGCAATCAGAAACTTCCCGCAAAAGTGGCCGATTAGCTTGCGGCCCAGCAAGCTTCGTTTTGTGGGAGGGGGGACGAGGGAAGCAGGTCCGCACATGCGCATGCGCTGCAGGTCCGCACATGCGCATTTGCACCATGCGTGGCCACAAACGTGCATGCACGGCAGTTTCGCGCGATCTCCCTCCCCACCACTGCCGGTCCGCAGCCTTAAAAAGGTTGCGGACCACTGCACGACAGGACTACTAAAGGCACTCTCTGACAGTGGGGCTTTAGGAACTGGACCCAATCCAGCCTGGTTTCCAGCAAGGCTGTGGGATGGCAATGGCTTTGGCCGCCCTTCCAAGCTACCTCCAAAGGCGGGTCAGCGGCGCTCGTGTCATTATCACATGGCAGCGTTTGACACAATCAAGCATGAGCTTCTGGCTGCCAGCCTTTCTGACATGGGGATATGGGGGTCAGCCTGACAGTGGCTGACCTCTTCAAGGTTGGGCATGGAGGGTCACGATCAATCTGCAATCTTCTCCCTAATATTACTCAAGATCTGTATGCGTCCTCTCACAGCTGACTAGGGGGCACGGGTGTAACCAGTAAACTGACGACAACCAGCTCTATCAGTGGATGGGCAGCTGGCCCGATACACTCCCAGAATCACTGGCCAAATTCCTGGAGGCTCTGGCCGAGCTCTGGAAGAGCCACCGGGCACTCAACCCTTCAAAGACAAAGGCCCTGTGGCTGGGGAAGAAGGGTCTAGAAGAGGATGCATGCCTACCCTGCATTTAACAGCTTACACATCATCAAGAGCGTAGGGCAGTGGTTTTCAACCTGGGGGTCGAATGGCCCTTTCACAGGGGTCGCAACAGGACAAGCAGCTTGGCCGGGGAGGCACCATCCACAGAACAGCCTTGCGGGGTAGATCATGATAGAGCATTAATCTGTCTGGAGCAGCAGAAAAGAGCGAGATCGGCATGGTGGGACAAGAGGCAGAGCTGAACTGAGAAACCCCAGAAAAAAACAATGGATCTTCTCGCCATAGGTCAATTTTGGTTTAATTTCTGTGAAAGAACCCTTGCA
The DNA here is from genome assembly GCF_049243985.1 of Paroedura picta. Lineage (NCBI taxonomy): Eukaryota > Metazoa > Chordata > Lepidosauria > Squamata > Gekkonidae > Paroedura > Paroedura picta. The sequence goes on along the minus strand of NC_135378.1, from coordinate 3,164,664 downwards.
TAATTTTATGGTTGGGGGTCACCACAACATGAGGAACTGTATTAAGGGGTCTCGGCATTAGGAAGGTTGAGAACCACTGGCCTAGGTGTTACATTCACAACACAAAGGTGCAGGTGGTGAATGTAGCTTGCCAGGCATTTTACCACGTGAACCTACTGGCATCCTATCTAGCACTGGGATACCTAGCCGCAGTGATCCATTCAATAGTCGCCTCCAACTTGGACTACTGCAAGATGCTCTATGTTACCCTTGGACCTGACCTGGAGATTACAGATGGTGCACAAGGCAGCTGCACAGTTCCTCATGAGAACCCCGGGGAGAGCCTATATTGGACCTTCCCTCCAGCAGCTGCACTGGTTACTGGTGTAGTTCTGGATCAGGTTCAAAGGTTTGCTATGGACCTTTAAGTCCTTACATAGACTGGGCCCGGTGTATCTGAGGGATCACCTCTCCCATATATTCCCTAGAGAGCACTGCACTCTACTAATACCAATTAGTTGGTACCCCCTGAGAACCAGCTTGGTGTAGTGGTTAGGAGTGCAGACTTCTAATCTGGCAATTTGGGTTTGATTCCCCCCTCCTCCCCCACATGCAGCCAGCTGGGTGACCTTGGGCTCACAACAGCACTGATAAAGTTGTTCTCAGTGAGCAGGAATCTCAGGGCTCTCTCAGCCTCCCCCACCTCACAGGGTGTCTGTTGTGGGGAGAGGAAGGGAAGGTAATTGTGAGCCACTTTGAGAGTTCTGCGGGGCCTGAAAAATGGTACTTTTCTGCTAGACTTATGGCTGAAAAATTTTATGGGCCTCCCTCCCTCCCTCCTCCTGGCCCTTGGGTCCCTCCTAATTTTTATACCATCTCCAAATCAGGTAGCTGGTGGAGAGCGTATAAGGAGAGTGAGGTGAGGGGAACCATTTTTAATTGTGTTTTATTATTGTCTCTTAATACTGGGTCTTACTTCTTTGTTATGTGTGATGCCCCAAAGCGATGCGGGTAAGGGCACTGTGGAAATTAAATAACTAATAATGGCCATGTAAGGGTAAGGCGTATTTTATACTTGTGTACAAATCATTCCATTATTTTCAATCCAATGGAAATGCTCTGACACATCAAAAACACATCTCCAAAGTGGCTGAGCACATCACTGAAATCAGTTGGCACTTCCTATTCTTACCTGAGATGATTTGCTTCTGTTCTATTTTCTTTTGATCCAACTGCCATATGGAGTGGAAGATTTTGTTTTTGCCAGGCCTTTGTGTCTACTGTCTCACTTATTACAAGGAGGTTGCAGTTTTTATCTAGTGACCTAAAAGGATGTATCCAAGTAAGTCCTAAAAGACAACAATGCACACCAATTATTAGTTTTGACTGTACACATCCTGACAAGTGAAGATGTACAGACCAAGAGAACAACCACTGGATGGCAACAAGCAAGAACTTAAGGAGAGCTGGGATTAAAAAGGGAGCATGGGTATTCTGGATATGCACCCAAAACAATGAGAACAGTACAGTGATGTTGCATTGCTTTGGCACAGAAAACCATATTTGCTACAGTTCAATACTATAGCTACACTTGCTTTTAGATAGCTTTGCAATACATCTAAGATTAGTGCAATGGGATCGATTCAATTAATATACTTTAGATTATTATGGTATGTAAACAATGCTTATGTGATGATCAGGATGGGAAGCAGCAGGCACAAAATCTTCATCTATTCCTCTTTATTGTCTCAACTTACATTTAGAAGCACCACACCACAGTTGACCTGGCCACCTTCAAAATGTGGAGCCGGGTAGAGATACACCATGCATGGCCCAGGTATTTATTTGTGTTGCACTTAAGAATGAGCCCTCCTTTAAGCTATCAGCCCCATTAACATTACCTTGGACTCCTGTGCTTGGCACAGACATGTGCAGAATTCTCAAGAGGAAGTTGAGAAGTTCAGGGATGAATCTTTGCGACACCGATACATATTGTAGGAAGAGACAGCAAACAAACAATCCTTTAGCAACATCTTGCAGGGTTGTCACTGGACACTGAAGAAGAAGAAGAAGAGTTGGTTCTTAGATGCCATTTTTCTCTACTCAAAGGAGGCTCAAAGCGGCTTACAGTCGCCTTCCCATTCCTCTCCCCACAACAGACACCCTGCGAGGTGGGTGAGGCTGAGAGAGCCCTGACATCACTGCTCGGTCAGAACAGCTTTATCCCTGCTGATGGGAGCCCAAGGTCACCCAGCTGGCTGCATGTGGGGGAGTGCAGAATTGAACCCGGCTTGCCAGATGAGAAGTCCACACTCCTAACCACTACACCAAACTGGTCAAAAAGGCCACTTTATTATTCCTTCTTTGAATACACTTAAAACATTTAATTTTACCCTCCCTAAATGGTGAGAAACATTCCATTAACATGTGTGAGAATCCAAGAGAAGGTATTTAAAAGGTACACAAACATTATAGCCATGAAATGAAACACTGGACTCACCCAAAGGTGTCTTCTCGTCAATGGGGCAAAGTCATCCAGAGTGGTTAGGTCATGCCTCTGCTCGCTCACTGAAATGCACATTTTTTGCAGTAGCCCATCTGCTGACCAAGAGCCTGACCCTCCAGTTCTTCCCAAGCCCTGCTGTGTTCAGTTATTTGTGTCAGGCTAGTTGTTTTCTGTCTAGTTGTCTGTCTGTCAGTTTGTTTGTTCTAGTGTCTGAAGACGGGTAATGTATCCCAAGGGTGGGATGAGGATGACCGCCCACTGAAGAGAAGAAACCTTCAGGTGAGTCCAGTGTTTCGTTCTCCTTCAGTGGGGCCGAAGTCATCCAGAGTGGTTAGCTGTGCCAAAGCTGTCCACTGGGTGGGAACAGGTCACTGGCCTATTGTTGAGTCATGTGCTGTAGGATGCGGTGTCCAAAGTTAGCTTCCAGGGAGTCCATCTGGTCAATGAGATAATGCTGGGTGAAGGTGGAGAAGGACAACCATATCGCCCCTCTGCATATTTCTGCTACTGATGTTCTGGTAGATAAAGTTGCGGAGGATGCAGTGGGTCAAGTAGAGTGTGCCATGTTCTTCCCCAGAGGGATCTTGCCTTGTAGTTCGTAGGCTTTGATGATGCACTGTTTGACTCAGTACGTGACAGCGTAAGTGGACGCCTTCTTGTCCATGATGACCGCACCGTGCAAGATGAAGGGAGTGTCTGAAGGCCACCATTCTTTTCAATTAGATGTGCAATGACCTCTACCCATCCATTTTGTGAAGCTTCTTTTCTGCCTGGTTGGCAGGACTGGCATGATATTCCAGAAAGGTCACTGGTTGTTCTAAGTGGAAGTGGGAAGAAGCCTTAGGAATAAAGCTAGGGTCCGTACATAGTACTACCACATTGTCCTTGAAGGTGCATAGTTCATTCCTGGACGAGAGGGTGGCCAATTTTGAGACCCTTCTGGCTGAAGTAGTGGTCACCAGAAAGGCCACCTTTCAAGTGAGGAATCTGAGTTCTACCTGCCTGAGGGGTTCGAATGGTGGCCTGGTTAAGGCCCTAAGAACGATGGGATGCCTCATTTTTCCACCATTTTCCAGGTGGAAAAATGATGTTGGACTGGCAGGTCCAGCTGTTGTGCTCCTTTGATTGATTGATTGATTGTACTTATATACCGCCCTCCCCGGAGGCTCAGGGCTGTTTACATCATAACAAGGAACAATACATAAAACAGTCTATAAAAACATGTAATAACCTTATACTAATAACTAATAATTGTAACCAGATAACAGTACAACAGCACAATATAACAGTATGACAATATGGCAGTACAAACAGGTCCAGGGCTTATTGATGGAATTCTGAGGGGGGGCGGGGGTGAAGCAGGGGCCCTTTGGTCGCTGTTGATTACATCTGGTCTCAGCCAAATGCCTGGTGGAAGAGCTCCTTTTTGCAGGCCCTGCGGAACTTTGAGGAAGTGGTGAATGTAGGAATTTGCCATGAGGGTATTTGTATGGTCTAGGCCCAGTACAGCTTTCAAAGCTGTCACGTGGTGTCGTAGCGTGGCTGTGGGAAGGCCTTGTGTCCTGCCCTCATAGAGAAAGGCAATGACATACTTGAATGATGGGTTGGTAGGGAACACACCATGCTTAGTGGCTCAACTGGCGAAGGCCTTCCAGGTATGATTGTAGATCTATCTGGTCGCTGGCCTCCTGGCCCGACTCATGATGTCAACAAACTCGGCTGGGAGGCCTAAGAGATGTCCTCTCAATTTCCAAGCCGTTAGTTGCAGCCACTCCGGGTCCAGGTGCTGGACTGGGCCTTGAGGCAGTAGATCCCTGCGGGCTGGTAGAGTCCAGGGTTTTGCCAGCGACATTTGTACCAGGTCTGTACCATGGCAAGCTGGGCCAGTGAGGTGCCACAACAATCTCTGTCCGGATCCTGTGTAGTAGCTTGCCCACTATAGGAAGAGGTGGGAAAGCGTACAGGAGGTCTCGTGGTCAGGGTGGCTGAGAGCATCTTCTCCTTCCGCTGCCTTGTGGTAGAAGTGAGTCAAAAACCGCTCTGTCTGAGCATTGTGCGATGTTGCCAGGAGGTCCATAATGGGTTAACTGAACTTCGCTGCCAGTTGTTGGAATACTTCCTGGTTTAAGCTCCATTCTCCAGGATCCAGGTCTTGCCTGCTTAGCCAGTTCACCTGCTGGTTCATGAGGCCCTTCAGATGTTTGGCTCTGAGAGTGGCCAGGTGCTTCTCCGCCCATCACAGAAGTAGGTGCACTTTCAGGTAAAGGGAGTGGGACCGTGTCCCACCTTGCCTTTCAACGTGTGCCTTTGTGGTCATGTTGTCAGCATACACTAGAATGTGTGTGCCCTAAAGTACCGGCTGAAAGCATGGAGAGCCTGGTGTACTGCTTGAAGCTCCATCCAGTTATGCTGTGGGATCTTTCCATCTGGGACCATCGTTCTTGAGCTGTCTGCTGAGCTCTCCAGCCTCTTTGGCTGGCGTCCGTCCTCATAATGATCTGTGTTGGATGAGAGAATATGTGCCCCTGGTAAAGTTGGACAGGGCTGCCAAAGCTCTAATTGCCATTGATGAAGCCTTATAGTTTTTCTTGAGGGCATGCTCATTTTTCTTGTCCACCAAATCTTTGATGGGATTATCACTGTCGTTTTGTAGTATGGCGCTGGAATGGAGGGCCACCAAGGGAGCATCAGTGAGCAGGACTTTGAGGTCCTCCATTGCCTCATCGGTAAGAGTGTAGAGGCTCTTGGCAATGGAAGTGAGGGAATTTCCAAAGCCCGTTATGGACTACTTCACCTCCAGGATGTCCTCAAAGTTATCTGGGAAGGGATGAATGGTTTGCACTGGTGTGGGTCTTTTGAAACCTCTAGTATCCAGACTGGCAGAAGCTTTGGGACAGGGTTTCTGCTGAACCTACATCTCCTGAGTGTGGATATCACCTTGGGCAGGATACGCTGTAGGTGTTCTGCCTGGAAAAGCTGTCTGTAATGTCAGCAGTTCCTCGCCCGAGATTTCCCCTTTCTCTTTATCTGACAGCAGCTCCTAAATTCTGCCTCCTTAGCTGTCTGTAGTTGCTAGAATTAATTATTCCTTGGATCTAGAGCAGTAGGTCAATCCATACTGGAGGGTCACCAGATGGGCTACTGCAAAAAATGTGCATTTCAATTGCCCTACCTGAGTCAGCAGAGGCATGACCTAACCACTCTGGATGACTTATTGAAGGAGAAGTGGTTATTAAGAGCACCGAAGTCAACAACAACACAATACCCTTATTGGCATAAAACAAGTTAGGAGTGAGGGAAACAGAAACAGAATAATCACAAAGCCCCAGTCATTGTAGATATTAAAACTGCAGACAAGAAGTCAGCTGTAATAAAAGTGACAGTAGAAACTGACAGATCAGGTCTTTTTGATGAGTTCTCAGTTTAGGTATAAGGGGTATGATATGCCTTTGCTGGACCATGTACAAAGGACAATCAGGTAAAATATGTTGAATAGAATCAGGAACATTTAGTTTGCAAGAACATAATCTGTTTTTGAAAGGAGTCTTAGCGAATCTCCCTTGTAACACTTTGGGCGGAAAAGCATTGAGCCATGATCTATGGTGAAGGGGGTTTGCCAAGTTATAGAAATAAGCTGGCATTACTCCATGCTGCATTTGGACACCAAGTGTGAGGAGAACAAATTGCTGGAATAGTCGGGTAGATTTTTAGAAGTTCTTGATTGAGAAGTTGTCGAAATTCTTGATCGACAGCTTCATTTCCCAGAAAGTAGAGAGGGGAACCAGGGGCTCTGCTATTTTAGACTTGATTCTCATCAATAGGGAAGAACTGGTAGATGAGGTGGAAGTAGTGGGCACACTACTGGTAGCAGTAGCAGTGACCATGTGCTTTTGCAATTTTCAATTGGGGGAAAGAGAAAACCTTTACATAGTCGTACGTATAAACTGGACTTCAGGAAAGCTGATTTTCACAGACTTAAAGGTATGTTGCGTGGTCAGAAAGACTTAAAGAGATGGGAGTCCAAGAGGGCTGGGAGTTTCTTAAAAGTGAAATACTGAAGGCTGAATCACAAACAATTCCCTTGAGAAGAAAAGATGGAAGGAGCCTAAGGAAGCCAAGATGGCTCCATCAGCAGTTGTCAAAAGATTTGAGGAATAAAAAATGAGTAATTTAGGAAATGGAAGGAAGGCCTTATTACCAAGGATGAGTATAAACAAATAACCAATAATTGTTGGGGGAGTGTTAGAAAAGCTAAAGCTCAATATGAGCTTAGGCTAGCAAGAAATGCTAAACATAACAAAAATGGCTTCTTTAGTTATATTTCACGCAAGAAAAAGAACAGGGACACCATAGGACCACTGCGAGGACAAGAAAGTGAAATTATAACAGATGATGAAGAGAGGGATGAACTGCTTAACTCCTATTTCTCCTCAGTCTTCTCTTGTGAGGGAAATAGTGGTCAATGTGGCAAAAACGTAACACAACACGGGGGACGGGAATGGTTGCCCAGGATCACTGTTGGAGCAGTCCACAAACACTAGTTTCTTTAAATGAATCAAAGTCTTTTGGGGCAGATGAACTGCATCCAAGGGTACTTAGAAGAACTTGCAGATGTCATCTCTGAACCTCTGTCCATTATTTTTGACACTTCTTGGAGAACAGGTGAGGTGCCAGACGATTGGAGGCGGGCAAATGTTGCCCCCATCTTCAAGAAAGGGAAAAAGGAGAATCCGGGTAATTATCGACCGGCCAGCTTGACATCTGTAGCTGGCAAAATTTTGGAACAAATAATCAAACACTTGGTCCTTGAGCAGCTAGAACTGAGAGCCGTGGACATAGTTTATCTGGATTTCAGTAAAGCTTTTGATAAGGTTGTTCACAAGGTGTGTGTAAGGTTGTTCACAAGTTCTTGTTCACAAGTTGGTAAAATGCGGTATGGATCCTAATTCTGTCAGGTGGAAAAATAACTGGTTGACAAATCGTACCCAGAGGGTACTTGTTAATGGTCAGCATCTTCTTGGAAAAGAGTGACAAGTGGAGTACCCCAAGGATCTGTCCTGGGGCCTGTGTTGTTCAACATATTTATAAATGAGGGATTAGAGGGGATACTTATTACATTTGCAGACGATACTAAACTGGGAGGGATAGCAAACACAACTGAAGACAGCAACAGAATACAGGATGATCTTGATAGGCTCGAGAAGTGGGCTAAACTGAATAAAATGAAGTTCAATAGGGACAAATGTAAAGTTCTGCATTTAGGTAGGAAAAACAAAATACACCAATATAGGATGGGGGAGACTTGTCTTGGCAGTAGCATGTGCGAAAAGGATCTAGGAGTCTTAGTAGACCATCCATTGAACATGAGTCAGCAGTGTGACTCAGTGGCTAAAAAGGCAAATGGGATTTTGGGCTGTATCAAACGGAGTATCGTGTCCAGATCACGGGAGGTGATGGTACTGCTTTACTCTGCTCAGGTTCGGCATCACTTGGAGTAATGTGTTCAGTTTTGGGCACCACAGTTGAAGAGGGTTGTTGACAAACTGGAACGTGTCTAGAGGAGGGCAACAAAGATGGTGAGGGGTTTGGAGACCAAGACGTATGAAGAAAGGCTGGGGGAGCTAGTTCTGTTTAGTCTGGAGAAGAGACGACTGAGAGGGGATCTGATAACCATCTTCAAGTATTTAAAAGGGTGCCATATGGAGGATGGAGCAGAATTGTTCTCTCTTGCCCCAGAGGGACAGACCAGAACCAATGGGATGAAATTAATTCAAAAGAAATTCCATCTCAACATCCAGAAGAAGTTCCTGACAGTTAGAGCGGTTTCTCAGCGGAACAGGCTTCCTTGGGAGGTGGTGGGTTCTTCATCTTTTGAAATTTTTAAACAGAGGCTGGAGAGCCATCTGACGGGGAGGCAGATTCTGTGAAGGCAAAACAATGGAAAAGCTTCCTCTCTATACTGAATACTGAAAGAGAATTGAATGAATCGTTTTCCATTATCTGGTTGCAAAAGCTCAGGGTAGATTACAGCAAGAGCACTCTGCAAAATCCTCCTGCCAGGACCATTCTCACCACCCATCTCACAGGGTTTCGGTTAGATATTCCAGCTCAGGAATTGCTGTTCCCTCCCAGATGAAGCAGATTCTCTTGTTCAGATGCTAGAAAGTTGATTAACCTACTTTTGAGTAGAAACTTAACTACAGTTTCAATTTTTAAACTAGTTTATTGTGGACAGTAAATTCTGGGTCCTAATGATACTGCTGACATACCTTTGTAAGGAGTTGGCTCATATAAACCATGGCTGGTGTTACCACAGGATGCCAGTAATCAGAGGTTGGAAAAAGGATCCCAATGATTTTCAAATATATAAGCTGAAAGATACAGAACCAGTGTCAATAACCACGACTATGTACATTTACCAGCTGCCTGAATAAGGAGTTTTGGTGGGATGTCTAGGTCCTGGGCCAGGCCACTCTGGTAATCAGCAAATGGAACAGGGCTAAGCTCAAGTTACACTGCTATTCCCATGTCTGCTCCTGCAGGGGTTCTGAACTGGACACGTTCATTTGGGTAGCTGAGAAAATATGCAGTATTAAGCAAAAGTGTAATGCTGGACTGCTCTGTGGATAACCCTTGTCGTTCATGACACAGAGGCATTATTCATCCATGAGCCAGCCAACACAGGCTACTTTGGAGGTAGAAATGAATTACTGTACTCAGAGAAGTAGAAGCAGGCACCTGGAGCATCAATAGGAAGAAACATCCCATCAGCAGGGCACTGCAATGGTTCAAGCTGTTGTTAGGGGCATATAAATGGGCCTCAGGATTAAAATGCATTATCTAATCTAAATATAAAATTTGGATTTTAAGATGAACATGGCTTTCAGCATTTTGCCATCTGGTATACGATCAAAAATTATTCTCATTTCCAGAGTTAATGTCTCATTAGTGTGATCCATGCGACGGTCACCTCAAGACTGGACTTCTGGAACACGCTCTACGCAGGCCTACCCTCATCCTTGATCCGGAAACTACAACTGGTGCAGAACACTGCAGCCAGGATCCTCACTAAGACATCATGGAGATCTCATATCCAGCTAGTACTCCAGGAACTCGGCTGGCTCCCAGTTGAATTCCGGATTAAGCTTAAGGTTCTGGTAATCACCTTTAAGGCCATACGGGGTCTGGGCCCAGTGTATCTGAGAGACCGCCTCCCTGCCTATACCTCTAAAAGAGCCTTACGCTCTGCCACCTCCAACTGGCTGCAGATCTCTGGCCCCAAAGAAGCACGTCGGGCCTCAACGAGGGCCAGAGCCTTCTCGGTCCTGGCCCCCACCTGGTGGAAGGAGCTCCCTGAGGAGATCAGGGTCCTGCCCAACCTTCCACAGTTCCAAAGGCCTGCAAAAGGGAACTCCTCCACCAGGCATTTGCATGAGGGCCAACCAACTCAAATATCTGCTGGAAAGGGCAGTACAGAAATTTAAATAAGTAAACAAATAAATAAATAATTTATTTTTCTCAATTTCCATGTCATCTACCATATCTAGTCCTGGAAATGGTGCACGGCCTCTCGTTGCTAGAATTTCTTCCATGTCATGAGCAGCTTCTTGAAAGATAAGTTTCATGTGATTACTTGCAGCTTCAGGGAACATCTGGCAAAGATCATACAAGATCCTGTTCACAAAAAGCACATGACAATATCAAATCACCATATCTGCATTTAATTCAAAAACCAAACAAAGCAATTTAACCAAATGGCCTGGATTACCCAATTAAAATGTTGAACTTCATGATGCAGTAGTCTCATTGGAAGACCCCAACCAAGTACGTGTTGCTCAGAGCTCTACACCAGCCCCATGAGAACAATTAACAGGTTTACTGCCAATAAATAAATCAAAAATCTCTGCAGCTCAAAAAGAACCCCCATATATATATATATTTTTAAAACACACCAAGAAACAAAATATCCAGATCCACTATTGAGTTAATGTAACTGTGGTCAGGTCAGGTACCAAATTAATTTATTTCTAAGGAGAGTCATTTAGTAGCTTACTCTGACCAGGAAGTACAACAGTCAGGCTTGCATTTTTCATAAAAAAGTTCACAAGCCAGAATTTGATGTTGGGCACACTGGGTACCCCAGCATGAACTGTATCAGAAGGCTTGGGGTATGCTGCCCAAAGGGGGAGAGGCAACTTCACTGCCTTGCAGTCACAGAATCACAGAGTTGGAAGGGACCTCCAGGGTCATCTAGCCCAATCCCATGTACAATAAAGGAAGTCACAACTATCTGCCTACCCACAGTGACCCCAATTTCATGCCCAAATGATTTCCCCCACCAAAAGTCTCCAGAATCTAGCCTGGCCTGGAGGGAATTCACCTACCATCCCACAGTGGCGATCAGCAATTCCCTGGTATGCAAGGAAGGGCCACAAGAGACAAACACTGGCACATCCCTTCCTGCACACCCACTCACCATCTGTCTCAGTTCATAAAATCAGCATTCCTGTCAGGTGAATATCTTGCCTCTGCATAAACACTTCCAAAGAAGGAGAACTTATCTCCTCCAGAGAAAGCCTGTTCCACTGAGGAACCGCTTTGTCAGGAAATTCTGAATGTTTAGCCGAAAATTCTTTTGAATTAATTTCAACTCATTGGTTCTGGTCCGACCCTCTACAGCAACAGAAAACAACTCTGCTCCATCTTCTATATGGCAACCCTTCAAGTGTTTGAAGATAGTTATCATATCACCTCTTATTCGCCTTCTCTCCAGGCTAAACAGACCAAGCTCCCTCAACATTTCCTCCTACAACATGGTTTCCAAACCCCTCACCATCTCTGTAGACCTCCTCTCGAGACACTCCAGTTTCTCTACATCTTTCTTCAGTCATTTGCCTGCCCCTTTTAAATAAGTTGTACCCTCAATCCTAATATTCCAGTTATGAATGATATCCCACCAAGTTTCTGGAATGTCTATTAGGTCGTAGTTCCCTTCCTCTACTAGGACTTCCAGTTCTTCCTGCTTGTTTCCCATATTGTGAGCATCAGTGTAGAGACATCATAATCCTTCTTTAGTGTGTCCCTGGGTTTTAGTTTTTGAATTTACCCTTAAGTTAATGGTTCTCGGCATATGTGCCATTCCCTGTAAAATCTACAGGGTTCCCATCTACAGTTCTTGTCATCAAAGTAGGTTTTGAATATATTTCTCTCTCCCTGCACTGGATTTAGTTTAAAGCTCTCCTCATCGGGTCTTTTTCCCCTACCATTGTGAGGTGCAAACCATCTCCTGATCGAAGAGCCTCACCATGATAGCATAAGCCATGGTCCGAATATCCAAACCTTTCACGACGCAACCAATGAGGTGGCCAGTCATTTATTTGGCATTATTTTCTCTCCCTTCCTAAGCCATGCCTCAACTGTTGAAAACACAACCGACTCTCCCCGGTCCTTCACCTTTCCTTCCAGCGCCACAAGGTCTCTTCTTAGAAAGACAATCATCATCGCCATCATCCCTAATTACCACCACCTGCCTCTTCCTACATTGGGGAGCAGAAAAGCTAGTCCTCTGAAAAATCTTTTGAGTTTTGAGGGATTTGGGGATAGTTGTTGCTCCTGTATTCCTGTATAAATATTTATAGGCAGATCCCGGTATTTATTACTGATATTCAAAAGGGCAGAACATCTCCTTATTTTTCTACACCTATTTGTAACTTTCTTTCGTGAGTTCTCTTCCTGATTTGGGTGGTCTTCTATTTGGTGAGATGCCTTTCCCTCCTGCCTCAAAATTGATTAATGAGTTCTATCCAGAAACTCTTCACCTTTATAGAATTCAACGTAGATTGGTGTGCCTGTAGTCTCTGTATCTTCTCCTCTAGGAGAGCTACCAACTTACACTTGCTGCAAGTGTAATTGCAGTTACCCTGAGATAAAAACAGAAACATGCCACAGACAATGCGTATCACTGCCTCAACTCCATCACCAGCCATGCTGGTTGGTATCTTCCTGAATTCCTCTGAATACTTACAGAAACTTCGCAACAAAGGATCCTGTCCCTATCAAGCAGAAGCCTTTTATAGTGCAAAAGCACCTGGCTCTCCTGCAAGTTATATATGCTCACACAAACCATCCCACACTGTAGGAACAGAAAGAAGCAGCACTCGCCTCTCCTTCCCTGGCCTAACTGCCTGGTGTTGTCTTTTTGACCTAATGTGGCTGACCTCTTTACCTCTCCCTCAAACTACCCTGACATATGTATCCACAAACTGGATAAGAAGTACCTTATTTCCCTACCTTGTAGGAGAGAGAAAAAAGGATTAAGTGGTGGGGCAGAAACTGAGTTTCATGGAGAATTTTAACCAAAGAGCAAAAACTAAGCTAGGTGTGCTATGACAGCATATGGTTTCCTCTCAAATGCTGGGTATATTTGTGATTTTGCTTGTACAAAACTGAGGCATTTCTAACATTTATATTCCATAAGTAAATCAAACACTGCAATTTTATAAGCTAAGTTATAAATAATGCATGTTATGCTGTTAGAGCAGTAAAATTAGTTTAGGTTTGACAGGACAGCAACTACTGCAGATATTTCATCTAAAATTTCCATACTTTTGTCCTTTGTCTTCAACATTTCTCTAGTTAAAACTAGGGGCTGAAAACAGTTCCTCATGTTAAAGCTAATCATGGTTAGTTTAACCATTAGTTATTGCTGATATAGACACAATATTATCCCACGGGTAGTAGTAACTAGGGAAGGATGAGGTGAGGGTGTTTTGCAACCTTCTATAATGTTGTTAGAGCCTCTTGTGGTGCAGAGTGGAAGGCAGCAGACATGCAGTCTGAAAGCTCTGCCCATGAGGCTGGGAGTTCAATCCCAGCAGCCGGCTCAAGGTTGACTCAGCCTTCCATCCTTCCGAGGTCGGTAAAATGAGTACCCAGCTTGCTTGCTGGGGGGTAAACGGTCATGACTGGGGAAGGCACTGGCAAACCACCCCGTATTAAGTCTGCCATGAAAACGCTAGAGGGTGTCACCCCCAAGGGTGCTTGCACAGAGGATACCTTTACCTTTACCTTATAATGTTGTTATACTTACAGGACCAACTTATCAATTGTTTTCAGTTCTGGAGGATCCCTTGCTGTCAGCTCCGCAATGTACTCCAGGAGAAATCCAAAAAGTTTCTGTAAAAATCAATGTTGTACCATTTAATGTTTCAGTTTTTAAGATACCAAATTAATTTTTGAATATAAACTTTAATTTGTTCCACTTAGTCAACACAATATTTTTTCAGCCTGCTGCAAGAGAAGAAAAGACCGTACTTCTAACTTTGCTTTGTTCTGCACAGCGAAGCTTGGATGGTTGGACTTCGGAATCTTTTCTATCACAAGCAGCTGTTCTTCCATTGCTCTTCCCAACAACAAGGCTTTAAGCTGCTCATAGGATTCTGGAGCTATTGCAAAAGTGAGACAGACACAGGCTTAAAGAGAAGAAAACTTATTAACAAGAAACAAAAGCTACAAATATTATTATTATTATTACTACTACTGCTACTAATATCATAGTACAGCATCCTGCCCTCCTTTCAGATACTTAAAGAGGGCTGTCATGTCCCCTCTAAACCTCCTTTTCTCCAAGCTGAACATTCCCAAGTCCCTCAACCTATCTTCATAGGGCTCAGTTTGGTGTAGTGGTTAGGAGTGTGGATTCTGCGCTCCCCCACATGCAACCAGCTGGGTGACCTTGGGCTCGCCACAGCACTGATAAAACTGTTCTGACCGGGCAGTGATATCAGCGCTCTCTCAGCCTCACCCACCCCACAGGGTGTCTGTTGTGGGGAGAGGAATGGGAAGGCGACTGTAAGCCGCTTTGAGCCTCCTTTGGGTAGGGAAAAGCGGCATATAAGAACCAACTCTTTTTCTTCTTCTTCTTTAAAATGGCATTTGCCTTTTTTACCACTTCATCACACTGCCTGCTCATGTTTAGTTTACAATCCACAAGTACCCCAAAATCCAGATTGCAGTCCTTCAATTTATCCATCAGAACATCATGGGGAACCTTATCAAAAGCTGTACTAAAATCCAAGTAAACGACATCAACCGAATTTCCACGATCCAGCAAACCTGATACTTGATCAAAAAAGGAAACCAGGTTGGTCTGACAGGACCTGTTGGAGACAAATCCATGCTAACTTCCTTGGATCACCAAATTGTCCTCCAGATGTTAGGTGGATAGGGAAGTGGTTAGAGCAGAGGTCTCCAACCCCTGGTCCGCGGCCCGGTACCGGGCTGTTAAGGCCATGGTACCGGGCCGCCAGCGGCCGCGCATGCCTGCCCCTCCCCCCGCAGCGAGAGGGGAGGGAAGAGGCAGGCGTGGCCGCTGACACGCCAGCGACGCAAACGCGCACGCACGAAGCCGCCGCGCATGCGTGTTTTCGCCCCCTGCTGGCAAAAATGAGCATGTGCGGTTGTTCTGTGCATGCGCGTTAGCGCCACCTAGTGGTGAAAATGCGGATGCGCGGCAACTGCGCATGCGCATTTACGTGCAGCTGCTGTGGCCGGGCCGCCGGCTCTCTCCCACCCTCGGAGGCGGTCCCCGACTACAAGAAGGTTGGGGACCGCTGGGTTAGAGAACCGCACTCAAAGAGTTGTTGTCAATGGTGTTTCATCAGACTGGAGGGAGGTGAGTAGCGGGGTACCTCAGGGCTCGGTGCTCGGTCCGGTACTTTTTAACATATTTATTAATGATCTAGATGAGGGGGTGGAGGGACTACTCATCAAGTTTGCAGATGACACCAAATTGAGAGGACTGGCAAATACTACAGAAGATAGAGACAGAGTTCAACGAGATCTGAACACAAGGGAAAAATGGACAAATGAGAACAAGATGCAGTTTATCTTTAATAAAGATAAAGATAAGTGTAAAGTTCTGCATCTGGGTCAGAAAAATGAAAAGCATGCCCTACTGGATGGGGGATACGCTTCTAGGTAACACTGTGTGTGAACGAGACCTTGGGGTACTTGTGGATTGTAAACTAAACATGAGCAGGCAGTGTGATGCAGCGGTAAAAAAGGCAAATGCCATTTTGGGCTGTATCAACAGGGGCATCGCATCAAAATCACAAGATGTCATAGTCCAATTGTATACGGCACTGGTCAGACCACACCTGGAGTACTGTGTGCAGTTCTGGAGGCCTCAGTTCAAGAAGGACGTAGATAAAATTGAAAGGGTACAGAGGAGAGCGACGAGGATGATCTGGGGCCAAGGGACCAAGCCCTATGAAGATAGGTTGAGGGACTTGGGAATGTTCAGCCTGGAGAAAAGGAGGTTGAGAGGGGACATGATAGCCCTCTTTAAGTATTTGAGAGGTTGTCACTTGGAGGAGGGCAGGATGCTGTTCCCATTGGCTGCAGAGGAGAGGACGCGCAGTAATGGGTTTAAACTACAAGTACAACGATATAGGCTAGATATCAGGAAAAAAATTTTCACAGTCAGAGTAGTTCAGCAGTGGAATAGGCTGCCTAAGGAGGTGGTGAGCTCCCCTTCACTGGCAGTCTTCAAGCAAAGGCTGGATACACACTTTTCTTGGATGCTTTAGGATGCTTAGGGCTGATCCTGCGTTGAGCAGGGGGTTGGACTAGATGGCCTGTATGGCCCCTTCCAACTCTATGATTCTATGTACACCTAACATGCAAAAAAGGCCACTGCATGCAAATACATTGTTAACATCTGAACAGAATCAGAGAAAATTTGATAATTGCTTTGTATGAACAGCCATGAGAGAAAAAGAAGAGTTGGTTCTTATATGCCACATTTCACTACCTGAAGTAGGCTCAAAGTGGCTTCCAATCGCCTTCCCTTTCCTCTCCCCACAACAGACACCTTGTGAGGGAGGTGAGGCTGAGAGAGCCCTGAGATTGCTGAAGAAGAGTTGGTTCTTAGATGCCACTTTTCTCTACCCGAAGGAGTCTCAAAGTGGTTTCCAATCCCCTTCCCTTTCCTCTCCCCACAACAGTCACCGTGTGATGGAGGAGAGGCTGAGAGAGCCCTGATATCACTGCCTGGTCAGAACAGTTTTATCAGCGCCGTGGCGAGCCCAAGGTCATCCAGCTGGCTGCATGTGGGGGAGCGGGGAATCAAACCCCAAATTAGAAGTCCGTGCTTCCAACCACTACACTAAGCATCACATTAGCACAAGGTAAGAACTGAAATATATTCCAATATGTGCATTTTACAACACTTAGTTCTGACAAAACCAATTAAAATCACAATTCTCAGTTACTTAGTTCTGCCTACCTAGTTTAAGCAGCACGTGTTTGCACTACTTTTTGAATATTATCTCTTCAGCACAAGGAAGTAGGAGTTAGCATCCTGACTAGGTGCAAACCACTCTCCCAAGAAGCTCCTTTGGTGACCTGGGACAGTCAGACTCAATCCCTACTTCTTGGGGTTCTGAGAAGCAACAAAGAGGGGAGGACCCCCCCCCCCCACATACACACACACCTTTGGCTGTTTTCAGGGTGGGGCACAAGCTAGATCAAGCTTGTTCCGAATTCCATAGGATTTTGGTGATTTTTTAAAAGATACAGCATGGTTGGGCTTTCATACATACTTCAAAAAATAAAATGTTGTGGTTGTACAACATGGGGGTTCTTTGTAAAAGTGTCCCCCTCCCCAATCTTCTCCTGCTTCTAATAGCTCTCGAGGACTTGAACAGGCCCATTTCCCTCCCTTCCCCCTGTCTCTCAGCTGCACTCAGCATTTCATTCTGTTCCCTTCAGGTGATGTCTGGGGAATCCTATGGTCTTTGTCCAGGAGATGCCCCGTCATCCTACTGTTGTGATTGCCACAGGGACCAGCCACTTCATCATTAGACTAGGGGCAATGCACATTGTATCCAGGAATACAACAGGAGCAAGAGCTTGGTGGTGGAAAGAGGAAGGGGAGGAGGAGCTCATAATAGTCTGGGGATTTCATAAAATGCACTTTAACAGCATTCCTGGAAGAAGCGTCCGTCGTGGACCCATCCCAGCCAGGCGTCCGCCCTGGCCATGGGGTAGAAATACTACTAGTCACCCTGGACTGAGGAGGGTCAGTGCTGCTTGTGCTACTAAAACTCACAGCAACATTTGACACTGTTGACCACGAGATCCTAGCTCACCATCCTGCCAAAACCAGGATATGAGGGACAGGCCTTCAATGGCTGATCTCCCTTCTCTGGGATCACATACAGAAGATAGCAATAGGAGAGAGAAAATAGGAGAGAGCAGTCCTCTCTAATTTAATTTAACATCTTCATGCCCCCTTTTCCTCAGCTGGTGCAAAGGTTTGGGCTGGGATGTCATCATCCCATGGAGTTCCACAAGGGGTGGTCCTCTCTATCCTTTTCAACATTTTCATGCGCCCTCTTGCACAACTGGTATGGAAGTTTGGGCTGGGTTGTCATCAATATGCAGATGACACCCAGCTCTTCCTCCTGATGGATGGCGGCCCTGACTCTCCCCCAGAAGCATTAGCCAGCTGCCTGGAAGCAATGATGGGATGGCTCAAGCAGAGTCGCCTGAAGCTCAATCCTTCAAAGACGGAGGTCCTGTGGCTGGGCAGGAAGGGCCCATGTGAGGAAGCGCGTCTGCCTGTCCTGGATGGTGTGCAGCTCTCTATGGCTCATTCCGCCAGGAACCTGGGCGTGATCCTGGATGTTTCCCTCACAATGGAAACCCAGATCACAAAGGTAGCGCAGCTGGCTTTTTACCATCTCTGCCAAGCCAAGCTACTAGGTGGCCCCAGAACACCTAGCCACAGTGATCCATGTGACGGTCACTTCTAGACTGGACTTCTGTAACTCGCTCTACACAGGCCTGCCTTTGGCTTTGACCCGGATACTACAGCTGGTCCAAAATGCGGCGGCCAGAGTCCTCACAGCAACACCATTCTTCACCAGCTTCAATGGTTGCCAGTTGAATTCTGGATCTGGCTAAAGGTTCTGATAATTACATTCAAGGCTATACGCAGTCAGGGCCCAGTGTACCCGAGGGACAGCCTCCCTGCCTATGCCCCCCACCAACTGGCTACTGATCCCTGGCTTCAACCAGGGCCAGAGACTTCTCTGTCCTGGCCCCCACCTGGTGGAACGAGCTCCCAGAGGAGATCAGGGCCCTGACGGAGCTTAAACAGTTCCGCAGGGCCTGCAAAAGGGAGCTCCTCCACCACGCATTTGGTTGAGACCAGGCACAACCAACAAAAACTGCAGGGCCCCTGCCCCCTCCCCCCCCCAGAAATCCATCAAGGCATTCTGCTGCTGGACCTGTTGTATTATTACTGTTAATGTTGTTCTGTTTCTCTGTTATCATCAGTTAGTAATATTAATGTTATAGTTATTTATATGTATGGTTCTTTGTATAGTTCTCAGTTCCATGTAAACCGCCCTGAGCCTTCGGAGGGGACGGAATGTAAATGTGAAAAATAAATAAATAAAATCAATAAGCAGATGACATCCAGCTCTTCCTCCTGATGGTTGGTGACTGATTCTCCCCCAGAAGCCTTAGCCAGATGTCTGGAAGCAGACGAGGTGGCTCAAGTAGTCGTTTGAAGCTCAGCCCTTCAAATATGGAGGTCCTATGGCTGGGAAGGAAGGGCCCAAGCGAGGAAGCGTATTTGCCCAACCTGGATGGTGTACAGCTATCAGTGGCTCACTCTACCAGGAACCTGGGTGTGATCCTTGATGCCTACCTCTCTATGGAGGCACATCTCACAAGACTAGCATGGCTGACGTTCTACCACCTGCACCAAGCCAAACTATTAGGGCTGTACTTGGCCTCGGAACACCTAGCCACAGTGAACCAAAGTGATAGTCACCTTTAGCCTGGATTTCTGCAATTCGTTTTGCACAGGTCTACCCTTACACTTGATCTAGAAACTACAGTTTGTCCAGAATGCAGCGGCTAGGGTCCTCACAGGAGCACTGTGGAGGTCCCACATCTGGCCCTCTCTCCAAGTATTGTACTGGCTATCAGTTGAATTCCGGATCAGACTTTAGGTTTTGGTAATCACCTTTAAGGCCATACACTGTCTGGGCCCAGTGTACCTGATGGACTGCCTCATTGTCTACACCCTTCAAAGAGCCCAACTGCCTCCTCCAACTGTCTGGTGATCCTTGACCCCAAGGAAGCTCACCTGACCTCAACGAGGGCCAGAGATGTCTCCGTCCTGGCCCCCACCAGGTGGGAAGAGCTCCCAGAACTCAGGGCCCTGCCAGAGCTAGAGCAATTCCTCGGGGCCTGCAAGGAAGCTTTCCCACCAGGCATTTGGTTAAAGTCAACTGAGCCGACAACACCTACTGGGCCTCCCCAGATCCCCCATGAAATAAACATCCTGAACTGGATAGCCTTGGCCATGTTAACAGGTTAATGTTGTTCACCCAGTTAACTGAACATATAAGAAGATGAACTGAATGTATTAGAACCACTGTTATCTCTGTTATTCATTCAACGTTGTTAATGAGTTATGCTGTATCGTTCCATGTAAACTGCCCTGAACTGCAGGAGTCGGCAGTATATACACAAAAACATAAGAAAGAACTATATAAATAAATAAGCCATTCAGTCTTCACCTCCCACCAGCACCATTGGGGGAAGACCAGACTGAAGCTGTTCAGATTTCAGAAGCAGAGTTCAGAACCTCCACGAGTCCCGCACCTAAAGTGCTTCTCACCTATCGCTTTAGGTAGGTGGGAATCCTGTAGAGAAAGAGAAGTCCTACTCTATCCCTGCTGGCTCACGTGGGGGAGATTCCCTGAGGCCTTTCCTGGTGATGGGGAAGTTCTGGACAGGGCAAGGAGTCCTCATTCCTAAGCCACCTGACCAAGTCTTGGGATCTGCATATATTCTGCCAGGGTTCTAGGGCAGCAGTAAATACACGTCTGCAGTTCATTTCCTCCTCTTTTGGTGGCAGTAGAATGTCCCTTGGGAGGGGAGAGAGATAGAGATAGAGATAGAGAGAGAGAGCGCATCAAGCTCTTCTACAGAATGCATTCAAGTCAAATAGTATAAAGATTTCTTCTCACCAGAAACCATATGTGGCAGTTCCAGACTGGCGGC
This sequence comes from Paroedura picta, assembly GCF_049243985.1. Taxonomy (NCBI): domain Eukaryota; kingdom Metazoa; phylum Chordata; class Lepidosauria; order Squamata; family Gekkonidae; genus Paroedura; species Paroedura picta. The sequence goes on along the minus strand of NC_135378.1, from coordinate 3,144,092 downwards.
TTCCTTCTTTGCATTTTGCTCCTTGGATTGTAATTTATTTTTGTTCCCTTCATGTCTCTTTTTCTGTTCTTCACCAGCACTATTTTCCCCCATGTGTCCATCATCTGATTCGAGATCAGAGTGGTCATCAATGGCATTGGCTTCACTATCAGCAGAGTCCTCCTCACTTTCCTCTTCTTCACTGTCATCTTCTTTTTTCTTTTTGCTGTCTTCCACATCCTCACCTTGGTCATCCTCAATATTCAATCTTCCATCCTGTTCAACATAATTGTTTTGACTGACCCAGGGAGTCATTCTGCATTAAAACAGTTACTGCTTTTCCGAAAGGCAAAGGCAGCAGCTGCAGTGTAAGTATAAACACATACATACAACATTATGTATGTTGATTATGACACTTCCAGCTATAATTCTGAATCAGTTGGATTTGAAACAGATGATTCAATCAAGTTATGATATAGATCAGTGAGCGTGTTGCCAAGCAGCCATCTGTGGAAGAACTGCTGGAACATCTCAATGTTGTACTTGTTTGACTTTCAGGATACAGTCAACAGATATTGGCTGTGGAAACCATTTCCACGCACCTGACAGCTATTATTTCACATAATGAAATGTGGCAGGGGAGGAGAAAGGAAAAAAAGAGCTCCTATGTGGCTCTGTGAACTTGTCTTACTCCAAGGCTGATCACTGATGCATTTAATTTATTTTTGTTTCTAAGGTCTCAGGAAAGACAGATTTAAGCAGATTGTAAGTGGCTGGGCAGAAGGGGACATGTCCATGCTTGACTCTTGTAGCCTTTTCTTGCATGCCCAGGGAAATGCCAATTGCCACTTTGGGGTCAGGAGGCATCATCTGGGCATAGAAAAGGGATCATTGTGGTGGGCAGGTAGTTGTGAATTTCCTGCATTCTGCAGGGGTTGGACTAAATGACCCTGGAGGTCCCTTCCAACTCTATGATTCTAAACCTCTTCTCAGCCCTGCTACCCAGGGATGCCAGGGATCAAATGAAGCCATTATACATGCAAAGGAAATGCTATACATCAAGTCCTGGATTCTTTCCTAGGTCCTAGGTTAAATTATTTGGCAGCATAGGAATTGCATGTGCACCACAACACAAGACTGGGGGTAACAGCAAACAAGCTCAATTTTGCCCCTCTAAGGCTCCCAAGATGGGCATCTGGTGAAGTTCTCAATGCATTCTCCCAAACCCAGCTCATAGGTCCCTCCAATTTCCTCCACACAGGAATGGCTCCACCTCCTAGAGGAATAATACCCTGATCTAAATCCCAGGAAGAACTGAATACCCCAAAATGCAGGACACCCTTCCTAGGAAGTGCAGCAGGCAAAGGCTACCAGGAGCCAGCAGCGCCAGTGCAGCCGGCCTTCTGAGTAATGAAGGCACCATCCTGCAATCTGCTGCTGCCATATCATGGGCTGCGTTGTGATCCAACTTTTTAGCTCCCCCTCCCCCAACCAGAAGCCTACATTATATGAAAGAAGATGTCTGTCATCTTTATCTAGGATAAATCCATCTGCCAAATCGTCAGCTGAAATATGCTTTCGTTTCTTTTTGGTATCAGATTCATCTTCACCATGCATTCGACGTAATCTGTCTGCCTGCAATTTAAAATACAAACACCCAGTCAGGTTTTTCTATAACACCAAATATAAATACACTAAGATTGCCACTATGAGCAGTCATTGTTTGCTATGACTGAATATTCTTAACAAAAAAAGAAAGGTTCACAATGAAAAATCAACAGAAGAAAACAGGGAATCTTTCCAAGGCAATATCTTTGTAATAATGTATACAATGAATTTCGATTCAATTTCTTTTACAATTCTTTTATATACCAGAAGGAACAACCATAATGGCTTCGAGATACATTCATTTTCATTGACTTCATCAGTGGTTGAGTCCTCCAATTCTGAATTCAAAATGTACAGATTATTATCCATATTACTCAAATTAAACAATGCAGCAAAGAATTACCTCAAATACACATACCTCCAAAAACACTTTGTTGTATCAAAGGTGGCAAAATCCTATCACCTTTCCTATGAAATTAACAACACATATACTTTATATCTAATATTCTATATATCAATATTTGAATTAATATTGTCAAAACACCAGGCTGCCAAAAAACAACCTGCCCAAACCAACCAAATTGGACAAAATCTAAGACAATAATAAGATGTCCCAAGGAATGAAACAAAAAGTAAGAATTAAAAAAAAAACTGCAAATGGACACAGAAGAAAAAAAAATGGCAACTACAAACAAACGAATTCGGCTCACGCCCAAGGAGCAGGGAGCTGGACCAGGAGCAGGGAACCACGCTGGCGAGCAACCCAAAGCCTCACGGACACATCAAGGGCCGACGCCATCGGGCCATTGCTGCCGCCACCACACCAAGGGCCGACACACGAGACCGTGCCAGGCCACCAGCGACAGCACGCCGGGCCATCGACGGCTGTGCTGCAAAGACACGCATCTGGCTTGCTTCAAACTCCTGGCTCCACCTTCGGTCTGCCCGCCGCCTGGCTCGTCTGGGGCTCCCGGCTCCACCTTCGGCCTGCCTGGCGCTCTCAAGCTCCACCTTCAGCCTGCCCGCCGCCCGGCGCTGCCAGCTCTGCGGCTCCACCCACAGCTGGCCCGGCGCTCCCAACTCCCTGGCTCGACCTTCAGCCTGCCTGGCGCTCCCGGCTCCATCTACGACCTGGCCCAGCTTCCCGGCTCTACCTTGGCCCACCTGGTGCTCACAGCTCCTCGGCTTCCTCTCGCCCATCAGCCTGCAGGGACTGTCAGACCCGGCCAGCCGAGGACTCGCCCGTCGGCCCAGAGCTCCTGCGCCTCATGAATCAAAATAAACTGAGGAAAGACAATTGATCAGATAGAAGGGAACAGGACTGATCAAAATTGATTGGGGGGGGGGAGGGGGAACTGATTTGCCAATTAGGAGGAAGAAACGGATCTGATAAAATCAATTGGGGGGAAGAAAAGATTAAGCTGATTTAGTTTGGGGGAGGAAAAGATAAACTAATTTATAAAATCTGATTGGGGAAATCTGTTTGAAATTAATTGGGGGTAATTGATCTGTTTGAAACTGATTGGGGGAAGAAAAAGTAACTGAACTATAGAAATTGATTGGGGGGGAACTGAACTGAGTGAAAATTGGTGAGAGAGTAGACTCTCATTGGTTGGGGGGAGGGGTTAAACAGATTACAGGAACGGAGGTTCTCCAAGGGATGAAAAATTAAGCGGGAAACCTCTAACGGTTAAAAAATTAAAGCAGGAATATAACAACGAAACATAGAGAGGGAGGGAAACAACCAAGGAGCAACAATAATGCGGGTCCAGAAAAGGAGGGAAAACGGTGTGTGTGTGAAATCTGCCCCACCAATTAAATCGGGGAGAGTGATAACAACAAAGGGGCCAATGGTGTCAGGGATCCCAATATTGAGGAGAACAGGTGGAGATAGCGGTTCAAGGAGGTGGGAAAAGAGGAGGGACCCGAAACACAGACACCCTGGGGTCCCCTCCCGCCTCCGCCCCATTCATTGGGTCACTAGGGTGGAGGCAAAGGTGGATAACCCGCCTTCAACACTGATGTTGTGCAACACCAGGACGATCAACAATAAGACGCCCACTCTGGAAGATTTCCTTCCAACTAACAACGTGGACCTGTCGTGCAGGACGGGGACCTGGGTAAGGGAGGGAGATCACGACGATAGCATGGCTGGCATTTTACCACTTTTGCCAAGCCAAACTACTAGTACCCTACTTGGCCCCGGAACACCTAGCCACAGCGATCCACGCGACTGTCACCTCTAGGCTGGATTTCTGTAACTCACTCTACGCTGGCCTGCCCTTATCCTTGATCCGGAAACTGCAACTGGTCCTGCCAGGGTCCTCACAGCAATACCTCGGAGGTCCCACATCTGGCCCATCCTCCAGCAGCTGCACTGGTTCCCAGTTGAATTCCAGATCAGGCTTAAGGTGTTGGCTATCACCTTTAAGGCCATACGCGGTCAGTATGCCCGAGTATGCCTCTCCATCTACACTCCTCATAGAGCCTTGCACTCTACTTCCAACCTCCTGGTGGTCCCTGGCCCCAGGGAAGCCTGCTTGACCTCAACCAAGGCCAGAGCTTTCTCCATTCTGGTCCCCACCTGGTCAAACGAGCTCCTAGAGGAGATCAGGGCCCTGACAGAACCTAAACAGTTCAACAGGGCCTGCAAAAGGGAGCTCCTCCGCCACGCATTTGGTTGAGGTCGACCCAAACCATCGCTTCCAGTTGGCCCCCAAGCCCCTCCCACTACGACTGACACTTATCGGCCTTATCCACTGGGTCCCAGTAAGAGTTGAACTGAGGCTCTTGCAATTTCTACTTTCTAATATTATTGTTATGATCATGTTAAATTGTTATATTATTTTTAGTAATTTTATGATTCTATGATTCTATTATATCTAGCCTATATCGTTGTACTTGTAGTTTAAACCCATGACTGCACGTCCTTTCCTCTGCAGTCAACGGAAACAGCCTCCTGCCCTCCTTCGACAACCTTTCAAAAACTTGAAGAGGGCTATCATGTCCCCTCTCAACCTCCTTTTCTCCAGGCTGAACATTCCCAAGTCCCTCAACCTATCTTCACAGGGCTTGGTCCCTTGGCCCCAGATCATCCTCGTTGCTCTCCTCTGTACCCTTTCAATTTTATCTATGTCCTTCTTGACGAGTACATTGTTAACTGTGCATTTGCAGCTATCCTACATATGATCCAGAAAGAGCCATTGTCCTTCTCAATTGGACTATATGCACACTGTGCATTGAACAGGGTAGGGTGATGGTCTTCCATTCCTCTGGGGCTGTTTAAAGCATGCCCAGTGGTGTCTGTCAGCCATACAGTTTGTTAGTGTGATCCAGCAACTTGTGACTCTGGTGGAAACATATTTTGGTCTTTGAGGGACGATTTTCAAAAGTGATACGAATCTTACCCAGCTCCAGAGCTATGTTCAGCTCAGCTGAGCCACACAGGGAGACCTGTATCCTGCAAAGGCCTCACTCTGACCGTATCAGACTATGGCACAGAGATAAAAAAAAACTCAGGCTGAAAATCCAGATTGCAGTCCTTCAACTTATCCATCAGAACATCATGGGGAACCTTATCAAAAGCTTTACTAAAATCCAAGTAAACGACACCAACCGAATTTCCCCGATCCAGCAAACCTGTTACTTGGTCAAAAAAGAAACCAGGTTGGTCTGGCAGGACCTGTTGGGAGACAAATCCATGCTGACTTCCTTGGATCACCAAACTGTCCTCCAGATGTTTGCAGATCGCTCCCTTTAATATCTTCTCCATTATCTTCCCCACAACAGAGGTCAAACTCACTGGTCTGTAGTTTCCCGGGTCATCTTTCCTCCCTTCTTTGAAGATCGGAATAACGTTTGCTCTCTTCCAGTCCTCCGGGACATCTCCAGTCCTTAAAGAGGTCCCGAAGATGATGGACAAGGGTTCTGCAAGTTCTCCGGAAGGTTCTTTGAGCACTCTTAGGTGCATTTCATCCGGACCAGGGGATTTGAACTCATCCAGTGCAGCTAAATGCCTCTCGACAACCTCTCTGCCCATGGCAACCTGCCACCCATGATGTTCTGATGGATAAATTGAAGGACTGCAATCTGGATTTTCAGATAGTTAGGTGGATAGGGAATTGGTTAGAGAACCACACTCAAACAGGAGTTGTCAATGGAGTTTCATCAGACTGGAGGGAGGTGAGTAGCGGGGTACCTCAGGGCTCGGTCCGGTACTTTTTAACATATTTATTAATGATCAAGATGAGGGGGTGGAGGGACTACTCATCAAGGTTGCAGATGACACCAAATTGGGAGGACTGGCTAATACTCCAGAAGACAGAGACAGAGTTCAACGAGATCTGAACACAATATAAAATTGGGCAAATGAGAACAAGATGCAATTTAATAAAGATAAGTGTAAAGTTCTGCATCTGTGTCAGAAAAATGAAAAACATGTCTACTGGATGGGGGATACGCTTCTAGGTAACACTGTGCGTGAACGAGACCTTGGGGTACTTGTGGATTGTAAGCTAAACATGAGCAGGCAGTGTGATGCAGCGGTAAAAAAGGCAAATGCCATTTTGGGCTGTATCAACAGGGGCATCTCATCAAAATCACAAGATGTCATAGTCCCATTGTATACGGCACTGGTCAGACCACACTTGGAGTACTGTGTGCAGTTCTGGAGGCCTCACTTCAAGAAGGACGTAGATAAAATTGAAAGGGTACAGAGGAGAGCGACGAGGATGATCTGGGGCCAAGGGACCAAGCCCTATGAAGATAGGTTGAGGCACTTGGGAATGTTCAGCCTGCAGAAAAGGAGGTTGAGAGGCTGATCCTTTGGGCTGATTCTGCGTTGAGCAGGGGGTTGGACTAGATGCCCTGTATGGCCCCTTCCAACTCTATGATTCTGTGGTTCTTCCTACCAGCAGACACCACAGCAACATGGGTTGCTAGCTTTGATATAGGAGGATGAATCTGGGCAGAAGAAATATTGATGGGGTGTTTTTTAGGCCTTGAAGAGCACAACACATAAATGATCTGGTAGTCTTGTGAGATGGATACAATCAGGAAATGCTCACACAGAAGACTTAGAAACAGCATCAGTACAAAATAATGGTGAACAAAAATCTCGGTCCTGCCTTCCCATTAGGGTGAATATTGTTAACATGGAAATCAGAGAACATTGGAAAGTGGAAAATGTTATTAGGCCCAACCCTGTCCCTTCAGGTGACAGGTTCAGTCCTACAGTAGGCCAATTAAGAGAAAATAAATGCTCTCACTCAAGTCCCTTTTTCTGCAGGCTCCTGGCCAGAGTGGCTTTTTTTTCTGCAAGGGTGCACCATCACCAAAGCTTTTTTGTGTAGTATAAGGACTTCTAGGGGATGTGGAAGGTGAAGGCAGATCAATGTTCCCCAGCAGAACATCAGCAGGATACAATCTTGTGTACTTGGCAAGAAAGCATTACAAAGTTCTCTTCACACTGTAGAAAAAGATTCCTGCCTAATCAAACAGGAATGGGATTGAAGCTAAGGAACATTAAATGATCTATAACTGGTTAGGACAAGAAACTCACTGGTGTCTTTGAACTACTTTGAGTTGTACTTTACTGCAGGCTTCCAGTAAGTTTCTGAAGCATTCTCAAGCTGTTATACTATTCAAATAGCAGAAGAGAGAAACAGCAAGAAGCCGTCATCAAGTTTTTCAGACTCAGAATAAGCCACGTTATTGACAGTTGTGCTAATAGGACTGTCACTTCTGGTCAAACAACAACTCACAGATACAGAAGAGAATCAAATTATATCAAAATTATGAAGTTGACCAATTTGTATTTCAGGATGTTGCAGCATCTTACGCAAAACCATGGAAAGCCCACAAGAAACAGGTCAAAAGAAAACATAACCACGAGCAATACCTCTAGCTGGAGAAGCCTGTCTTGCTCCTCTTTTGCAAGCTCTTCTGCAGTCTTCATCCTGCCCGAGGGCTGTGCCTTCATCTCAAACCCAAGCTCTCGAACAATCCTATCGTATTCATCAGGCTGCAGAAAGAATTGCTAATCAGTGGGTGATGTGGACAGTGGAGTCTGCAGAACATTAGTATGTAGAAGAATCCCCCAGAAAAAGAGCAAGGTTTGTTGTAGCACTAGACCTACAGAACTAGACCTAGAGAACAGGAAAGTATTTCTTTCTTCAGATTTTTATACTGCGCTTCCATACAGCTCTGAGCGATTTACATAGAACTGGTTTACATAGGGTAATGTCATAGATTGGAACAAATATAACAATCATAATGTAACATGTCAACCAGGATGATATTTTAAGAGGAACAGTAACACTGACAAATTCTTGGGTAGATCAGATTGTTCAATCATGGAATGCAGGTGTCTGAAGGGGACCAGCAGATGTTTTTGGGTCAGTCGGCTTCAAGCAAATGCCTGGTGGAGGAGCTCCCTTTTGCAGGCCCGGCAGGCTCTGACCCTTGTTGAGGTCCAACATGCTTCTTTGGGGCCAGGGGTCCGCAGCCTGGATATCAGTGTTCTGGAACTATGGAAGATGGGGAACCTCCCTATTATTTATCTTCTGGTCTGGCAAACTCAGTTCCTCTAATGCAGTGGTTCTCAACCGCCATAACCCCAATTGCAGCTGCGGCGGCAGCAGGGACACAGGCACGCATGAATGCACAGGGGTGCGTGCACAAGTGCACAACAATCTGGAGGCTCTGCTGCCACCAGCTGACGACACCACCCTCCGCCACCTGCTGCTCGTTTCTGCCGCTGCCTGCTGCAGCCGCCACCAGTTTGGTGACCCCATGGAAGGGGCCAGGCGATCCCACTTGGGGTTGGGACCCCAAGGCTGAGAACCATGGCTCTAACGGCTGACCGCTTATCACTGGGCTGCAAAACAGAGCAAGAATGATAATGTTATATGCCTATTCCAAGACTCCCCAATGCATAATGTCACTTTGTAAATTTAAAATGCATCTAATCCTGAAGGCACACAAGCCTCAGTTTTAAAAAAGTTTTAAAAAAGCAAGGGAAAAATTGGTCTGGCAGAAATCCTGACAGGTCAGAGAATAGTCCCTGCAGCAAAGGACCACAAAGATCCAGGGCTAAAGGGCAATTCCGGCAACTACCTTAGACCAGAAACAGCTTGAAGTTCAGGACTAAGCAACTGAGAAGCAACTCATCTAGATCTGAAACTTGGTAGTATTGTGGGGTGCATGTGTGAACAGCCCCATGCCAGTCGCTATGGCAGCAGGAGAGGACAGTTACAGTGCATCCAGGAGGAAGTAGGCATATCAAGTATTTGCATGTTTGCTACTGCAAGCCCTCATTTTGTCTGTGGCCATTGGCTGAAGAGAATAAGCAGCTTACCTAAGGGGGGGGGGAGGCACAGAAATAGAACAGGAAACAAAATGTTCCACGTTTCTTGCAATGTTGAAGTACAGGTGACATCATCTAGAGATGAATTATCAGAAATGCCAAATCTCTACCCCCCACCTTCCATAGACTAAGCCCATTTATTAATTTTTCCCTTATCAAACATTCCAATTGGAAGTCAGAAAACTCTGAGATGTTGATTCAGCAAATTTACACCAAGTAAACTTAATATAGTTATTTTTATATCTTTATGTGCTTAGTAGTTCAGACAAGCATGCTATTCCAGACTCCTGAATGAACCCAGGACATTGAAATGTTTTTAACTGAAAGTCCACATATGTATGCACAAAAAACGATATGCCATTTTGCAGTTTCACCACGACTCCAGTAAACAGCACTTCCCTATTGACTGGGAAGCCAGATATGGAATCACTGTAGGAGTTCTCATTTTTCGTTTGCTTTCGCATGGATTTTTTTTTACTAAAACAGGAAGCTAGCATCAACATTTGGATACAGGAACAGAGAAAAACAAAACTGATTGTGTCATTTACCTTGACCTTCTCCTCCATTTTGTGTTTTGTCTCTGATGTGGAACTTTTGTGGGACAAAAAGGCTTGGATTTCTTTCCAGTCATTATCAAGTTTTTCTGTAAGTTCTAGTGTATTTTCCCTCTGAGCCTGTCGTTCTCGCTTAAAAAAAAAGAGGTGATAATTATTGCATGAGTTCCTTTATTTGCAAACTCTCCGTACGGAGAATGTAGTCATCCAGTCAAACGGATCTGACAAATTCAGTTTTGAAGACGCAGGTGCTTTTCTCCTGGTTCACACACAGTGGGTTTTCTACACTTGAAGGAAACTGTAAGTTTAAAGTGATTGCCTTGAAAAGGTTTGTGATGACAGAGAAGTAAGAATGCACGACTGAAGGTTCAATTGCCAAAACGTCTGAGGATTTCATTACACAATTTAGTCACTATTTTCCTGGGAGTGGACAAGTCTAGTAGGACTCTCTCTGTGGCCACCGCTTAGAGGCACTATGCAGAAGAGCCTTAGAATGCTACCACAGGAATAGAAACTGGGAGTACTAGTTCTCTGGACAGTTAATTACTGAAGTGACCAGTCAATGGGAGTGTGCCAGAAGAGAAGTGAGAAAGGGAAACCCCTCCAAGGGTTAGACAAACTGGGAGAGCAGCGTGTTGCTGGGGGAGGACTCAGGACAATTGCTGGGCACCAAGATGCCGCAAAGGGACAAAGAAAGAGAGAGACAGAGAGAGAGAGAGAGAGAGAGAGCTCTTCCACCACAAACCTAAAAGAATTTCAGTTTAAATACTTAGAATTCACCTTTTCCTGTTTGGATTTTGCAATTAGTTCTTCAATGAGCTCCTTCCGTGATTTACATTTTTCATTCTTTCCATTTTCCTCCTTCAAAAGTGCTTTTTTACGAAGAAGACCGCCACCTCCACCAAAGTGAGCAGCAGTTAATTCAGCTAGAAATGAAATAATGAATTTATTTAGGGGAAGAATATAATAAACTCATCCTAAAACTGAACAGCTGCTAAAACACCAGGCCCTTTTAAAACAGGGATCAAAGAAAAACGAAGGGATTTACATGAAATCTCCAGGGCTGGCAACCAAAGCTCTCTTTGGATTTAAATAAAGAAATAGAAAGGACAGCTGGACTATGTTAAAGTGCATATTCATGCAAAGAATCTTGCTACTTTGAAAGGATTGCCTTAATGCAGTGGTCCCCAACTTGCGGGCCGTGGCCCGGTGCCGGGCCGCGAAGGCCATGGCGCCGGGCCGCAGCTCCCTCTCCCCGCCCCCCCCCCCGCAGTAAAAAACTTCCCAGGCCGCAAGCTTGCGGCCCGGGAAGCTACTTACTGCGGGAGGGCGGGGAGAAGGAATCGGGGCCGGGCTGTGCCCGCGCGGCCCGCAAGTGCAGCCCGATGCGCGGGCGCGGCCAGAAGCGTGGGCGTAGCCTGCGCGGGCGCGGTCCGATGCCCTGCCGGTCCCCAGCCTAATAAAGGTTGGGGACCACTGCCTTAATGCAAGTAAAATTAGGTCAATCAACCTTGTGTACTACGGTCTGTCTCAATGTTGGAGCTGGCAAGATCCTGAACCTTAGAATTCCACTATTTTTATTAGAACTAGAAATATAGCCCATTGCATTTAGAAATTTAGAAATGCAATGGGTGCTAGGAGGTGGCTGGAGTTTGGGAAGAGGGGGGAAAACTTGCCTGTTCTTTGCCTTTCCCCTCCCCATCACCTCGGAGGCTTCGGGGAAGGCGAAGGAGGCTGGGTGCCACATCTCTGACGCGGTGGCTAGGCTCCTTTGCCCTCCCCGAAGCCTTTGGCCCCCTCCCCCCGCGGGCCAGGCCCTGGGCCGGCCACCTACCTGGCGTGCCGGCAAGCGGCCACTAATGGCAGCAATGGCCTGAAGTCGGGTAAGGCTGGGGATTGGGCGGGTCGATTGGCCCCTTGGCTTCGGACTGACTTCCCGCCAACCGATTGGGCCCTCCGGTTGTCAGTCCCGGGGGAAGGGGTCAATGGCTGCCCTTCCCCATCCCAGACTGGGCCCACGCCAACCCCCCTTACTGCTTCTTTATTTATACCTTTCCCGCGGAGGGGTTAAAGATAAATAATATGCAAAGGGTATTAATGCCACAGTTTTTAATACAGAATAAATATGTCCCACATGCTTCATCTTTCTTACCTGACAGCCTTCCTGTTTCTTCACTGTCACTGTCACTCTCCAGAACATTATTCAGTTTCTCAATATCAGCCAGAGACTGGCCATAATGGGTTAAATCTTCCTCTTCATTAAGATTATAGATATTCTTCTTCTCGTGGCTTTTCTGCAACAAAATCAACACATTAGTTTATGCCATCCTGGATGGAACGTTTAATGCCTCCATAAAGACCTTCCAATCCCTGTGGGCCTGGACACAGTTCATGCCTCTTAGAAACAGAAGCCAAGATTCCTAACTTGCAACGATTTCTCCTCCCATTTAGCACGCAACAGTTTCCTCCAACCTTTACTCTGGTCATCATGTTTCTGTTGACTGTTGCTGCCTCATCTGTTGCTCTACAAATATTCTCTCTCAATGCTAAATTACCCCCAGAACGGTGGTAATTGAAGCTTCTTACATAATAGCCTGAACACTGAGACACCCCCCCCCCGCAAAGCTATGAATAAGACACAATTTGCCAATTTCTTCCTACTCCATTCCTACTTTCCAGAGCTCCCACATCCTATCTCATCATTGCTGCAGAAGCAACCATGAATTCCCCTGTCATGTGTCCAACTAGGCTGACATACTCAATACCCAGACCCTTAAATATGCTTGAGGCGAAGAACCAAAGGCTACCTCAGACACTTTGCAATAAGAGAACCCTGGCCATACTCAAATGGCCCAGGTTTTCGGCACAACATGTAATCCGGCATACTTCAGATTTTCAGACTCCAATCCCATGCATGCTTACATCAAAGTAAATTCTACAATGCAATGGGATGTGAGTTTAAGTAAATGTACAATGCAGTTTAAATTATATTATTTGACTAGGCAAAACAGGTAGGATACCAGTAAAGTCCAGCAGATAATACGTTTTGTTAGAACCTGGAACTTAGGCAGATACTCTATTCAATATTGTGTAAGTAGCACTAATATTGCAAAATACACTGAACTATAAACTGTCAAAAGCATGACTTATTTTCCCTTCTTAATATATATATATTTACCTGCTGTTCCAAAGCATATCTCTTCAGCATTTTTTCTTCTGGACTTATTGTGGTGTCATATTCTCCAATCCGTTTATCTTTAAACACACTAGATTTATCCTTTTCTTTGTATTCTTTTAGCAATGTATGGGTACGCTAAAAAGCACAACACACACAAAACACCAACTAAGACAGTGCCTCCACAGAAAAAGCTCCACCAAGCAATGAAAATGCTCATGTGACAAGCCATACATACAGGTTGAATCCAAAACTGCCATTCTTGCTGAATTAACAATATTTATTCCCCCAGAACTGTGTACTTCCACTGGAGAAAAAGAGATTTTCATTTGTTTTCTTCACCTTTTTCACAGTGAGACTTGGTCCTCCACACTGGCCCCCAATGTCCATGCTTGACCCACATCCTGCCTTGTATCTCTGTGTAGAGTTGCAGGGGGATGCAACAGGAGAATGAACTCCACTAATAGTGATTCTATACCAGCTGCACCGCTCCAGGCTGCTGGCGGTGTGTTGTAGCAGAGCAGCATGCCCTGCTGCTCCCACGGGGGACTATTTTCAGTGGTAGACCCTATCCACCCCAGATTTCTGCATCCCCACAATGCAGCCCGTGTTGAAAGGTTCCACCATGTGGGGAGAGGAATATTTGCACAAAGGTGGGATTGCATAACAACACAATCCTGCCTTTGTTCAAATAAACAAAATGCCCCATTTGGCCCTATGCCACTGTGAAGCACCACGGAGCTGACTGGGGTATTTCTTGTCCCTGCCAGGATGGTGTAGGCAGGGAGGCCACGTTGGCCCCTTTGGTAGACCTGCCAGGCCCAGGAAGAGCTGATGTTGTATGGAAGTGGGAATTAACCCTGCTTCTGTATGAGTACCGGTGTTTTCTGCCTGTGCAGAATCAGTCTAAGTCCTGTTTCAGCAACTTCATTGCGGTAGCATTATGAACCCAAAACTGATGCAAACATGAGGCTTTTATTGATTGTTTCTCATCACACTGTTCCTTGTCCTTGAACAGATTGAACTCTTATCCAGACGTATCTATTAAGTCTTGTATTTGCATGCTAATTTCCCGCCATGCACAGGTCTTATCGACTGCTTTAGTGCACCCTCGGCTATACTGCTTGCTGCGTTACTTTTGCATCCTGACTACCCCCCCCCCCGTTCTCTCTATCCATGTGAATGTAGTTCCAAGGGAGCCCGAGAGAGCGTGCCTGCCCACAAAAGCAGGGCTTCGAAGTGCTCCCGGACCCAAAGCCCCGCTCTGTCGCCCCAGAAGCGTTCTGCGAGGCTTCCCCGCCGGGTTCCCAAATCAAGGGGGGAACCTGGAAGGTTGGGCGCCGCCCGTGGCCTCCCTCCTTTCCTCCCTCCCTGCGGCCTCACCTTCCGCAGGGCCCTGGAGCGCGAGGCGCCGGGCAGCCCCACGTCGTGCCTCGTCCTCCGGCCCAAGATGCGGAACTTCTGCTTGTTCACGCGCGCCTCGAAGGGGTTGCCGAGCGCCCCCGAGCCGCCCTTCTTCCCCATGGCCCCCGCGCCGCCGGACCGGAAGGAAGGAAGGAAGGAAGGAAGGAAGAGCTCGCGGCCCGAGAACCGCCCGCCAGGGCCACAGAGACCCGGAAGTCGCCTGGCAGAGCGGCCGCCGTAGGATGACGCATGCGCGCTGGGCTGGCCGTGTTCCCGCCTCAGTCTCACCCGGCCGCTCAGGTCCCACCAGGTGGCTGCGGAGATAGGCGCAGGCCGAGCCAATCCGGTGGCCCAGCCTTCGGGAGAGAGGCGGGTTTTCTCCTAAGCTCCCTTTCCGATTGGTTCGCGCTCCTGGCCTTCCCTGACGTCTGGGCGGTCTTGGGCGGCTGGCAAGATGTCCCGGAGGATGACGGGAAGTGGGCAAGATGGCGCCGGGCCAGTGGCGGAGTGAGGGCGCCCAGCCTCCGCGCCTCGCCTCGCCCGCCTGCCCCTGAGCGGCCCGTCGGTGACGTCGCTGGCCCCGGAGAGGGCGGCAGGAGGGCGGCGCTCCGGTTCCTCTCCCGCGCTATGGCCACCATGGAGAAGCTCATGAAGGCCTTCGAGTCGCTCCGCTCCTTCCAGCAGCAGCAGCAGCAGCAGCAGCAGAGCCCCGCCGCGCCAGGCCCGGCCGCCCCCCCTGAGGAGCCGCCGCCGCCGCCGCCGCCACGGCCGTGAGTGCGAGGGAGGGGGAGGGGCGGGGGCCTCGGAACACCCTCGGGGGGGAGGGGGGTGTGGCGCGTCGGCCTCCGTCCTCACTAGTGGGCCGTGCGGAGAGCCCGGACTCCGCACACTGGCGAGGGATGGAGCCCGGGACCTTCTGCTTGCCTCAGTGTGACTGTCTTGTATGAGCCCCTCATGCCGCGGGGAATCAACAAGGAATGGCATCTCAAATAGCTTGTGTAGCTGATAAGGGACGTTACGTGTAGAAATGTGTCATAGGAGGACCTGATCCCTGGAGACCTTGCCTTTGAACGAGGGAACTGGATTTAGAATCACAGAATCCTAGAGTTGGGAGGGGCCACACAGCCATCTAGTCCAACCCCCTGCTCAACGCAGGATCAGCCCTAAACATCCTAAAGCAGTGGGCCCCAACCTTTTTATCACCGGGGACCACTCAACGCCTTTTACTGAGGCCCGGTGGGGGGGGTAGTTTACTCCTCTACTCTCAACCACTGCCCTAACGCTCTCTGATCGCTATGGTTAATGTTTAAACATCCCTTCAAAATAAGATACAGACACGCCACAACAATGAACATAAGGAACATTTTATTTTCATGGAAATTTTAACTCATGACAATGACAAATCAATGGGAACCCTGAGCTTGTTTCTCTGCAACGAGATAGTCCCGTCTGGGAGTGATGGGAAACAGTGACACCCAAAGTGGGTTGTAAAGGGCTGGGGGGGGGGGAGAAGGCATCCTTCGTGGCCCACCTCCAATTAGTCGAAGGACCACATGTGGTCCGTGGGCCACAGGTTGGGGATCGCTATCCTAAAGCATCCAAGAAAAGTGTGTATCCAACCTTTGCTTGAAGACTGCCAGTGAGGGGGAGCTCACCACCTCCTTAGGCAGCCTATTCCTCTTTATTCCTATTTATGATCTTTGTCGAACTATAATGCCACAGCATTCCTGGTTGTCCTTAGGGATTGGCTGCCAGGTTCTGATGATGGTTAGGAAAAAACTAGGCTAGATCACGCAAGTTTTTTTCCAGAATCGTGTTATTGTTTTCATCTTTTAAGTGTAGTTCTATGTAATGATTTGGCTTATATTTAATTGTATTACATTCTTGAATTTCACTTTTTTTAAGATAGCAGGTACAAGAAAAGTATGTGTTATGTCTTGAGAACTAAAGTTTGGTGACTTCTTTGAGCAAAAGTAGTTTATATATCTTAACACAGACTGAATAAAGCTGTAAGGGCTTAGGGGGAGGAGTTAGGGCGGGCTCTGTCCGGGATGAGGAAGGGTACCGATTGGCCCCTTCCTCCGGACAGACCATCGGCCGGGCGCCTGCCGATTGGGCCGACCGATTTCCGCCCTGCCAACAAGGGAGCAACTGCGAGCCGCACGGAGTGCGGCTCGCTGTTGCTCTCTTGCCGGCGGCCTGATGTGTCGGGAGGCACGAAGCGCCTCCGATGGGTCAGGCCGCCGGCAAGGGAGGCCCCGGCAGCCGCACGGAGCGCCTCTTGCCACATCAGGCCGCTGCCCGAGCGAGCCCCCACCAGCCGCGCGGATTGCGGCTGCCAGGGGCTCCCTGTGGGGAAAGGCTAGCGCCCATTGTATTTCTACATACAATGGGCTTTACTTCTAGTGTAATAATAATTACATATGTGTCCCTGTGTGAATATCAGGATGCAAAAGAAGAAATTCAGTACAAAGTAAAACCTTTGGTTGTTGTGTCTGCTTTTTTGTACTGCCACAATGAGTTGATTGTGGCAAATTACTATTTTAATTAAAATGTATATGTTTTGTTACCAATTACAAGGTGGCTTTAAAAGTATAATGTAGTAATTCAGTATCATATTTAAAGAGGTTTCAGTAAAATTATCTTAGTTTAATAAGGAATAGTAAAAGTAAGAAGCTGGGACACAAAACAATTGTAAAAATAAACCAATCAACTATTCACAAGTTTGTGGTAATAACAGAATCTTGATCTGGTCAGTACTAATGGCATTGGGCAATAGTTTTCAAAAGAACTTTCCACAGAAAGGGTGGTACCAAAGAAGAGGAATGAGTCAGAGAGATGGCAAGCCAGAGAGGAGACACATTCAGTCTGAGACACAACAACTGCCCTTTTCCATTACAGGAAATTATTGCCAGGATGTATGTAGAATTTAAGAAACCACATCTAAGGAATCACATAGGCAATATGAACTGTCTTGAGAAAAGAATCAGAACCCTTTTCATATATGTGGAGAAGTTGCCTAAGTATACTTAAGATAAAGCTTAAATATTAGATGGATACAATTGCTAATTACTCATCTTACATTTGATGAAATAATTTTAAATTTGGTCCTTTTATTATAGAAGGAAAGACCTTTCTACCAGCAAGAAAGATCGAGTGAATCATTGCCTAACAATATGTGAAAATATAGTTGCTCAGTCTCTAAGGTAAATTAAATGTTTTGGGGGAGTTTGTTGTTGTGCTTTCAAGGGATGATGTATGTGATAATTTCATTTTTTATGAGTTCTATATGGTAGTCTATATGCTAGTCTAACAATTGCAAGCTATTGATACATAACTTCAATCTGGTCTTTTATGAAGCAAATCCTCTCTTGATTAGAGGCAGGGAAGCTGGAGAAAAATAAATAAAGAGAGCCCATTTGGTGTAGTGGTTAGGGGTGCGGACTTCTAATCTGGCGAGCCGGGTTTCATTCCCTCTTCCCCCGGCATGCAGCCAGCTGGGTTGACCTTGGGCTTGCCCCAGCACTGATAAAGCTGTTCTGACCGAGCAGTGATATCAGGCTGTCTCAGCCTCACCCATGTCACAGTGTGTCTGTTGTGGGGGGAGAAAAGGGAAGGCGACTGTAAGCCACTGAGTCTCCTTTGGGTAGAGAAAAGTGGCATATAAAAACCAACTCTTTGTCTTCTTCAGCATATTTCATGCCTCGGAGCAACCCTGTCTGTGCCACTATTTGCCATATAGGGCTTTTATGCACGGTGGCAGCTATTGTGTGCTGCCGCTGTGCTGTTGCGGTGGGGCAGGATGCCCTGCCGTTCCCCGTGTATGCATGGGGGCGGGGCATGCTGGGCTGCCCTGGAGTAGCGTGCGCGCTGAACGCCAGGGCCAGGAGGTAAGCCGGAGGGGTGGGGGTGGGGTTGGACGGCTTGGGCCTCCGCATGCCTAGGTGGTCTTGGAAAGACTGCAGCAAGACCAAGGGGGCATCCATGTGAAAAGGGGAAGTCTACATCTCCCCAGTCCCAACACATCAGCATTATTTCCCCTGCTGCAATTGCCTGTGGTTACCCCCAAAGCATTCCTGCCTTCTCAGATTGCAAACCTCACATGACTTACTCATGAGTAAGCATTCACAGGGCAGAGCCTTTTCCTGGGCGCCCTGTGCCCCCAGATGGACAGCAGAGGGCCGTTTTTGGGCTTCCTACATATACCCCCCATGCAGAGGCCGCGCCCCATGTACTCAGAGTTCAAAGAGACCAGGCCAGGGCAACGTAGCAGGGCATGCTATGAGGCTGGCTCCTCTTTCACCCAGCAAATTTCTGAAAATGGCAGGAAGTTGGAGGTGGAGAGCTGATTCCTTATTTTGTTTTCCTGGCTGAGAGCTCCCTCATTGGGGCTAAACTACCAGGGTGAGCCATTGCTGGATGAGGGCCATGACTTACTCATGAGTTATAGTCCCAGGATAGAGAGTTTACATGGCTGTCTGCGCACAATTTTAAGTCAGGTAGGGAGTGAGTTATTGGCAAAGTGCAGTTTGAGCTATTGGCCCTTATTGGCAGAATGCAATTTGAACTGATTGGCTGTCATTTTATTTATTTAATTTCTTACATTTTTATACTGGTCTCCCATGCAGCCCAGGGTGGTTTACATGGCACATCATGGGATACATGGAACATCATATCGTATAATAAATAAGTTACAACCTATCAGTAACAATTCTAACAGTAATTATAAGTTTGACAATAATATAAATTTAACAAATTACCATAATTAATTCATTAAACAATTTTAATAGAGCAACTTTAACACAATCCTGGAGGAGTCAGAATTAGGGTTGTGTGTTTCAGAGGCCAAAGCACACAGCCCTAGTCAGAATCATTCAGCTTGTGGAGGGGACCACTGGATGTTTTTAGGTTAAGTATACCTCAGTCAAATGTTTGGTTGAGGAGCTCCCTTTTGCAGGCCCTGCGGAATTCTGGGAGTTTGATCAGGGCCTTGATCTCTTCAGGGAGCTCATTCCACCAAGTGGGGGTCAGTACAGAGAAGGCTCTGGCCCTTGATGAGGTCTGACATACGCCTTGGGCCAGAGATTACTAGCCAGTTGGCGGTAGCAGAGTGGTAGCAGAGGCGGGTAGCAGAGCTCTTTTGGGGGTGTAGGCAGAGAGACGGTCTCTCAGGTCTAATCTGGAGTTCAGTTGGAAGCTAGCTGAGTTGATGGAGTGCAGGCCGGATATGGGATCCCCATGGTGTATTGTGAAGATCCTGGTTGTGGCATTTGGAACCGATTGTAGTTTTCAGATCAAGGATAAGAATAGGCCTGCATAGTTGCGGAAATTTAGTCTAGTGACCATCACGTGGAACACTCTGGCTAGGTGTTCTGGTGCCAAGTAGGTGCACTAGTAGCTTGGATTGGCATAGGTGGTCGAAGGCCTGATATACTACTCTTGTGACCTGCACTTCTATAGAGAAGGAGGTATAAAGTATTGCACCCAGGTTTCTGGTGGAGTGGACTACTGCTAGTTGCACTCCATCCAGGTGGGCAAACACGCTTTCTCGCTTGGTCCCTTCCTGTCCAGCCACAGGACCCTCTGTCTTTGAAGGGTTGAGCTTCAGACTATTCTACTTGAGGCACTTCGTCACTACTTCCAAGCATCTGGTTAAGGATTCTTGGGGAGAGTCAGGGTGGCCATCCATTAGGAAGAAGAGCTGGGTGTCATCAGCATATTGGTGGCAACCCAGCCCAAACCTCTGCATCAGCTGAGCAAGAGGGTGCATGAAGATGTTAAATAAGATAGGAGAGAGGACTTCTCCTTGTGGGACTCCACATGTGAGCTGGTAACAGATACTCTCTCCTATTTCTACCCTCTCTCCGCAACTCCAGAGGAAGATCAGTCATTTGAGGGCTGTCCCCCATATTCCAGTGTCAGCATTGGCAGAGTGCTCTCTGTTGGTGGCAGACCTCTAGGGAGCACCAATCAGGTAGAGACTGACCTGTCAACTTGAACTTTATTATGTTTAGTGATAATTTAAATTTGCATTTTAAGCGTTTGTATAGAAATACTTTCAGAAACTGTACTAGCTAAGTAGGTGTTACTCGTTTTAACTTCTGCTTCTTTCCTTTAGAAATTCTCCAGAGTTTCAGAAATTGCTGGGCATTGCTATGGAACTTTTTTTGCTTTGTAGCGATGATGCAGAATCAGATGTAAGGATGGTTGCTGATGAATGTCTCAATAAAGTTATAAAGGTAAATTATATTTGATTTTTTATTTTTGTATGTTACTCTGTTATGGGATACTTATATATCCATCTCCTAACAAAGTAAGCTTTTTGTGTGTTTCGTTCTGGGAAGGCGCATGATATGGCAACCACACAGGCATTATTGGATTGGAGACCACTTGGGAACTCTGCCACTGAGTCTCATGAAGGAAGAGAGATGGGATGCAAGTATGATAAGGATAAATGGATGGGTTTCTGTTTGAGAATTTCACTGTACAAAAAAAATTCCCCAACTGATTCTAGGTCTTTTTTACAGGCATAGTCTGGGAGATCCTTGATCAGATCTAATTCCCATTTGTGCAGGCTCCTGATTCATTTTGGGACCATAGCACTTAGGGTGATGCATACTTGCTGAGGAAGCTTCTGTGCAGCTATTGGTACATATTCAGTTTTCCCAGTGGACCAAACAGTGGCTCACTGGGGCGGTTTTAGATCAGGATACTTATATGCAAGGAAGGGAAAGCTAAAATCCTCTGCCATAGTCCCCAGGCTCTCAGGATGGAATTCCTAGGCCATGTTTATCTACTTGACCTGGGGACGTACATGATCAATTAGGGAAACAACAAGGACATAAATCTACAGGGAATGGCACATAAGCAGGGAACTACTAACTTACAACGAAGTTCAAAAACCAAAACCACGGGGCACGGAAAGGATGAATTATGATGTCTCTCCACTAATACGCAGAATATGGGAAACAAGCTGGAGGAACTAGTATTGCTAATAGAGGAAGGGGACTGTGTCCTAATAGGAATCACAGAAACTTGGTGGGATAATACAATTGGAATACTAGAATTGAAGGGTACTATCTATTCAAAAGGGATAGACAAGTAAAGAAGACGGGAAGTCTAGCAATATATGCTAAGAATCTTTATACTTTTGAAGAAATACAGGTACCTGAGCATGAAAGTTCATTAGAGTGTATTTGGGTAAATATAAAAGGAGTAGGAAATGAGAGTGGTATTATGATGGGGGTCTGCTATAGACCTCCAAGCCAGTCAGAGGACTTGGATGAGATACTGCAAGACCAAATTACACAATTCTCCAAAAGGGGGGAAATAGTGGTCATGGGAGATTTTACTTACCCAGATATCTGTTGGAGGACCATCTCTGCTAAAAATACAAACTCCATTAATTTCTTAAATTGTCTTGCTGACAGCTTCATTTCCCAGAAAGTAGAGAGGGGAACCAGGGGGTCTGCTATTTTAGACTTGATAGGGAAGAACTTGAGAAACCTATATGGAGGTCAAGAAGCAACAGTGAGAACTGGGCATGGAATCATTGATTGGTTCAAAATTGAGAAAGGAGTTCGACAAGGCTGTATACTATCGCCTTGCCTATTTAACTTGTATGCGGAGCACATCATGAGAAAGGCGGGGTTAGATGAGTCACAAATTAGGATCAAGATTGCAGGGAGAAATATGAACAACCTCAGATACGCAGATGATACCACTCTAATGGCAGAAAGCGAAGAGGAACTAATGAGCCTGTTGATGCGGGTGAAGGGGGAGAGTGCAAAAGTTGGCTTGAAACTCAACATCAAGAAAACGAAGATCATGGCATCCGGCCCTCTCAATTCCTGGCAAATAGATGGGGAAGAAATGGAGGTACTGACAGATTTTATTTTCCTGGGCTCCAAGATTACTGCAGATGGGGACTGCAGCAAAGAAATTAAAAGACGCTTGCTCCTCGTGAGGAAAGCTATGGCAAATCTAGACAGCATCCTAAAAAGCAGAGACATCACCCTGCCAACAAAAGTACGTTTAGTCAAGGCTATGGTCTTCCCAGTTGCAATGTATGGCTGCAAAAGTTGGACTACAAGGAAGGCCAAGTGTCAAAGTATTGAGGCTTTTGAACTCCGGTGCTGGAGAAGACTCTTCTGAGTCCCTTGGACTGCAAGGCGAACAAACCCGTCAGTCCTAGAGATCATCCCTGAGTGCTCGTTAGAAGGCCAGATCCTGAAGATGAAACTCACTTTGGCCACCTCATGGGAAGGAAGGACTCCCTGGAGAAGAGCCTAATTCTTGGAGCGATTGAGGGCAAAAGAAGAAGGGGACGACAGAGAATGAGGTGGCTGGATGGAGTCACTGAAGCAGTCGGTGTGAACTTAAATGGACTCCAGGGAATGGTAGAGGACAGGAAGTCCTGGAGGATCATTGTCCATGGGGTCGTGATGGGTTGGACACGACTTCACACCTGACAACAACAACAAGGGAAGAACTGGTAGATTTGGTGGAAGTAGTGGGCACACTTGGTAGTAGTGACCATGTGTTTTTGGAATTTTCAATTACGGGAAAGAGAAAACCTTTACATGGAAATATAGACTGGACTTCAGGAAAACAGACTTTAACAGACTAAATGCATTTTGGGTAGAGTCCAGTGGTCAGAAAGACATAAAGAGATGGGAATCCAAGAGTGTTGGGAGTTTCTTAAAAGTGAAATACTGAAGGCTCAATCACAAACCATTTCCTTGAGAAGATGGAAGGAGCTTGAGGAAGCCAAGGTGGCTCCATCAGCAGCTGTAAAATGCTTTGAGGAATAAATAAGAGTTATAACCAGGGATAAGTATAAACAAATAATGCAATACTAATAAAATGAAAAATCAGAGTCTAGTAGCACCTTTAAGACCAATAAAGATTTATAAAGGGCGTGAGATTTAGAGTGCAAGCACTCTTCCTCAGATTAAGAACTAATGTAAGAAGTGTCTTCAGAAGTCTTCAGGAGGTGCTGCGAGGCCATTTTATTTGCCAGGATTTTTTAACGGCATCTTCTGGGGATAGGGTTCATTCAGGGGGTTATTCGGTTGGTTTTAAATTATAATGAGTGAATTGTGACTTGTAGGACCTCTTGAGTCAAAAGGATAGGCAGGAGAGAAATGACTTAACAAAATACATAAATAAAACTATTCACATGTATAAGAATGGTAGTGCTTACTGGTAAGAGCCGTAGTGACCCATTTGTCTCTGCATCTGGACAAAGCTCTTGAACCACTGAGTCTTCTCCTCTGAGTCCATCTCTCCCAGGAGCGCTGTGGTTGGGTTTGTGGGCTGTGTCTTTGCCTGCTATTTTTCACAGCTGTCTTTGTAGATCAAGAGTTAAATATTACTGCTTTGAGTATACCTGCAAGCTAGTTGCTGCAAATCAGAACCCAGTGAAAGAAGGCTTATTGGTTGAATTGATGGTTTGCTTTTCTTCCAGGCTTTGATGGATTCTAACCTTCCAAGGTTGCAGTTAGAACTCTACAAAGAGATTAAAAAGGTGAGGACTAGCTGTTGTCGTTTTACATTTGCTATGATAAAAGGATATGAATCCAAAAAGTGCAGTCATGTGAAAATTACACTTAAAGAGTACTTACAGTGTATGCACTAAAGGTAACTCAGTGTTCGGAGTTGTAATCCTGAAATTTGTGTAGCTACTGGGTAAGAGATTTCTTTGTTGCCTAGTTAGAAAGAAAACTGAATTGATACAGAAGGCTAGTTTGATAGAAGGCTGAGTTATGAATGAGTGCAAGGATTAGCGAAAATGTATATCTTGAGGAAAAACTGAAAAAGCCTTTCATGTTTTTTAAAGAAGAGTTGGTTTTTATATGCCGCCTTTCTCTCCCAGAAGGAATCTCAGAATGGTTTATAATTTCCCTTTCCTCTCCCCGCAGCAGATAGGTGAGACTGAGAGAGCTCTGATAGGACTGCTCAGTCAGAACAGCTATGTCAGGGTTGTGACGAGCCCAAGGTCACCAGAATTCAACTGCTATACCATGCTGGTAACAGGATTAATGAAGTATTAATGCACATTGCTTAATATTCTTACTTGAACTAAGTTTGAGCCCAGTGGCACTTTTAAGACCATCAAAGTTTGATTCTAGGTATAAATTTTCTTGTCTTAAAGGAGCCACTGATCTAAGACTGTTACAGAAACAGATGACCTTTAATGACATAAAGGAAACTCAAATTCATACAGATAAACACAGCTCAAATGAGTACTCAGACAAATATACACAGAAGTACCAATGCATAATTTATGATTTTAACAGGATGAGAGTATGAAATCTTCACCTTGAGCAGAGTACATTGGCAGCTTTGGACAGTAGAGCGTAATCCTTTCCATGTAGCAGGGCATTGGTCATTTGTAGTTCATTGCTACAATTCCGTCTTGTCTATATATTCCCGAATCAAAGGCAGACTAATGTGAAGAAGGGTATCAGGAACCACACAACCATGCAAGGAAAGTGTTTCCACTGCCATGGCTCACACTCAAAGGGAAGATGTTCAGCCTTGCCAAGAGTAATGCCTTTCTTGCCTGAAAAGGTTCCAAGAAGTGAGAGTAAAAAAGCAGAACTTTATAAAATAGAGCGATTTCCCAAAATCTGGCTGAGCAGGGGCTTTGTTCTGTTGCTTCAGACCAAAACAGCTGCTTGCCTGAGTCTATTTTAACACTGCTACAGATTTTGTCAGTGGTGAAGTTCAGATATATCAACATAATAATGATGGTAAGAATTGCTGTTGTATGTCAGTAGATTAGTATTCTTGGGACTGGAAAGTAGTGTCAGATACACGATGTAGTAGTGCAGTTCAGAGTCTGCTGGAGCGGAAGCAAGGCCTCTGATTCCTTTCTCTGTTTACTGCAATCAAACCAGATGAAAGCTTGAAAATGCACATATCTGGAAACAAGAATGTAGATTTCAGGTGGGTAGCCATGTTGGTCTGAAGCACAAAACAAAGTTTGAGTCCAGTGGCACTTTTAAGACCAACAAAGTTTTATTCAAGATACAAGCTTTCATTGCAAACACATTTCATCAGATGTAATGGAATAGAGTTTTTCTCAGCTAAACTTATAAGTAGAGAAAATGTGGGGAGGCAGGATGTTCATTGCCAGAAAGGTTTTGTTAATGTTCAGATGTATGATTTTTTGGGCAATTGTAGCTGAGATAGGATTGAGGCAGTTATCAGAATCTTGCTAATGGCTCCCAATTAGCTCCCAATAGAAGAATTAAGAAGTTTGAGTTCAATGATAGCTCCAAGGTCAACAGTGATAATTCCAAGGTCAACTTGTTCATCTTTTAGGAACTGAGAGGCATATGTTCAATTGCACCTGAGAGAAAGAATGTGTGCAAGTTGAGAAGCATCTTTCTATTTATTTTGATTTTTATACTGCCCTTCCGTACGGCTCTGGTCAGTTTACATAAAAATGTCATAGGATAAATGACATAGAACATCATAACAAATAACAATCATAACATAACATATCACCTAGAACAATTTTTCAACAGGAACGGTAATTTTGACAGAGCCATTAGGTAAGTAGGGGGGGAAGGATGACCAGCGGATGTTGTTGGGTTGGTCGGCCTCAAGCAGATGCCTGGTGGAGGAGCTCCCTTTTACAGGCCTTGCCAAATTGTGGGAGTTTGGACAGCGACAGCTATTCAGGGAGCTCGTTCCACCAGTTGGGGGCCAGGACAGAGAAGGCTCTGGCCCTTGTTGAGGTCCGACATGCTTCTTTGGGGTCAGGGATCACCAGCCAATTGGAGGTGGCGGAGTGTAGTGCTCTTTATCCATTGAATCTGTACATTATGCAAAGTCTGTGAATCAAAAAGTAAAAGTTCACAAATTCTGTGGCAACACAGTATCAAGAATTCTGGATTCTTGCAGCACAGTTGCTGACTGAGAAATAAAAGCATTTGATTGATTGATTGATTGATTGATATTGTGATTTATTGGCCACCGTTCTCGGCCAGGCTGACTCATGGCATCTTATAGTCATAATAAAAATTACAATAGTCCAAACAATAAAATCTAAATTTAACCCCCCCTAATATAACGCCCATTAAAATTTAAACAAGATCATGGCAACTGCCATACAGATGTTCCTAGGCAAGTACTGGACTCTATGTTGCAAATAAAACAAGGATGGAGGGACAGAGGTGGAAGTCCAGAAAAAAATGAGGGGGGGGGCGACCCCTCAGGCTTTCAAGCCATCTTTAAAGGTGTCTTGATTATGAAGAGGGGGATCAAAATACAAACTTATTAAGACCTATGTGCTGGTGTAGTTTGGATGTTGGGCTAACATCTGGGAGACCCAGGTTCTGCCATGGAAGCTTGCTAAGTGACCTTGAGCTAGTCACATAATACAGCAGGAGGGGAAGGTGGATAAATTCTATACTGTCCATGGTAATATCTTCTGGATTTAGAAATCTCCGGTGGATTCAGCTTTTGAAATGAATTTTTGCCTTAGATATACTTAACTAGAGGTCTCTTCTATACCCATACAGGATCTCATTTTCTTTGTAAAATCAAAAGCATTGACTAAAATATGGCTAACAGAGGCTTTCAATTATATCTGGCTAGAATGGTGCTTCTCGAAGTCTGCGTGCTGCCCTTTGGAGGTTTGCTGAACTTGCACATCTTGTTCGCCCCCTGAAATGCCGGTGAGATCACTATGTTAAGCCTGAGTTTTTGTCAAGCCAGACTGAGGGTAGGAAGGTGACTTTCCTCTCTCGGAAACTGCGTTAGAGGAAGGGTTCTCTGGAAAGAGTGGAGGAGGTTCCCTGGGAATATCTAGATGGACTTGCTAAGAAGGGTTCCTTCTAGGGCAGTGCTGATGTCAGCGTAATGTAGTCTCAGCCTGGCAAGTAGTCATCAATGATTCTGCCTTCCATGACCAATAGGCTATCTGGTTTGTCCTTTTTGTGTAGATGGCCCAGTTATTGTAATATAAACCCCAAGGATTCAAGATTCTGAACACTCTAAGGCAGCGGTCCACAATCTTTTGCAGGCCGCGGACCGCCGCTCCGGGGTGTGAACTTGCCGCGCATGCGTGTTTGCGCCAGCGGCCATGGCTCCCTCTCCCCGCCCACCAGGCCGCAAGGAAATCGGCCGCCGAAGCGGCCAATTAGCTTGCGGCCCGGCAAGCTTCTCCCCCCCCCCCCAAAGCTGGGCCGCAAGCTGATTGGCTGCTTCGGCGGCCGATTTGCTCGCAGCCTGGCGAGCTTCTCGCTGCGGGGGGAGGGTGGGAAGAGGGAGCCGCGGCCTGGCACCGGGCTGCGGTCCGGGGGGTTGGGGACCACTGCTCTAAGGGGAGACTCTTGAAAGCAAGTAAGGTTTTAGAGTTTCTGTTGCACAGACTTATTATCATGTTTTTGGGCTCCTGGTTTAATGCAGATATTGGATTAGTTTTAAGTCAGAGGCACCATGGCTAGAATTTGGGCAGCAGTCCTGAACCTTGCACCCATTAACTAGAATGTTATGCACCAACCACTGCTGTCTCCAGTGGGGCACATCATAGTCTGCTGGGTTCATCATGACACCAGTAGAGTAATTCAGGAACACCCATTTCATTGATCCTAAGTAGTAATTTGTCAAAAGCCCATAATGATTGATGCCTTTGGCTATACATAAGCTGCCTCAGCTGGAGCTGCCCTTGGCAGAATTTGAGCGCATGGTCTCTTTCTCCTTGCCGATCAATCCCCGGGGAAGTGGTCATGCTCAGCTTGGGCTCCTCTCCCAGCCCCAATGTGTAAACTCATTTCAGACCCTGTTGTCACAAGTCAGTCCCCAACCCATGCTTATGTTCAAAGGCTTGTATATGGATTTTCCACTCAGCATGACTAGTAGGCATTGCTAGACCAATTATCTATAAATCTGTCTTAATTCCCTTTAACATCTATCTATGCTCATGTTTATCAATATTTAGCCTCGCAATGAATTCCAAATTAAGTTGAACATAATTTAGTAAGTTTTGTGTTTTCCCCCACAGACCTTATTTAGTCAACCTGTTACCCTGCCTAACACGAGTATGCAAGCGGCCTGAAGAGTCAGTGCAAGAGACGCTGGCTGCAGCAATACCAAAAATCATGTCAGCTTTTGGAAACTTTGCAAATGACAATGAAATTAAGGTACAATCTTTTAACTTAAAGTACGTAAGAATTTCACAAACAATAACTACATAATTGTTTTGCAGTATGCAAAATTGGAAAACTAGTTATTTGGGTAGGGAAGCCAAATAATAAGTTCTATAGAGCAGTGGTCCCCAACCTTTTTTAGGCTGGGGACCGGCATGGCAACTGCCCCGCACGCGCATCGTGCATGCGCGGCCCGGCCGCAGCCCTGATTCCCTCTCCCCCCCCCTCCCGCAGTAAGAAGTTTTTTACTGCGGGGGGGGCGGGGAGGGAACCGCGGCCCGGCGCCATGGCCTTCGCAGCCAGGCAGCAGGCCACGGCCCGCAGGTTGGGGACCACTGCTATAGAGTTAAATAAAATCAGAGTCCAGTGCCACCTTTAAGACCAACAAAGATTTATTCAAGGTGTGAGCTTTCGACTCTTCCTCAGCCTACGAACTGACCATCATGATTCTATTGAGCTGATGTAGTCCATGCTGGCATCTAGGCAGAGCAAGAAAACTTGTGTCTCAGGTTTTTTTTCTTTCTTTTTTTAACCCCATTACTCTTTAAAAGCAAAAAGGTGTATTGGTTGCCAGACATCATACTCTTGTGTTCTACTTCCTGGGGAATAGCATAAATTCTGGCATTGGTGAAATATAACACACGTTAAGACCTATTCTGGCATTATATCCAGAACTGCAGGACTCCATCTTTATTCCATTTTGTGAAGTTGAATAATAGCAATATTCTTCGTATGTTGTCTCACATCTCTCCTCCTTGCACTTCAAATAATTTTGACCACTGGAAAGCCACACCGCCCTGTTCACAAGACAATCCACGTGTGCTGTACATGTGCTTTTCTTTGTATGCGTGTTGTGTACTTATGTTATGATCATTGTATGCATAACTGAACATGTGAAACAAATCCCTTATTTATCCACATACTGGTCCCCAGTATAATTAGTCGAGTGAAAGTGTATTTGGCTCTTTTTTAGACAGGTGCTTTCCCATAGGGGCAGGTTGTATGTGCGCTCAATATAAAATGTGAACAGGGTTATTGTTCTTCAGCATTTCTTCCCAGTCTGAAAGAATGGGGCTCCCAGATGTATTAGAGGGCTTTGCCTGGCTGCTGACCATGGATGACTGAACAAGAGCAGCTGAGCACAAGTAACACCCAATCCATGTGGGTCTCATGGGCATTGTTCTTTTGTGATTCTGCAGTATAAAATGCTGAGTTCTTGCCTTCTGTCTCCATTCTTGGATTCTTTTCTAGTATTTAAGTTGGAAGTCTTTTGTAGTGTATAATAGATAGAAGGAGAACTAATAATCATAGAATCATAGAGTTGGAAGAGGCCATGCAAGCCACCCCCTGCTCAACACAGGATCAGCCTAAAGCAGGGGTAGTCAAACTGCGGCCCTCCAGATGTCCATGGACTACAATTCCCATGAGCCCCTGCCAGTCACTGGCAGGGGTTCATGGGGATTGTAGTCCATGGACATCCGGAGGGCCACAGTTTGACTACCCCTGGCCTAAAGCATCCAGGATAAGTACATGTCCAGCTGCCAGTGAGGAGGAGCTCACTATCTCCTTAGGCAGCCGATTGTCCTGCTGAACTACTCTGACTGTGAGAAATGTTTTCCTAGTATCTAGCTGGTATTGTTCTACACATAGTATTAACCCATTACTGCAGGTCCTATCCTCTGCTGCCAACTGGAAATGTTCCCTCCTCCAAAAGGCAACCTTTCAATTAAGCCTGGAAACTCAACATTCCCAAGACTCTCAGCCTTTCGTCATAGGGCCTGATCATCCTCATTGTACTCTGTCAGTTTTTTACACATCAATACAGCCTAAGACTGCATTCACCTTCTTTACTACCACATGACACTGTCGGTTCCTATTTAGCTTATAACTACCCAAGCTCACAACTACCCAAGATCTCGTTCACATGCACTGCTATCCAGAAGTCTCCCACCCAGTATGCATGCTTCTCATTCTGCACTTCTTATTCTGCACTTCTTATTGAATTGCATCTTGTTCTCATTGTCCCACTTTTCCAGCATGTTCAAATCTTATTGAACTCTATATCTTCTGTGGTGTTCACGCTCCCAATTTGCCATCATCTGCAAATATAATGAGTAGTCTCTTCACCCCCTCATCCAGATCACTGATAAAAATGTTGAAAAGTACCAGACCAGGTACTGAGCTCTGTGGCATTCCTCTGCTCACCTCCCTCCAATTAATGCAACATCATTAGAATCAGAATAATAGAGTTGAGAGGGACCTCATGGGTGATCTAGTCCAACCCCCTGCACTATGCAGGACACCCACATGACAATTGCTCATCTACTGTAACCTGCCACCCTTTTGCCTTCACAGAATCAGCCTCTCTGTCAGATGGCTATCTAGCCTCTGTTTAAAAATTTCCAAAGATGGAGGACCCACCACCCCTCGAGGAAGCTTGTTCCACTGAGAAACCGCTCTGTCAGGAACTTCTTCCGGATGTTTATATGGAATTTCTTTTGAATTAATTTCATCTCATTTGTTCTGGTCTGTCCCTCTGGGACAAGAGAGGACAATTCTGCTCCAACCTCCATATGGCAGCCTTTTAAATATTTGAAGATGGTTATCAGATCCCCTCTCAGTTGTCTCCTAGATTCTTTTTGCACATGCTACTACCAAGACAAGTCTCCCCCATCTTATATTGCTGATTTTGTTTTTCCTACCTAAATGCAGAACTTTACATTTGTCCCTAGTGATCTTCATTTTATTCCATTTAGCCCACTTCTCGAGCCTATCAAGATCATCCTGTATTTTGTTGCTGTCTTCAGCTGTGTTTGCTACCCCTCCCAGTTTAGTATCATCTGCAAATTTAAATAAGTATCCCCTCTAAATCCTCATCCAAATCATTTATAAATATGTTGAACAACACAGGCCACAGGACACATCCTTGGGGTACTCCACTTGTCACTCTTTTCCAAGAAGATGCTGAACCACTAACAAGTACCCTCTGGGGACGATTTGTCAACCAGTTCTTGATCCACCTGACAGAATTAGGATCCATACCGCATTTTACCAACTTGTCAACAAGAATATCACATGGAACCTTATAAAAAGCTTTACTGAAATCCAGATAAGCTATGTCCACGGCATTCTCCTGATCCCGCAAGGTAGCCACTTTCTCAAAAAAAGAGATAAGTTTGGTGTGACATGACTTGTTCTTGTGAAACCCATGCTGAGTCTTAGAAATCACAGCTCTCAGTTCCAGCTGCTCAAGTGTTTGATTATTTGTTCCAAAATTTTGCCAGCTACAGATGTCAAGCTGTAGGAGGGCAACAAAGATGGTGAGGGGTTTGGAGACCAAGACATATGAAGAAAGGTTGGGGAAGCTTGGTCTGTTTAGCCTGGAGAAGAGACGACTGAGAGGGGATCAGATAGTTGTCTTCAAGTATTTGAAAGGATGGAGCAGAATTGTTCTCTCTTGCCCCGGAGGGATGGACCAGATCCAATGGGATGAAATAAATTCAAAAGAAATTCTGTCTAAACATCCGAAAGAAGTTCCTGACAGTTAGAGCGTTTTCTCAGTGGAACAGGCTTCCTCGGGAGGTGGTGGGCTCTCCATCTTTGGAAATTTTTAAACAGAGGCTAGATAGCCATCGGACGGAGAGGCTGATTCTGTGAATGCAAAGGGGTGGCAGGTTACAGTGGATGAGCGAGAGGGTTGTGAGTGTCCTGCATAGTGCAGGTCTTCCCTTCCAACTCTTATGATTCTAGGTATTGCGCCGTTCTGCTTTTTCCCTGTCCTCTTTCCAATTCACCCAACATCAGGCCTTTTGGCTCATTTGCTTCTCATATATCTGAAGAAACTTGTTATAGTAGGCTTCCCTGGCCAGTCTTATCTCATGCCCAGCTTTGGCCTCCTTGATAGTGCCTAGTGCCTAGTGCCTAGTAATCTGTAGATACTCTTCTTTAGAGCTCTGTCCTTCCCTCTGTTCCTTGAACATTTCCTTTTCCTTACCTATTCCTGAAGTTCTTTGTTCATCCAAATAGGCTTCTTGGATCCTCTACCATGATTCCGTCTTGCTGGAATAGTCAGGGCTTGAGCTTGCAGTAACTCTAAGGAGCGATCACCTGTCACTTGCTCCTTTCTCTTCCAGCATTCTTGTCCAAGGGGTGACGTTAATTATATCTGAGTCTACAAAAATCTAACATGCAGATGACTATGAATTTCCTTAACCCCCCATCTAATAAGAAATTCTAGGAAGACATGGTCACCCTGCCCCCTCCCAGGATCCTCACCTCCTTCACCCCATTCACCAACTCTTCCTTGTTGGTCTGTATTGAGTCGAGTATGGCTTAATATTTCTACCATTTGAGAAATGAGATTGTTGGCCAAGCAGGTCAGAAATTGCCCCACTTAAGGTGCTCAGCAGAGTTTTTTCCCACCACAGATCAGGGAAATTGCAGCACCACAGCACCCGGTGAGATGGGAGCCCGGCGGGGTCAGCGGCGGCTGGGGTTGGCTTCCCCTTGGGCCTCCAAGCAGGGCCACCGCATTGAAGACGCCGCAGCCCTGCTTGGAGGCCCCCGGGGAAGCCGGGAGCCAGGCGGGAAGGAGGACGGGTGGGGATGCCTTCCCCTGGGGCCTCCCAGCATGGCCGCCGCGTTGCACACGCGGCGGCCCTGCTTGGAAGCTCTTGGGGCAGCCGGGAGCCAGGTGGGGGCAGGAGGCGGCCGGGCATGGCTTCCCCTCAGCCCTTGAAGCAGTGAGGCCCCCGGGGATGCTGGGAGAACGGGGCAAGGACGCTTGCCCGCGCCTGGGGGGGCCCTTCAAAGCCTGTGCTTAGGGACGGGCTTTGATCTAGTTTTACAAATAATGCACCAGCATGCAATAGTCTAATTAAATTAAAATACCAAAAAGTTACCTGTTACGTTTAGACCTTTGCAGATTTGACTTTCTGTCTATAGGCTTTATTGAAGACTTTTGCTGGTAACCTCAAGAGCAGTTCTCCTACTATTCGTCGAACAGCAGCTGCATCGGCCGTGAGCATCTGCCAGCATTCACGAAGAACACAGTATTTCTATACTTGGCTACTGAATGTACTTCTAGGTAAGGTGGAAAAACCGTGGCTTTTTTGGGCTGGTAGCCATATCCAAGCCTCTTTCATAAACACTCATTACTCTCTAAAGCAGTTCTGGTTTCCCCAGATGTGATGAGCAGCAATTTCTGTTATCCTGGGGCCTGGGGAAAAACAACCATAGAGGGTGCTGCCACTGATATCCATGGATACAGCAAATGAAATATTAGTCCACACAATACAAGGAAAATAATTTAACCTGCTGTAGCGCATTTTGTAAAGCCTTAATTTGGTGTTGACCTGCCAGTATCATAAAGAAGGAAACCTCTCCTGACCTCTAAGGGTCTGATAGTTGATGGTGTGCAAGTGCCTCACAACAGAACTAGGAAGGGATAGCAGAGACCCTGCCGGACTGCTTTTCATTTATCTGGAGAGTTCCAGAACTTCATCTGATGAGCCTGGTTAGTTCCCAATGGATGCATGCCGCCCACTGAGGAAAGTGCTTCAGCTCTTGGTCCCTGAGGACTTCACTCTTATATATTATACTAGCAAAAAGCCCATTGTACAAAAAATACAACAGGTACTAGCCCCCCCCCCCCCCATGTGGGCAGGCCAGGCGAGGTGGTGGAGATTTTATGCCCCACTCCTCCACATGCAACCAGTTGGGTTATCTTGGACTAGTCACAATTCGGTTACAGCTGTTCTCACAGAGCACTTCTTTCAGAGATATCTAAGCCCGACCTGCCTCTGTTGGTGATAGAGGAAGGAAGGGCGATTGGAGGCTGTTTTGAGGCTCCTTTGGGTAGTGAAAAGGAGGGTATAAAAATCAACCTTCTTACTGGGACCCAATGGAAAGCACATATTTGACCTGTGCTCTCCTAGCTGCAGGGGCTCCAGATTGAAGACCAAGTCAAGTTCAAAGTTTTGCTTTTGACCTTTCAAGCCCTAAACAGTCTGTAACTGTCATACCTGTGGTACAGCCTCTTCTACTTTGTCCCGCTTCCCCAAGAACTCTCAGATTGAGCAAGAAGCATCTGCTCAGGATTTCTGGCCCCTAAGAAATTAAAGTAGCCTCAACACTGACCTCTGACCAGGTGGAACATTCTGCCCCATGAGGTCAGTGTCATGCAGGACCTTAAGCAGTTCTTCAGAGCCTGAAAGACAAGAGTTCAACCAGATTTACAGTTGAGTCAAGAGACATCAGAGTTCTAGCTGGCCTCTCTGCCCAAAACCATCCAGTTAATTGCCATACAAGAAATGATGGTCTTTTATATTGTTCCCCTCAATAAAGACATGGCACCAGGAAAAGAAGTTCCTTTGGTAATTTTTTTCTATTTTAAAAATCTGTATACTAAGAAATTTAAAGTTTTATAATACTTTGTCGTTGTTAGGTGCGAAGTCATGTCCGACCCATCGCGACCCCATGGACGATGATCCTCCAGGCCTCCCTGTCCTCTACCATTCCCCGGAGTCCGTTTAAGTTTGCACCTACTGCTTCAGTGACTCCATCCAGCCACCTCATTCTCTGTCGTCCCCTTCTTCTTTTGCCCTCAATCGCTCCCAGCATTAGGCTCTTCTCCAGGGAGTCCTTCCTTCTCATGAGGTGGCCAAAGTATTTGAGTTTCATCTTCAGGATCTGGCCTTCTAAGGAGCAGTCTGGGCTGATCTCTAGGACTGACCGGTTTGTTCGCCTTGCAGTCCAAGGGACTCGCAAGAGTCTTCTCCAGCACCAGACTTCAAAAGCCTCAATTCTTTGACGCTCGGCCTTGCTTATGGTCCATCTTTCTCAGCCATACATTGCAACTGGGAAGACCAGAGCCTTGACTTGACACACTTTTGTTGGCAGGGTGATATCTATGCTTTTTAGGATGCTGTCTAGATTTGCCATAGCTTTCCTCCCCAGGAGCAAGTGTCTTTTAATTTCTTTGCTGCAGCCCCCATCTGCAGTGATCTTGGAGCCCAGGAAAATAAAATCTGTTACTACTTCCATTTCTTCCCCATCTATTTGCCAGGATTTGAGAGGGCCGGATGCCATGATCTTCCTTTTCTTGATGTTGAGTTTCAAGCCAACGTTTCCACTCTCCTCATTCACCCACATCAACAGGCTCTTTAGTTCCTCTTCTCTTTCTGCCATTAGAGTGGTATCATCTGCATATCTGAGGTTGTTGACATTTCTCTCTGCAATCTTGATCCCAATTTGTGACTCATCTAACCCCGCCTTTCTCACGATGTGCTCCGCATACAAGTTAAATAGGCAAGGCGACAGTATACAGCCTTGTCGAACTCCTTTCTCAATTTTGAACCAATCAATGATTCCATGCCCGGTTCTCACTGTTTCTTCTTGACCTGCATATAGGTTTCTCAAGAGGCAAATAGGATGCTCTGGTATTCCCATCTCTTTAAGAACTTGCCACAATTTGTTGTGCTCCACACAATCAAAGGCTTTAGCATAGTCAATGAAGCAGAAGCAGATGTTCTTCTGGAACTCCCTAGCTTTCTCCATGATCCAGCGTATGTTGGTAATATGATCCTCTGCCTCTTCGAAATCCTGCCTGTACTTCTGGAAGTTCTCGGTCCACATATTGCTGGAGCCTAGCTTGTAGGATTTTGAGCATAACTTTGCTAGCATGAGAAATTAGTGCAATGTTGCGGTAGTTTGGCTTTGCCCTTCTTTGAAATTGGAATGTAAACTGACCTTTTCCAATCCTGTGGCCATTGTTGAGTTTTCCAAATTTGCTGGCATATTGAGTGTAGCACTTTTACCACATTGTCTTTAAAGATTTTGAATAGTTCAACTGGAATGCTGTCACCACCACTAGCTTTATTGTTGTTCAGAGTTCCTAAGGCCCATTTGACTTCACATTCCAGGATGTCTGGCTCCAGGTCAGTAACTACCCCATCGTGGTTATCAGGATGTTAAGCTCGCTCTTGTATAGTTCCTCTGTATAATTTTGCCACCTCTTTTTAATCTCTTCTGCTTCTGTGAGGTCCCTACCATTTTGGTCCCTTATCACAGTGGTCCCCAACCTTTTTATCACCGGGGACCACTCAACGCCTTTTATTCAGGCCCTGTGGGGGGAGGGTAGTTTACTCCTCTACTCTCAACCACTGCCCTAACGCTTTCTAATCGCTATGGTAATGTTTAAACATCCCTTAAAAATAACATACTGACACGCCACAACAATGAACATAAGGAACATTTTATTTTCATGGAAATTTTAACTCATGACAACGACAAATCAATGGGAACCCTGAGCTTGTTTCTTTGCAACGAGATAATCCCATCTGGGAGTGATGGGAGACAATGACACCCGAAGTGTGTTGTAAAGGGCCGGGGGGGGGGGGGGAGAAGGCGTCCTTCGGGGCCCACCTCCAATTAGTCGAAGGACCACATGTGGTCCGTGGCCCACAGGTTGGGGATTGCTACCTTATCATACCCATCTTTGCATGAAATGTTCTCTTAATATCTCCAATTTTAATATCTCAATAGTTCTTCAGGCACTCTGTCTATCAGATCTAATTCCTTAAATCTATTTGTCACCTCCACTGTATATTCGTTGGGGATATGATTTAGTTCATACCTGAGTGGCCTAGTGCTTTTCCCTACTTTCTTCAATTTAAGCCTAAATTTTGCAACAAGAAGCTCATGATCTGAACCACAATCAGCTCCTGGTCTTGTTTTTACTGACTGTATAGAACTTCTCCATCTTAGACCTGGATTACTGTGATGTTGAATGGTTTGCCTTGGATTCGAACTATCATTCTGTCATTTTGGGGATTGTATCCCAAGACTGCTTTTCCTACTCTCTTCTTGATTATGAAGGCTACTCCATTTCTTCTGCGAGATTCTTGCCCACAGTAGTATACCTGATGGTCATCTGAATTAAATTCTCCCATTCCTGTCCATTTGAGTTCACTGATTCCTAAAATGTCGATGTTCAGTCTTGTCATCTCTTGTTTAACCACGTCCAGCTTGCCTTGATTCATGGATCTGACGTTCCAGGTTCCTATGGAATAAAAATCTTTACAGCATCGGACTGTCTTTTTGCCACCAGTTTCCTCCACAACTGAGCGTCCTTTCGGCTTTGGCCCAGCCGCTTCATTCATTCTGGCGCTACTCGTACTAGCCGTCTGCTCATCCCCAGTAGCATATTGGACACCTTCCGACCTGAGGGGCTCATCTTCTGGCGTCATATCGTTATGCCTATTGGAACTGTCCATAGGGTTTTCATGGCAAAGATGCTGGAGTGGTTTGCCATTTCCTTCTCCAGTGGATCACCTTTTGTCAGAGCTCTCAGCTATGACCTGTCCGTCTTGGGTGGCCCTGCACGGCATAGCTCATAGCTTCACTGAGCTACGCAAGCCCCCTTGCCACGACAAGGCAGCGATCTTTGAAGGGGGTTATAATAAATTGTTAAATTTTAAACTGTGTTTTTAGATATGTTTTTATCCATCCTGAGCCTTCAGGGAAGGGTAGGATTGAATACAAAAATAAAATAAGAGTTTCAAGAGCTAAAAACTAGCTTTTCTATTGTTGATTTTCAATGGATGAAAGAGAGAAATGATCCTTACAAATAAACATCCCTTTGCTATCTTTGTTAGTTGTGGCGGTTGACCTGTTGGAATTAAAATAGGGCAGCAATCCATATAATCCAGAGGTGCGGACCGAGGATAGTAATAAGAGAGAGAGTACTACTACTACTACTACTACTACTACTACTACTACTACTACTACTACTACTACTACTACTATTATCATTATTATTATTATTATTTTCAATTTATTTCCTGCCACTCTCTAAGCGGCTCGTATCCAACAACCATCAGTTCACATGTGGATTCCCACAGTGAGCAATTCTCTCTGCTGTTTTACTTAACATCTTCATGTGCCCTCTTGCTCAGCCAATACACAGATGACACCCAGTTCTTCCTCCTGATGGATGACCGCCCTGACTCCCCCCCCCCCCAGACCGCCTAGCAAGATGCCTGGAAGCAGTGATGATGTGGCTCAAGCCGAGTTGTCTGAAGCTCAACCCTGTGGCCTGGGCCCAGTGTCCCTGAGAGGCCGTCTCCCTGCCTACACTCCCCAAAGAGCACTATGCTCTGCTGCCACCAACCGGCTGGTAATCCCCGGTCCTCAACAAGGGCCAGACTTTTTCTGTCTTGGCCTCCACCGGGTAGAACGACCTCCCTGAAGAGATGAGGGCTCTATCTGAATTCTCACAATTTCGCAGGACCAGCAAAAGGGAACTCCTCCACCAGGCATTTGTTTGACTCTGACCGACCCAACAACATCAGACACTCCAAATCCTGAGGCAGACTGTCCTCCTTGGGGGCTTCTCTAAGTTATTGTTCTCTTTGAAGCCACTGTCAGATTGTTGTGTTATTCGTGACTGTTATTTGTTTAGACTGTTTTGTGTATAACCCTTGCAATGTTTTATGTGGACCACCCTGAGCTGTAGGGGAGGGCAGTATAAAAATCTAATAAATGAATAAAAATAAATAAATAATGCTAACTATCCCATAGGAGAGATCCCCAGCATGCTGGACAATGTTGCTATACAAGAAAATGTACTTGTGATGTTTCTGTTAAAACATGATTGTTTACTTTACAGGTTTATTGTCTCCCACAGAAGACGAATATCCCACTGTTTTAATTCTTGGAGTATTGCTGACTTTAAGGTATCTAATACCTTTACTGCAGCAGCAAGTAAAAGATACAAGTCTGAAAGGTAGCTTTGGTATGATACGAAAAGAGACTGAGATTTCTCCTTCCTTAAATCAACTTATACAGGTAGGAATAAAATGTTGGGTGATACTATTTTTAGATGATGAGCCAAAGTTTATATGAAGTTTAACTTTTACATTGGTTATAAAATGTGCTGCTTCTTATTCAAACTTTCATTAACTGAGATTAGAACTGTAGAGAATCAGCCCTCACAGGAGCCCTTGTGAGAAAGGGAAAGCCGCTCAACCAAATGGATCTTTGTCCTACTTGACTCCCCCTCCCCCCCTCTGCACTTCTTTTTGCTGTTATGTCAAAACTGACTCCTGGTGACCCCAAGATCCCAGAGTTCTCAAGACAAGTCATTCGGGGGTGGTTTGCTGTTGCCTGCCTCTGTATAGCAGCAATCCTGGATTTCCTTGGTAGTCTCTTAACAAAGTACAAAACTGGGCTGACCCTGCTTAGCTCCTCAGATCTGACAAGATTGTGCTGGCCTGTGTGATCCAGGTCCCTTTCTCCTTTAAATCCAGTTCATTGCCTTATTTCTCACAACTGAAACTTGTCCTTTGACATGTGGTAAAAAAGGAGTCCCTAAGAAGGTTTAGTCTTTCATGGCTCAAAACAAAATGGGTAAGAAGAGCTAACTGCTTCTTCACTGTGGTCAGGGGATATATAATTTCCCACTCAGCTATTCCCTTATGTCTCGTCTTTCTCTCCCTGTGAAATGGGGATGGATATTCCCATGTATTCTGGGAATACATCAGAACTACTCAGAACTATGTATTCTGAGGTGTGATTCTCTACCTGCGGTGTGAGCTGGTGCCTTTTGCCCTTCAGAAGCCAGAGCCATCTGCGTATCCAAAGCACTGAATGGCCCCTGTGTGATGGCTAATCATTTTGCTGTAGCCTTCCCAGGGCTAGCTGTTAACTCAAGTTTTCTCAACCAGGTTTTCATGAAACCATGTAGTTTCTTGACAGCCCTGGAAGGGGTTCCCAAATGGGTTGGAATTAATTGATTTTTAAAATAGGTTAAAATTTATTTTATTTATTATTGTATTTATATACCGCCCTCCCCCAAGGCTCAGGGTGGCTTACATGAAACAAGAACGATACAGGTAACTCCATTTGTTATAATAACATGGTGATAACAATAACATTAACATAGTAATAACAATAACAACATTATAGAGCAGTGGAATACTGCAAAGAGCATTCAGTTCAACCCATACTGAGGCCCAGTGTGTTGGGCGAATTTGTAGAGGTTGTCGTAGGAGGGAGCCTTGGGGGCCAATGCTAAGTGGTGGTTCAACCAAATGCCTGGCAGAGGAGCTCTCTTTTGCAGGCCCTGTGCAATTGTTCTCCTCTGAGAGCTTGTTCCACCAGTTGGGGGCCAGGATGAAGAAAGCTCTGGCCCTGGTTGAGAACACGCGAGCTTCCTTGGGGCCAGAGACCACCAGGAGGTTGGAGGCGGTAAAGTGCAAAGCTCTTTGATGGGTGTAGGCAGAGAGGTGATCCCTTAGGTATACTGGGCCCAGACTGCGTGTGGCCTTAAAGGTGATAAATCAAAACCTTAAGCCTGATACATAATTCAACTGGAAGCCAGAACAACTGCTGGAAGATAGGTTGGATGTGGGACCTCCAAGGTGTTGCTGTGAGGACTCTGGCTGCTGCGTTCTGGACCAGTTTTAGTTTCCTGATCAAGGATAAGAGCAGGCCAGTGTAGTGCAAGTTGTAGAAGTCCAGCCTAGAAGGTTCTTATATGCTGCTTTTCTCTAGAGGTGACCGTCATGTAGATCAGTGGTCCCCAACCCCTGGGCCACGGCTCCCCCCCGCAGCGAGAAGCTCGCCGGGCCGCAAGTGAATCGACCGCTTTGGTGTCTTGCTGTGGGAGGGAGTGTAGAGGGAAGTGTGGCCGCTGGCACGCCAGGTCTGCGCATGTGTGTTTGCACCCAGCAGGGCTGCAAACGTGCAGTTGTGGCAGTTGCGCACATGTGCAGAGCCACAGTGCATGCACATTTGCGCCCCCGCTGGAAGCTCAAGCACGCCTGCGTGAAACTGCCGCGCATGCGCGGGGGCCCGGGTCGCTCTCCCCCCACCTCTTTTCATCAGTCCGTAACACGAAAAAGGTTGCGGACTGCTGGTGTAGATCACTGTGGGTAGGTGTTCCGGGGCCAAGTAGGGTGCTTGTAGTTTGGCTTGGTGAAGGTGGTAAAACGCCGGCCATGCTACTGTCGTGATCTGAGCTTCCATTGAGAAGTAGCCATCAAGAATCACACCCAGGTTTCTAGCACTGCTATCTGCACTCCATCCAGGGTGGGTAGGCACGCTCCCTTGCTTGGGCCTTTCCTGCCCCACCACAGGACCTCCTGCTTTGAAGGATTGAGCTTCAGACGACTCTGCTTGAGCCATCTCGTCACTGCTTCCAGGCAGCTGGCTAATGCTTCTGAGGGGAGGAGTCAGGGCGGGCATCCATCAGAAGGAAGAGCTGGGTGTCATCCGCATATTGGTGGCAACCCAGCCCAAACCTCTGCACCAGTTGGGCCAGAGGGCGCATAAAAATGTTAAATAGAATTAGAGAGAGAACTTTATCATGTGATATGACCATATATGGTTATCCCAACCCGCCCACCCCTCCCAAATGGCCAGTGATGGGCCAGGGGAGGATGTGAAGGGGGTCAGGTGGGACTGTACACAGCCATATTCTTCATGATCGTGCTATTTTGAAGGCTGAAGAATGTTGAGAAAAAAGTTGAGAAAGGCTACATACATAAATATCTTTATTACGGTCATAGATCAGCAAAATCAAAACTATATCACAGTTACAGAAATAATATGGCTAAAGCATGGTTTTACTCATAATATAGCATTATGTTAAACACTTTGACTATGAGTCTGCTAAAATACAATTTAAAACTAAATGGAAATGGAAATATAAGTAATTTTTTCTAATTGCTCTCAGGGTCTGTTAAGTTTTAGTCAACTTCCGCCGCCTATTTATGGCTGCAGCACCAACCTGGCGACACTCTATGTGATGGAACAGTTTGTGTCTGTGAGCAGCAGGGAGATATAGGATTGTCCTGAATGCCCTGGGACTCTATGTAACCATGGTCTTATAAATATGGAACAAATGTCATTATAAAACTGACCATGCGAAAGGATATGTTCCAATGTTTCTATTTGGCCAGAGCCACAGGGGCACTTCCTTTCACCATAGGGAATTTTCTTGTATCTTCAAGTACAGCTGAGGGAAGGGCATTGCAGCGAGCTAAAGTGATCCTTCCCCCTTCAAGGATCGCTGCCTTGCCATGAAGCAACTGGGCCAAAGCCGAAAGGATGCTCAGTTGTGGAAGTAACTGGTGGCGAAAAGACAGTCCGATGCTGTAAAGATTTTTATTCCATAGGAACCTGGAACGTC
Organism: Paroedura picta; assembly: GCF_049243985.1. NCBI lineage: Eukaryota > Metazoa > Chordata > Lepidosauria > Squamata > Gekkonidae > Paroedura > Paroedura picta. Next base: position 3,101,647 of record NC_135378.1, on the reverse strand, counting down.
AGATCCATGAATAAAGGCAAGCTGGACGTGGTTAAACAAGAGATGACAAGACTGAACATTGACATTTTAGGAATCAGTGAACGCAAATGGACAGGAATGGGTGAATTTAATTCAGATGACAATCAGGTATACTACTGTGGTCAAGAATTTCTCAGAAGAAATGGAGTAGCCTTCATAATCAATAAGAGAGTAGGAAAAGTAGTCTTGGGATACACTCCCCAAAATGACAGAATGAACTCAGTTCGAATCCAAGGCAAACCATTCAACATCACAGTAAGTTGACCAGTTCTATGAAGTCCTAAACTACCCCCCCCACGGGGCCTGAATAAAAGGCGTTGAGTGGTCCCCGGTGATAAAAAGGTTGGGGACCACTGTGATAAGGGACCAAAATGGTAGGGACCTCACAGAAGCAGAAGAGATTAAAAAGAGGTGGCAAAATTATACAGAGGAACTATACAAGAGCGAGCTTAACATCCTGATAACCACGATGGGGTAGTTACTGACCTGGAGCCAGACATCCTGGAATGTGAAGTCAAATGGGCCTTAGGAACTCTGAACAACAATAAAGCTAGTGGTGGTGACAGCATTCCAGTTGAACTATTCAAAATCTTTAAAGACAATGTGGTAAAAGTGCTACACTCAATATGCCAGCAAATTTGGAAAACTCAACAATGGCCACAGGATTGGAAAAGGTCAGTTTACATTCCAATTTCAAAGAAGGGCAAAGCCAAACTACCGCAACATTGCACTAATTTCTCATGCTAGCAAAGTTATGCTCAAAATCCTACAAGCTAGGCTCCAGCAATATGTGGACCGAGAACTTCCAGAAGTACAGGCAGGATTTCGAAGAGGCAGAGGATCATATTACCAACATACGCTGGATCATGGAGAAAGCTAGGGAGTTCCAGAAGAACATCTGCTTCTGCTTCATTGACTATGCTAAAGCCTTTGATTGTGTGGAGCACAACAAATTGTGGCAAGTTCTTAAAGAGATGGGAATACCAGAGCATCCTATTTGCCTCTTGAGAAACCTATATGCAGGTCAAGAAGAAACAGTGAGAACCGGGCATGGAATCATTGATTGGTTCAAAATTGAGAAAGGAGTTCGACAAGGCTGTATACTGTCGCTTTGCCTATTTAACTTGTATGCAGAGCACATCGTGAGAAAGGCGGGGTTAGATGAGTCACAAATTGGGATCAAGATTGCAGAGAGAAATGTCAACAACCTCAGATATGCAGATGATACCACTCTAATGGCAGAAAGGGAAGAGGAACTAAAGAGCCTGTTGATGTGGGTGAATGAGGAGAGTGCAAACGTTGGCTTGAAACTCAACATCAAGAAAAGGAAGATCATGGCATCCGGCCCTCTCAAATCCTGGCAAATAGATGGGGAAGAAATGGAAGTAGTAACAGATTTTATTTTCCTGGGCTCCAAGATCACTGCAGATGGGGGCTGCAGCAAAGAAATTAAAAGACACTTGCTCCTGGGGAGGAAAGCTATGGCAAATCTAGACAGCATCCTAAAAAGCATTGATATCACCCTGCCAATAAAAGTGTGTCTAGTCAAGGCTAAGGTATTCCCAGTTGCAATGTATGGCTGAGAAAGATGGACCATAAGGAAGGCCGAGCGTCAAAGAATTGAGGCTTTTGAAGTCTGGTGCTGGAGAAGACTCTTGCGAGTCCCTTGGACTGCAAGGCGAACAAACCGGTCAGTCCTAGAGATCAGCCCAGACTGCTCCTTAGAAGGCCAGATTCTGAAGATGAAACTCAAATACTTTGGCCACCTCATGAGAAGGAAGGACTCCCTGGAGAAGAGCCTAATGCTGGGAGCGATCGAGGGCAAAAGAAGAAGGGGACGACAGAGAAAGAGGTGGCTGGATGGAGTCACTAAAGCAGTAGGTGCAAACTTAAACGGACTCCGGGGAATGGTAGAGGACAGGGAGGCCTGGAGGATCATTGTCCATGGGGTCGCGATGGGTCGGACACGACTTTGCACCTAACAACGACAAAGTATTATAAAACTTTAAATTTCTTAGTATACAGATTTTTAAAATAGAAAAAAATTACCAAAGGAACTTCTTTTCCTGGTGCCATGTCTTTATTGAGGGGAACAATATATAAGACTATCATTTCTTGTATGGCAATTAACTGGATGGTTTTGGGCAGAGAAGCAGTAGGTGCAAGCTTAAATGGACTCCGGGGAATGATAGAGGACAGGAAGGCCTGGAGGATCATTGTCCATGGGTTCGTGATGGGTCAGACACGACTTCGCACCTAACAACAACAAATTGAAGTCCCTTTGGTGATTAGGCACTTCAAAATTCGTCAAATAAGCCAAGGGAGCTGTTACATACCTATTGCCTTCACTAGCAATGAAGGCACATGTATTTGCTAGATCATGTTTGCGTTCTATATCCACTATTCGCTGTTTGATAGCCTCTTTAGCTTGGTCATAGGCCATCTGTACCAGAAATTCTGGAGATAATCCCAAAGCGGCGATTTGCCCCCTCACCGATTGTTTCCATGAAGATTGGAAGTCATCCTTAATTATCAAAGAAGCTAATCCACAGGGAAAAAGTAATTGAGAATGCTTAACCATACTCTTGCCTCCACGTTCATAAGGCCTGTCTCAAGTCGCAAGGTGGCATTGGAAACACATCTTGGGACTTTGATGGCTGCTCATAGGAATGTGGATTGTACAGATTCAAATAATGCAAAGTTGGAATAAGGAGCTAGCTGCGCACCATATAACAGTTGTGCCATTGACTTAGTGTCAAACAATTTTAGAGCTGCAGGGATATGTCCTCCTTTCAGACTAAGGAATCTGAGGATGGCATTTGCACTTTTTTGTGCCTTTCCAGCGACATAAGCCCCATGGGCTATTCTGTGGCCAGATGCTTGCAGAACAACACCTAAATATTTGAAACAGGAAACCTGTTCTATTTTAGGTCTGTCAATGTGCCAGGTGTATTTCTTTGGCCTTTTTGCAAATGTCATGATTTTGGTTTTCTGATAGTTAAGTTCTAATTTTTCCCCTTCACAATATAATGGTAATGCGTTCAGTGCTCTTTTAAGTCCAATAGGTGTTCTTGAAAGAATTACTGTATCATCTGCATACAGAAGAACTGAAATGTGTCTTCCAGCGGGTTTTGGAGGATGAAAGCTCAAGTTATTGAAATGGCTCACAATATCATTGATATCGAGGGCAAAAGAAGAAGGGGACGACAGAGAATGAGGTGGCTGGATGGAGTCACTGAAGCAGTAGGAGCAAACTTAAATGGACTCCGGGGAATGGTAGAGGACAGGAAGGCCTGGAGGATCATTGTCCATGGGGTCGCGATGGGTCGGACACGACTTCGCACATAACAACAACAATCATTGATATAGAAATTAAATAAAAGTGGGGCCAGTATGCAACCTTCCTTAACACCTTTTTGACTTTTAACAGTTGTGGAGAGATGACCATGAGGGTTGCACCTCACTTTCAGTGAGTTCCCTTCATGTAACTTACGTATTAAAGCAGCCGCCGATCTACTGAAGAATTCTCCAATTTCTCCCACAGTTTGACGTGGGAAATGGAGTCAAAAGCTGCTTTGAAGTCTATAAAAGCGGCATAGAGGGAAGTTGTGTAGCGAGAAGAGTATTTCTCAATAAGGTGATGTTAGAACCAGACACTGATCGATAGTGGATCGACCCTCCCGAAAGCCAGCTTGTTCCTCAGCAAGAACATTATCCTGTTCCATCCATTCCTGAAATTTGACTTGAAGGTGCCTTGCGTAAAGCTTACTGATTATGTTGAGGAGGCTAATTGGTCTGTAATTAGCAGGATCACTCTTCGTCCCTTTTTTGTAGATTGGGATGACGATTGGAAGTCCCCAGTCTTTGGGTATACAGCCATGGGCATCAATGCAGGTGAAGAGTGAAGCTAAGGGGCCCAGAATTCCAAATTATTTTTTATCATCTCTGCAGGGATTAGGTCTTCCCCTGGAGCTTTTCCCAATTTTAGTTGAGCTATTAAACTCTTTATCTCACCCTCAGATACTGGTGCCCATGTTGGGAAGTTTTCCCTTCAGCATTGGAATCCATATATAGTTCCTGAAAATGTGACTCCCATGTTTCTGAGGAAATTTGACAGTTCGTCGTATCTGTAACAGTACTTAGAGAGTCTGATGTCAGCCGCCAGAATGATACTGAGAAAGGCTATGTTTAACCCATAGAAAAGCACCTTTGGGCATGTAATTATGCAGACGAGCTATTGAAATTCTAACTATTTCAATGCTTTGTGCAAAGAAGAGGTGGTCATAGGTTTCTATACGATTAGATTTGTCGAAAAAATTTTAAATGATTTTTAGATTTAATTTAAAAATTAAAAAATTTAATTTTGTCAGTTTGGTGTAGTGGTTAGGAGTGGTTAGAAGTGCGGACTTCTAATCTGGCATGCCAGGTTCGATTCTGCGCTCCCCCACATGCAACCAGCTGGTTGACCTTGGGCTCGCCACGGCACTGATAGAGCTGTTCTGACCGGGCAGTGATATCAGGGCTCTCTCAGCCTCACCCACCCCACAGGGTGTCTGTTGTGGGGAGAGGAATGGGAAGGCGACTGTAAGCCACTTTGAGCCTACTTCGGGTACGGAAAAGCGGCATATAAGAACCAACTCTTCTTCTTCTTCTTCTTTTAAACATTGTTGTAAGTCACCCTGATCCCCAGGGAAAGATGAGGGATAAATCTAAAAACAAATAAGAGAAATTCTGGGCTGTAGGGCATTTCTCCATAGGAACGTTCATGATTTCTCTTTTATTCAAGGAAGCTGCATTAATAGTCTAGAGGCCTCTTCCTTTTAAGCTGTTGAGGGTATTTCAGATAAATATTGTTATTTTGGAGTTATACTTTTCTGGAAATTTTTAATATTAACCGTATCCCTAGATGACAAAAATTATACTAAATCATGGGTAGCTTCCAGTTTAAAAATATATATATTTAGTATGGTTTTAATTTCACACTTATTTAAAAAGACATATTAATAGAAAAGTAAAATGATGTATATTGATTTTAATTTGTTGCTCCTAGTCTAATTAGTGCATGGCTTAAGAGCATCGATTCCCTTCCTGAAGCTCTTGTGACCATTCTTATGTCATTCCTGAGTTGCCCGAAAAGCTGCTTTTGGACGTTGGGGGTGGGGGGAGCAGGGCAGCCCTGTGAAGCAGCATCAGGCGTATCGTGTGAAGCCACATAATGGACACTGAAGTGCCTTCCTCCTGGGGTGCCACCATCCACTGAATCCTGGCTTCATTGTGTTCCTTGACATCTAGGTTTACGAACTGACCCTGCATTATACTCAGCACCGGGATCACAATGTCGTGACTGGCGCTTTAGAATTACTACAGCAGCTTCTCAGGACACCTCCTCCTGATCTCCTGCTGGCGCTGACTACGCTTGGGGGTGTTACTCAAGTGGGTGTACCCCAGGATGAGGCTTCCAGCAGACACCGCAGTGATAGCATCGGAGAACTTATGGGTAAGCTGCTTGTTTTTGCTTTTCCAGTAATTTATCTGTCAGGAATAAACCAATTTCAAAATTTCAGTAACATTAACTATATTTTGATTAAGACATAATAACTTATTGGGAGGAATGGGAAGGCGACTGTAAGCCGCTTTAAGCCTCCTTCGGGTAGGGAAAAGCGGCATATAAGAACCAACTCTTCTTCTTCTTCTTATAATTAACTATATTTTGATTAACACTTATAATAACATTAATAACTATATTCTCGTTGTGATTATATTATTAATATTAATACAAATATAATTTTTAGTGCAGTATGCTTAAGCTTAACCCAAAAACTTAATCAGCTCTTGATTTCTTGCAGGCTTGCTTAATGTCTTGGTAGCTGTCTTGTCTTTCTGTTGATAAAATATTTCATATTTAATTGATAATATTTTGCAAAATGATTTTATTCTATTTCTAATTTGATCGCTAAAATCAATAATGGACTGGATAAGTTTGCTCTCATACCAAACAAGTTTGCAGCTATATAGAAGTTAAATAGGTGGGTAGCTGTGTTGGTCTGAAGCAACAGAACGAAGTTTGAGTCCAGCGGCACCTTGAAGACTAACCAAGTTTAATTCTGAGTATAAGTGCTGGTATGTATGCACAATATCACATGAAAGCATATATCGAGAATGAAACTTCGTTGGTTTTAAAGGTGCGACTGGACTCCCCTTTGTCCTGTTGCTTCAGGTCAACATAGCTATCCACCTGAATCTATCTGAATAAGTGGGTGTGCACAAAAAAGCTTCTACCCAGAATTAAACTTGGTTGGTCTTAAAGGTGCCCCAGGACTCAAACTTTGTTCTGTGCCAATATATAAGGTCACTTTTTTGTCAGTAAATGTTAATAATTAAGAAGAATTATTGACTGTAGCTAGCAAATTTATTCTTTTGAGGTTGTTAGAATTCTCTCTTGATGCTTGATCTGATCTGTGGCTTGATCTTTCACTTTCTGTGATTTGCAGCTGGAGGGGGGTCTTCATGCAGCCCTGTTTTCCTCCGAAAGCCAAAAGGTGATTATATATCTAGGCAATCACAATCTCGTGCTTTTTGATTTCTGACTTCTTCAGTTTTGTGCCATCTTACGCGTTGGTCATTCATATATCCTGGTTGACTCTTCATTAATTACTTAACTGTTGTTAAGAGAATTCTACATGCTGGTCTTTTTGATTTAGTTTATTGCTGCTAATTGTTTTTAGAAAAATGAATAAGTTCCTCAAAAGTGTTGCCTGTTGCTATCGTCAAAATTACATAATATTTAGTGTCCATAAAAGTGACCTCTAAAAGTGCTCTTGTCTTGAATTAAATGTACACATTATTTTCTTTTTTACAAATTTTAATTGTGCTTTAATAATCTTTCCCATATTTGAAACTCCTCTTCACATAGAATGGGCTGAATCCTTTGAAATATGAACAGAACTGTTTCATAGAATAGATTTTCTCCCAAACATTTCTGAGCTAGGCTGTTGTGGTCCTTTCTGTTCTTGCCAGGGAAATGCTGATCGCCACTTTGGGGTCCAAAGGCAAATTTCCTCCACACCTTGACTAACCAGGAATTTGGTTTTTGGGGGGAGAGGGGGGACATGGAATTGGGGGGACTGTGGTTGGGCAGGTAGTTGTGAATTTCCTGCATTCTGCAGGGGATTGGACTAGATGTCTCTGGAGGTCCCTTCCATATGCACATACTGGCCTCAACTGTACACCTGGCAAAAGAGCGTGCCATCTTGCAGGCCCTGTGGAACTGTAGTAAATCTGGACTGGGAAACCAAGGTTTATTTATATTTATATTTTATTTTTATTTCTGTGTGTATGTCTGCCAGTCTGCTTCTAAAGGGCTGGGGAAGGGTGGCTTTTCCCCTGCCCCTCAAGCAGCTGAGATCAAGCCTGTGTTGCCTGAGAAGGGACTGTGTGGGAGGGAGAACCATTTAAAGAGCCTCCAAACAGCTCTTTGCCCTCCCATAGGTAGCCCAAAAGGTGGCCCTTTCTCTCTATATGGCTGATCTGGCTACCTGGATCCATAGAATCATAGAATCATAGAGTTGGAAGGGGCCATACAGGCCATCTAGTCCAACCACCTGCTCTTCGCAGGATCAGCCCTAAGCATCCTAAAGCATCCAAGAAAAGTGTGTATCCAACCTTTGCTAGAAGACTGCCAGTGAGGGGGAGCTCACCACCTTCTTAGGCAGCCTATTCCACTGCTGAACTACTCTGACTGTGAAATTTTTTTTCCTGATATCTAGCCTCTATCGTTGTACTTGAAGATTAAGCCCATTACTGCGTGTCCTCTCCTCTGCAGCCAACGGAAACAGCATCCTGCCCTCCTCCAAGTGACAACCTTTCAAATACTTAAAGAGGGCTATCATGTCCCCTCTCAACCTCCTTTTCTCCAGGCTGAACATTCCCAAGTCCCTCAACCTATCTTCATAGGGCTTGGTCCCTTGGCCCCAGATTATCTTCGTCGCTCTCCTCTGTACCCTTTCAATTTTATCTACATCCTTCTTGAAGTGAGGCCTCAAGAACTGCACACAGTACTTCAGGTGTGGTCTGACCAGTGCCGTATGCAATGGGACTATGACGTCTTGTGATTTTGATGTGATGCCCCTGTTGATAGAGCCCAAAATGGCATTTGCCTTTTTTACCACTGCATCACACTGCCTGCTCATGTTTAGTTTACAATCCACAAGTACCCCAAGGTCTCGTTCACATACAGTGTTACCTAGAAGCGTATCCCCCATCCAGTAGGCATGCTTTTCATTTTTCTGACCCAGATGCAGAACTTTACACTTATCTTTATTAAATTGCATCTTGTTCTCATTTGCCCATTTATCCATTGTGTTCAGATCTCGTTGAACTCTGTCTCTATCTTCCGGAGTATTTGCCAGTCCTCCCAATTTGGTGTCATCTGCAAACTTGATGAGTAGCCCCTCCATCTAGATCATTAATAAATATGTTAAAAAGTACCGGTCCGAGCCCCGAGCCCTGAGGTACCCTACTACTCACCTCTCTCCAGTCTGATGAAACACCATTGAGAACAACTCTTTGAGTGCGGTTCTCTAACCAATTCCCTATCCACCTGACTATCTGAAAATCCAGATTGCAGTCCTTCAACTTATCCATCAGAACATCATGGGGAACCTTGTCAAAAGCTTTACTAAAATCCAAGTAAAATCCAAGCCATGCTGACTTTATGGATCACCAAATTGTCCTCCAGATGTTTGCAGATCGCTCCCATTAATATCTGCTCCATTATCTTCCCCACAACAGAGGTCAGACTCACTGGTCTGAACTTTCCCGGGTCATCCTTCCTCCCTTTTTTGAAGACCGGAATAACGTTTGCTCTCTTCCAGTCCTCCGGGACATCTCCAGACCTTAAAGAGGTCCCGAAGATGATGGACAAGGGCTGTGCAAGTTCTCTGGAAAGTTCTTTGAGCACTCTCGGGTGCATTTCATCTGGCTCACGGGATTTGAACTCATCCAGTGCAGCTAAATGCCTCTCGACAACCTCTCTATCCATGTTAACCTGCCACCCAGACACTATCTCTTGGCTACTGCCATCTCCAGATGTGCCTAAACCCTTTGACCTGTGGGAAAAAACATGAAAAATAGGCACTAAGCCTTTCTGCTTTCTCTGCATCTTCCGTTAGAGCAGTGGTCCCCAACCTGCGGGCTGCGGCTGGGCCGCGAAGGCCTTTGGCGCTGGGCCGTGGCTCCTTCTTCCCTCCCCCCCCGAAGCGAGAAGCTCGCCAGGCCGCGAGCAAACCGGCCGCCAAAGCAGCCGATTAGCTTCTGGCCCGGCAAGCTTCTTGTTTCGGGAGGCGGGGGGAGAAGCTTGCCTAGCCGCAAGCTAATCGGCCGCTTTGGCAGCCGATTTGCTCGGGGCCGGGAGGGGGAGCCGCGGCCGCCGGCATGGCGGCGGTGCAAATGCGCGTGCACGGACTGCTGCGCACGCACGTTTGCGCCCCTGCTGGGCGCAAAAGTGCGTGTGCGGCAGTCCGCGCATGCGCGGGCCCCCGGGCCGCCCTCTCGTCCCACTCCAGAGCAGCGGTCTGCGGCAGCCGAAAGGTTGCTGACCGCTGCGTTAGAGTTTGTCCATCCGCACCCAACAGTGGGCCTATTGCCTCCTTTACTTTACGTTTCCTCCTCACATAACTGAAAAATCTTTTCTTGTTACAATGGGCATCCCTGGCCAATCTTAGCTCACTCTCAGCTTTGGCCTTTCTGAAGATTGATTTACAATGCCTAGTAACCTGTAGGTACTCTTCTTTAGAACTCTGTCCTTCCCTCCATTTCCTGAACATTTCCCTTTTCTTTCTTAGTTCCGCTTGAAGGTTCCCTGTTCATCCAAATAGGCTTCTTAGAGCTCCTGCAGTGTTTTCGTCTTTCTGGGATAGTCATTGATTGAGCTTGCAATAGCTCTTGTTTGAGTAGCCCCCACCCTTCACATCCTCCATTCCCTTCCAGCATTCTCGTCCATGGTATGACACTCATCACGTCTCTGAGTTTATTAAAGTTTGCCCTACGAAAATCCAACATCCGCGTCTGGCTATAAGCTTCCTTGGCTCTCCATCTTAAAAGGTATTCTATGAGGACATGGTTACTTCCCCCTAGGGTCCCCACCTCCTTCACCTCATCCACCAACTCTTGCCTGTTGGTCAGTATTAAGTCCAGTATGGCTGAACATATTGTGGGTTCATCTACCATTTGATAAATGAAATTGTCAGCCAGGCAGGTCAGAAAGTTGCATGACTCAGGACGCTTTGCAGAGTTTGTTTCCCAGCACACATCTGGGAAATTGAAGTCACCCATGATGACAAGGTCCTGCCGCTTGGATATTTTATCAAGCTGCTCACAAAGTGCAGCATCCACACCCTCTCGTTGGTCAGGTGGTTGGTAGCAGACACCAACCACCACACTGCTTGTTTTCCCTTCGCTTATTTTCACCCAGATGCTTTCCACTGTAGATATGCTCACCTTCACTAGAATTTCCTGACAGGTAAGCCCTTTCCTCACATACAGTGCCACTCCTCCACCTCTTCGATCTATTCTGTTTTTTCTGAACAGTTCATATCCATGCACTATTACATTCCAGTCATGAGAATCATTCCACCAAGTTTCTGTGATGCCTACTAGATCATACCTTTCCATCAGCATGAGAAGTTCCGGCCTTGCCGGTTGGGCTACCCCCGATCGTTCTCCTTCCTTATACTCCCCATGTTGATTGTCTCCTTCCCCTTGTGGCTTCAGTTTAAAGCTCTCCTGATGAATCTCACCAGCTTCCTGCCAAACACATTCTTCCCCAGCTTCGATAAGTGCAGTCCATCAGGTGCTAGTAGGCCTTCCTCAGGAAAGCCTATCTCATTGTCCCAGAAACCAAATCTCTCCTGCTGGCACCAACTACGCAGCCAGTGATTCACCTCCATTATCTTCCTCTCCCGACGCATTCCTCTTCCCTTGACAGGCAGGATTGAAGAGAATACCACTTGTGCCCCCATTCTCAGAGTTCTCTAACTTCAAATGCCTACTATCAACAGTGAGTAACGTTTTAATGACACTAAATTGTTTTTGTACACCTCCCCCTGTCTTGTCTACCAAGCCGTGGCAGTGAGTTCATCTTTCTCACAAAGACTTTTCTGCTTGTTTTTCTTGTCTTTTTTCAAACTCTGGGGGAAAGGTGAAAGATATGAACAATTTTTAAAGATAAATGAGCTAATTTGGGCTGTTTAGATTATACGGAGATTTCCCTTCATAACGGCTCTTGCGATATCTCTTCCACTGTGTGACTTTCTAAGCAATCAGAACTTCTGTGCGAGGACCTCTGCTGCTCGTTTGAAAGACTGCACAAAACTGGCTGGTGTTGACTTCTAAGTCTGATTGTCAATATGGCTATTTTGACTCAGATGGTCCGTCTGTTAGCAAAACAAAGAGAGGATCTGAATGCCTTCACAGAAAATTTGTTGAAAGATCTTTTTTAGGAGATCCAAAATGGCAAGGAATGATGAACCAAATGATAATGATAGTATTAACCAACTGGAACAAAAAAATAGCAAGAGTGAAGAATTACAGGATTGGAAATCTTCAGTGGAAGAAAATTTTGAAGCATTGGAGATGGAGTCCTTCAGAAAGGAAGACCTGAAACAAGAACTTATTATCATCACTGATTAAGTTCCCCCAGATGAGGTTACCTTTACTGAAAAGACATATCTCAAAGCAGAAGCACAAAAGAATCAGCCAAAAGACACACTGGTTTGTCCTGAAAGTAACTATTCTAAAAGAGCTTCCCAGGAAAAAAATTGTCCTAGCACACCCCAGATTGGAGATCAGGAGGTGCAACTGTTTCAAGAATCATTGGCAGATATTCTGTGGAAAGGGGCACAATTTCACTTTTCTTGGATGCTTTAGGATGCTTAGGGCTGATCCTGCGTTGAGCAGGGGTTTGGACTAGATGGCCTCTATGGCCCCTTCCAACTCTATGATTTTATGATTCTATGATTCATTTCCTAAGCCTCGAATTGAGACCTCCTTAAGAAGACTGGGAGGAGGCAAGGGGGGGCCTGACATTTTTTTCTATATTCTGTTTATGTATGGATGGCAAATGCAAAGATTTTAAAACAATTTGAATTGAAGAACTTAAGAGCTGCAAATGTTATGACAAAGCAGGCTACTTTCCCCCCCCCCTTTAAAAAATACTGTAAATGTTATGATAAAGAGGGTTTTTCCTTTTTCCTTTTTAATTTTCTTTTTATAAATATTAGATTAAAGCTCATATTGATTTATAAGAAATGCTTAGTTAAGTACTTAAAATATGTTGTTGTAAACAAGTGCAGGAACCAGCTGATTTTCTAGATTTAGGATATGCCTTGGTTCAATTCTAAGGGTAATTTTTATAACACGCGTTGACTGTAAGTGCTGGAAATGTTATGTTAGTGGGATTTTTTTGTTGTGGCTTTCTTTTTATATTTACAGGCAACAGACATCTACAGTATTCAGCAATGCAAAACTTCAAGCAAATGGGGACTTTGGGGAATAGATGGAGGGATGATATTGTAATATTGTAATCAAAAATATTTTTCTTTGTTCTTTCTATATAAAAATTAAAAAAATTATATTAAAAAATAAATAACAAAACCTCTACTATGCAAAACTACTTAGCGGAACTGGCGTGTGTGACAGAAACCTGGACCAGGAAGGGTGAAACTGTCGCCCTTAAAGACCTAGCCCCTGCCGGGTTCTCTGTCCTCCACCAGTCTCGGAAAGTGGGGTGGGGAGGAGGGGTGGCAATCCTGACCTGAGCGGCTTTCTCCTTCAGAGCCCTTCCTGCGTCGACAATACCAGGTATTGAATGTGTTGGTCTCGGATAGGGATCAATCGAGCGCGTGGCCATCTGGCTAGTGTACCTCGCGCCCAATGTGCCGCCGGATGCCCTGCCAGCCCTGCTGGAGGCAGTGGCAGCCAGGAGGCTACAGTTCCCCATACTAATAGTTCTGGGGGACTTTAACGTTCATGCTGAGCAGCCGTCCTCCAGAAATAGGTAGGACCTGGTGTCAATCATGGTGACACTAGGGCTCTCGCAGTTTCTTGTTGGCCCCACCAATCAAGCAGGCCACACCCTGGATCTCATTTTTGGTGCAGGTCTGGATGTGGATGTGGTCACGATAACCGCGGTGTCATGGACAGACCACTATGACCTGAAGGCTCGGCTAAGGCTACCACCCAATCCTCAGTTGGGCTTCGAGCAAACTGTCTCGCCCATGGAGACTTATGTATCCAATTATATTCCTTAATGCTCTGTGGGAGCCAATGCCTCCCAGCACTTCTCTCAATGGCCTAGTCAGCATGATAGGTTGCTGACGGCCATTGATGAGATAGCTCCGCGACGCCCTCTCCGGCCCCGTCTCAAGCGGGCCCCTGGTACACCGAGGAGCTTCGCAATAAGAAACGGGAACTGAGACGGCTAGAGCGAGTTTGGAGGAAGACTCACGACGAAGCCTCGAGAACATCTTATAGAACGCAGATGAAGGCCTATGAGATGTCAGTGAAGTCAGTAAAGCATAATTTTTACTCGGCTACCATCGCATCTGCAGACTCATGTCCGGCTCAAGTATTTAGGATAGTTCAATCTCTTACTGCCCTACTAGTAGAAGGGCAACAAAATAGTACCCAATTGGACATTAGCTGCGAGGTATTTGCGAGTCACTTTGCAGACAAAATCTCGGCACTCCGCCGTGACCTCCCTCCAACCTTAGATGCAGTAAATGAACTGGAGGCCCCTTGGCCGTCTTTGGAGAAAACAATGAGTAACTTCAGGCTGTCAGGATTGTAGAATCTCTGTCATAAATTAGCTTGAGTTCCTCCATGTCAGTTATATTGTTTTATATTGCTTGGCGCCTGCTTGCCCCAGGCCCTGTAGTTTTGTTAGCTATAAAAGTGAATAGTGTTGTTATGTTAACCTTATCTTGTTGTGGGCTCTAGGGATTGTTGTCACCTTCTCAAGGTTGTGAGAATTAAATCCTGTTTTCTTTACACATATGTCTTTTCTCTTGTTCCCCCCTCCCTTGGGAACTGTCAAGCTTTGGGCGGGAGAAATGTATTTATAAGCTGAGGCAAATCTGAACTCTGGTCAGATTTGACTTTTCAGTCCCTTGCGTATAGTACTTTTCAATAAAGCTTTCTTTAATTAAGAAGCCTGTTGTGAGTTTCCTGTACGTTTGACATTAAGTCAAATCTCACAACTCCTTTCACCTGCCAACATGCAGGGCGAAGGAAACACTTTTACAGAGCAAGGAGAGGGTCTGGATTGGGACCTCTCCCAGGGCGACGGGGCCGGTGCGGGCCCGTACAACTCGGGCATGCTCAGGGCCGTGGAGGGAGCGACTCCTGGGCCTGCCGATTTTTTGGAAAGGCACATCACCGAGCGCAGGCGTTTATCGAAGTATGACCGCCCAACAGGGGATGAGCAGTGGCCGGATCAACTGGGAATGCCTAGCTACTGTCAAACGTACAGGAAACTCACAACAAACTTCTTAATAAAAAGAGTTTTATTGAAAAGCACTATACGCAAGAGACTGAGAAGTCAAATCTGCCAGAGGCCAGATTTGCCCCAGCTTATCAATACATTTCTCCCGCCCAAAACTTGACAGTTCCCAAGGGAGGGGGCAGGAGAGAAAAGACATATGTGTTACATAAACAGGATTTCGCTCTCCCAGCCTTGAAGAGGTGACAACAACCCCGCGAGCCCACAACAAGATAAGGTTAGCATAACATCACTATTCAATTTTATAGCTAGCAAACTACAAGGCCTGGGCAAGGAGGCGCCAGGCACAATCAAGCAATATAACTGACATGGAGGAACTCAGGCTAATTTATGACAGAGATTCTACAATCCTGACATCCCTCCGCATTAAAACAAACTTCCCTCCCCCACCTAGCCTGCATCAACCGGGCGAGGGCAATTAGGGAACGCTCGATGGAAAGCCCGGAGAAGGCGGGGTGCCTTCACGTTCCCAGCCTCAACCCACTCTGTGTCTCCTGAGGGGAAATCCTTCCAATCAACCAAATACTGGAGATGACCCTTGTGCACACGAGAGTCTAAGATCTGGTTGACCTCATAATGGGTGTCTTTATCGATGTAAATTGGCACAGGCGTAGCTGGAGGGGGGTGCCACTCGTCCGGATCAGGAGCTCTCCGCAGCAGGCTGGAATGAAAAACTGGATGCACATTCCTGTAAGTTTTTGGCAAGGCTAACTCCACGGTTACAGCATTAATCAGTTTTACCACCTTAAATGGCCCCACATACTTTGGGCCAAGCTTCTTGGATTTCTGTTGGCACCGCAGGTTTTTGGTGGATAAATAGGCCAGGTCTCCCACTTTCCACACAGGCGCAGGTGCCCGTTTCTTGTCTGCCTGGGTCTTATAGGCTTGTTTTGCCTCTCTGAGGCTAGCAACTATTACTGGCCAACCTGCACTGATAGTCTCTGCCCACTT
Organism: Paroedura picta; assembly: GCF_049243985.1. Classification (NCBI taxonomy): domain Eukaryota; kingdom Metazoa; phylum Chordata; class Lepidosauria; order Squamata; family Gekkonidae; genus Paroedura; species Paroedura picta. The sequence goes on along the minus strand of NC_135378.1, from coordinate 3,086,121 downwards.
ATTGACTTCAGGAGCCTCGGACGAATTAAGCTCCCAGGTGGGCGCTGCCACTAAATCAGTCCCGTACACTACCTTAAAGGGAGATACGCCTGTCGAGGCATCGGCCCCATTAGTGTAGGCAAAGTCAGCTAGTGGCAATAGGGCAACCCAATCGTCCTGCTGATGGTTGATGAAGCAGCGCAAGTATTGTTCCAAGATCTGGTTAACCCTTTCGGTCTGGCCATTCGATTCCGGGTGGTAGCCTGAAGTAAGGGCTTGCTCCACACCCAGCAGTCTCAGGAGCTCCCGCCAGAACTTGGCAACGAACTGGGGGCCCCGATCCGTCAGTACACGTCCCGGGATCCCATGCAGCCGTATCATGTGGGTTACAAATAACGAAGCCAATTTAGCTGCTGAGGGCAGGCTTGCACACGGGATAAAATGAGCCTGCTTAGAAAAGGCGTCTACCATCACCCAAATGACGGTTTTCCCTTGGCTGGGGGGTAAGTCAGTGATAAAGTCCATTGTGACATCCGTCCACGGTCGGGAGGGGGTGGGCTGGGCCTGCAAGAGTCCTTTTTTCTTTCCACCAGCCGGTTTGGAGGCGATGCAAATGGGGCACCCCTGCACGTATTTTTCCACATCCTTACGCAGAGTGGGCCACCAATAATGTCTCCTGACCAGGTGCAGGGTTTTCACAAACCCAAAATGTCCAGCGGTTTTCGCATCGTGGCAAAGTTTTAAAACGTCCCCGCGCGACGCTGCTGGGACAAAAAGCCGCTCGCCTTTGAAAAACAACCCCCCTTTCTCAACAAGGTCTGGGCGGAGGGAGTGGATTTCAGAGTCCTGTGACACCTCTTTTTGGACCCAACCCCCTGGGATGGACGTTCCAGACTTTGTTTGGCTGCGCGTCACCGCGGTCATCCCCAGTTGGGCGGGGGTAAACACTGTATCCACCAATGGGTCGCGCTTGCTGTTGTACTGGGGCAGGCGCGACAGGGCGTCCGCCAAAAAGTTCATTTTGCCCGGCAGATGCTTGAGGGAAAAGTTGAACCGAGCGAAAAACTCCGCCCACCTCATCTGCTTCGCTGAGAGCGAGCGGGGCTGCTTGAGCGCTTGGAGGTTTTTGTGGTCCGTCCATACTACGAAAGGGACTGCGGACCCCTCCAACCATTGCCTCCAAGTGGACAAAGCTAATTTTACTGCAGCCGCCTCTTTCTCCCAAATTGCCCAGTTCCTCTCAGCCCCTGAGAATTTTTTAGACAAGTAGGCCAACGGGTGTAACTTCCCGTCCTCCCCCTCTTGTAGGATCACGGCCCCCATTGCCACGTCCGAGGAATCTACTTGCACAGTGAATTGTCTAGTGGGGTCGGCATGGGCCAGCACCGGTTCGGAGGTGAATAATAACTTCAGCCTGTCAAAAGCTTCCTGGCATTGGGCGGTCCACTGGAGTGGCGCCCCAGGGCGGCTTGCTGCTTTTCCCCCCTGTTTCGTTTTTAGCAGGTCGGTGAGAGGCAATGCCACTTTGGCAAAACTAGGGATGAACGTTCTGTAGAAGTTAGCGAACCCCAGGAAACTTTGCAGTTGCCGCCTAGTACGGGGGGGTTCCCAAGCTAACAGATCCCGCACTTTGCCTGGGTCCATTTCAATTCCTGCCTGGGAAACTTGAAAACCCAGAAACTCCACCGCATCCCGGTGGAATTCACATTTCGAAAGTTTGGCGAACAATTGGTGCTTCCGCAAACGGCGGAGCACTTCACGGACCAAGTTAGCATGACTCTCAACATTTTCAGAATACACCAAAATATCATCAATGTACACCAACACCCAGAAAGGCGGAGCCATGGCACTTGGATAGCTCGAATACTTCGAGCTCCTGTTCCCCTGAGGGTCAATCGCTGCTGTGATTGACAGAATCGGGTTTTGGGTACGATAACCCACCCTTAAATCTTCTCAGGAATTCCTTGTGAATCTCTGGGGCCTCTCTGTTCCGCAGGGAAATTAATCTCCCACTGGAACGTAAGCTCAGTGTGCACAGGGTCCAGCAAGCGCCGTCCGCCATCTTAAAATCTTTTTTCCTTTTCTTCCTTTTTCAACTCTGCAATCTACAAAGCTTATTTTAATCTACAAAGCTAATTGGATACCTCCCAGCAAGACCTTCGACTCACCACAACTCCGGAGTGAAAACATCTGGCAGACATCAGATCGAGCCTGCAAACAGTGAGTGGGGTTTCCCTCGGCACCTTCTTCCCTGGAATGAACTCTCGGCGTGGAGAGTTGTTCTCGCTAATCCAAACAAGCCAGACTGACAGGACTGTTTGATAATACTGAGGGGGTGAAGCTGCCAGATTACAAGATACTGAGTCATTAATCAACGCAGAGATGCAAGTGCTCTTCCGCTTTTCCGTCTTTACTTTTCCCCCGTTTCTGGCTCTGCTTGATGCCACCTCATTTTGAGGCAGGCTAATTTTCTTTTCTAATCAGAAGAAGGACTTAAATCAACTCAATCTAATAAGTAATAGCTCTTATTATATATCTGTTTTTTGTCTTCGAAGATAAGAGAGATTAGAGCCGTGGAATCTCGCGAGAACTAAGCCTTAGAGACATTCCTTTAATTAAAAACAGACTGTTGCTTTCGTTAGGACTCTGTAGGACCTCTACTGGCTATTTGCAAAATTGCAAATATTAAGTCTAACAAAATTCCAAACCTGGAACATGTTTTCGTTTAAAAAATTTGCATATCTTCTAGACAAACAAACACAAGACTTGAAAGAATCTTTAAATGGTTCACTTAAAAATATGCTCATGGAGTTTAAAGGCATTAAGGAAGAAGTCTCTAACAGGAATGATGAACCAATAGCAGTGGCTGATGATAGCTCTAAACAAGATGGAAAATTACCAGCAGAAGAGGAATCTGAAATTATGGAGATAGAAAAGGGGATGTCACAGTCTTGCAGCCCAGATAAGGACACCCTGCCTGAGAAGATATACAGCCACTCCAAAGCAACAATACTCAAGAAAGACATTTGGATCTGCGGTGAAAGCAATCGATTGAAAGGAGCATCATGGAAAAACATCTGTACTGATATTGGAGTCCAGGAGGTACAACTGCTTCAAGATTTATCGATGTATACTCCGAGGGAAAGACTACAACTATACTTTCCCAGCCAAAGACCAATAGGACAGAACATCAGTCAACGGGAGTCACAAGACGTAATAAGCCTCGAAATGAGACCTCCCTAAGAAGCTTGGGGAATGGAAATGCAACACAGTGGTCGAAATTTCTTTCCTCCTTTACCTCCTTTATGTAGCCATATAGGCAATATAACTAGTTAAGATGTTAATCTGGGGTCTAAGATCTTTTAAGTAAGCTGAATTTGTATTATTAAACCTAATTTCGCAGCGGCTACCAGCCCAAAATCAAAGCATAACTAAAAGGAGACACCTAATGGAATGGGCTTACATTATAGCGTGGGGTTTTAGATTTCTTATGATAGCTGAATTTGAATTATCTAGCATATCTATGTAGTGACTTTCAGCCTAAATTTAAAGCATAACTAAAAGAAGGTTTCTAGCTGAGGAGGTGTATATATAACTAACGAAAAATCTTTTCTATTAATTAATGAAGACTCCATTTTATTATTTCTGGTATCAACAATGTATACTTATATATATTTGTTTCCCTTCTTTTCGTACAACTAAGTATTTTTTTTCTCTTTTTTCCCTTTTTCTAGTGAAAATGTGGAGGGCTCTAGGACTATGTTAAGTATAAACTGTTTATGATTGTTAAAACTATCAGAAACTATGCAAACAAATGTTGAAATGATGATAACAAAGTAGACTTCTCTTTTTAAAAGTGGTGCAAACGTGAAAAAGTCTATAAAAAGTCTATAAGCTTTGGGTAAAAGTCCATAATATTGTAGCCAGTCTATAATCTTAAATGGAGAGAAGAGGGTTTGTAAGATTGAAACAGGGAACCAAAATGTTTTTCCACAGCGCTTCCTAACCCACATACAGAGCTTCTTCTACTATGCGACGACGGCAACAAAACTAGAATTGGCCAAGAAATGGAAAACGTAAGAACTACCCTCGACAGAAGACTGGGTGAATAAACTAGCTGATCTTACCAAGATAGTCAAACTGACACTAAGAGGCCTTTCAAGAATAATGGGGCCCTTACCTGAACTATTTACAAAAGGGATTAAAAATGGGGAACCAAGTGTATCAAATGAAGAGTATAGCTCTCCTTTTCTGTATTAACAATGTAGATTGCATGTATCTCACTGTTTTCAACTTTGGAAAATAAAATAAAAACTTTCTATAAAAAAAAAAAAATGTACACCAACACCCCCTGATACAATAAATCATGCATAATCTCATTGATCATATTCATGAACACGCCCGGAGCGCCGGCGAGGCCGAACGGCATCACGGTGTACTCAAATTGCCCCAGGGGGGTGTTAAAAGCAGTTAGATATTCATGTCCTTTCTTTATCCGGACCCGGTAATAGGCCTCTCTCAAGTCCAGTTTCGTGAAAATCCGCGCCTTCCCCAAGTGACCCAATAAGTCCTTTATCAGAGGCAGCGGGTAGGCGTTACAAGTAGAAACAGCATTCAAGCCCCGGTAGTCAGTGCAAAGGCGCAGCGAACCGTCTTTCTTTTTCACAAAAAGAACCGGGGCCGCCAAGGGCGAGGTGGCTGGCCTAATAAAACCCCTCGCCAGATTCTTATCCAAGAATTCCCTGAGCTCAGCCATTTCCCTCGGACTCATGGAATAAAGTTTGGCTTTGGGGAGGGGTTCCCCTTTCTTTAACTCGATGGCACAGTCAGTCTTACGGTGAGGAGGAAGCTGGTTGCACTCCGCCTCAGCAAATACGTCTGCAAAGTCCCGATACTCCGGAGGGACAGCCCCCACCCCTACGGTCCCTAACGCTGCCTTTACCCCCTTGCCCGGGTGACACGGTGGCCGAGCGTGTTGCTCGCAAGCAGGGGAGGTGAATTCCACAGTCCCTTCTTTCCACTTCACCAGGGGGTCGTGCTCCCTTAGCCAATCCAGCCCCAACACGCACGGGAAAGCAGAGTGAGGCGCTACCAAGGGTTGAATCTGCTCCCAATGTTTTTTTATGTCCAGGTCCATGGGGCGCGTCTTCACTGTGGCTTCCCGTGCGTGTTGGGGCTGGAGCCCGCTGGTGAGACGCAGGACCTGCAGTACAAATTGGACAGGGTGACCAATTGGCTACAGGACCTCTCGGGTCGGCTGGATCCGGAGGAGCAACGCGAGACACAACGCCTGCTGCGGGAGGTGCACGGCGGTGCACGCGAGCCTAGTGGCCGGAGATCGGGAGGTCTGCCCACCCTGCGGGAACGCGAGGAGGCGGCGATGCAGGCAGCGATGCAGGCGGCAGTGGAGGCCGAGGCGGCAGCTTTGGCAAGAGCGCAAAGGGAGGCCGAAGACGGTGGTCGCGAGGGCGCAGGAGGCGCGGGTGCGGCGGAAGGAGCCGGGGCGGCCGAAGGCGCTGGAGCAGCGGACGGAGCGGCGGCGGCAGCAGCGAACGTTGCGGGAGCGGCGGCGGCAGCAGCGAACGTTGCGGGAGCGGAGGCCGCGGCGGCAGCGGCGGCGCGAGAGGCAGCGGCAGCGGCAGCGCGAGCCGCGGAGGCGGCGCGGGCCGCAGCAGAGGCGAGAGCGGCGGCAGGTGTGGGCCGAGGCATCGGCCGTGGTGCGAGAATCCCGGCCCCGGCGGATTGGGGCCAGGGAAGACTGCCTCCTCACCTCCGTGGAGTGGAAATGCGGAGCACCTACAAATTCAAGGCTAAATTTTCGGGGGACCCCACAACTTTTCCTTCGTTTCTGGTGCACCTCCAGGCCTACATGATGGACATGGGGTTCACTTTTCATGATGATGCCGAGCGCGTGCGCTTCGTAGGGGAGGCCCTGGAAGGAAAGGCAGCAAAATGGTTCATGGACTTGTACCGTTACAACCCAAGGGCCATCTGCAATTACAATCATTTCCTGACATCCATGCGCCAGATGTACGTGGAACCGTTCGAAAGGGAGACAGCGGAGAAGAAGCTCAAGGCCCTGAAGCAAGGGAAATTGTCGGTGGCCGAGTATGCCAGGGAATTCAAAGAGCTTTCCTCATCGGTACCGGACTGGACCGAGCCCCAACGTGTGCTCGCGTTCGTGGGGGGTCTCTCCGGGGACTTGTCCAGCAAGTGCCTCCTTTTGGACGACCCCCTCACTGTGGCCGGATGGGTCCAGCTGGCTGGGGAGATGGAGAATCGGCTGGAAAGGGCCGCGGTGTTCCAAGGGCTTGAAGGGAAGGCAGGAGCAAAAACCTCTACGCCCGTAAAAACCAAGCCGAAAGCGAAGTTGGAGCCGACTGAGCGCACCCGGCGCATGGAGGAGGGTCTGTGCTTGGGTTGTGGTCAGGCTGGTCACTTCCTCACACAATGCCCTTCGAAGACAGTGACTGGTGCAACAGCAACGGGCAGCACTCCGCCGAAGGTTTCACCCGCCAAGAAAGCCGTCCCGAAGAAAAGTGCCAAGTCTCTGCTGGTACCGGTCGGCGCAGCAACCGCTGAGGAAGACTCGGAGGAGGGCAGTGGCCAAGATGGCGAAGACCAAGCTGAGGAGCAGTCGGGAAACGAAGACGGTCTGCTGTAAAGGTGCCCCGCCAGCAGGCCTCCGACAGGGGCAAACGCGTGGTGAGTGATTCCCCCCTGATACTCCTACCCGCAACCCTCTCCAATCCCAAGTCCGGGAAGACGGTGGGGGTCCGCTGCATTGTGGACTCAGGGTGCACCCAAACTCTAGTAAGCCCAGCACTGGCCGAGACTCTGGGGGTGGGCAAGGTACCTTTGGGTGAGCCCCTACCGATCACCCAGCTGGATGGGAAGTGCGCTCCCGGGGGGGAAGCCACCGTAAAGACGCGTCCGATGGACTTGGATGTAAAGAAACATTGGGAACAGATTCAACCCCTCGTAGCACCCCACTCAGCATTCCCGTGTGTCCTGGGGCTGGATTGGTTGAGGGAGCATGACCCTACGGTAAAATGGAAAGAGGGAACAGTGAAGTTTTCCTCTCCCGGTTGCAAGCAGCACGCTCGGCCCCAACCCCCCCTAAACGATCGGGTTGTGGCCGCGGTGGGGTCCATGGGGGAAGTGAATCTCCCTCCGGAGTATCGAGACTTTGCAGATGTGTTTGCGGAGGCTGAGTGCAACCAGCTTCCCCCTCACCGTAAAACTGACTGTGCCATCGAGTTAAAGAAGGGGGAGCCCCTCCCTAAAGCCAAACTTTACTCAATGAGCCCAAGGGAGATGGCCGAACTCAGGGAGTTTTTGGACAAAAACTTGGCCCGAGGGTTCATCAGACCCGCTACTTCACCCCTGGCGGCCCCGGTCTTGTTCGTGAAAAAGAAAGACGGGTCGTTACGCCTCTGCACGGACTACCAAGGGCTGAATGCTGTTTCTACGTGTAATGCCTACCCGTTGCCTTTGATCAAAGACTTGCTGGGTCACTTGGGGAAGGCACGGATTTTTACAAAACTTGACTTGAGGGAAGCCTACTACCGGGTCCGGATAAAAAAGGGGCATGAATATTTGACTGCTTTTAACACCCCCTTGGGACAGTTTGAATACACTGTGATGCCGTTCGGGCTCGCCGGCGCTCCGGGCATGTTCATGAACATGATAAATGAAATTATGCATGATTTATTGTATCAGGGGGTGTTGGTGTACATTGATGATATTTTGGTGTATTCTGAGGATGTGGGCAAGCATGCTGAGTTGGTCCGCGAGGTGCTTCGCCGCCTGCAGAAGCATCAGTTGTTTGCTAAACTTTCAAAGTGTGAGTTTCACCGAGAGGCGGTGGAGTTCCTGGGTTTTCGGGTCTCCCAAGCAGGGATTGAGATGGACCCAGGCAAAGTGCAGGATTTGTTGGCTTGGGAACCTCCCCGCACGAGGAGACAGTTGCAAAGTTTCCTAGGATTTGCAAACTTTTACAGAACGTTCATCCCCAGTTTCGCCAAGGTGGCACTGCCTCTCACTGACTTGCTAAAGACAAAACGGGGGAAAGTCGGCAAGCCGTCCCGGCGCCCCACTCCAGTGGACCCCCCAGTGTCAGAGTGCTTTTGAGAAGCTGAAACTGTTGTTTATCTCTGAACCGGTGCTAGCCCATGCCGACCCCACCAGGCAATTCACCGTGCAAGTAGATTCCTCGGATGTAGCAATGGGGGCCGTGATCCTACAAGAGGGGGAGGATGGGAAATTGCACCCGCTGGCCTATATGTCAAAGAAATTTTCCGGGGCTGAAAGAAACTGGGCAATTTGGGAAAAGGAGGCGGCAGCAGTCAAATTAGCCTTATCCACCTGGAGGCATTGGTTGGAAGGGTCCACAGTCCCCTTCGTAGTGTGGACAGATCACAAAAATCTGCAGGCGCTCAAGCAGCCCCGCTCGCTCTCGGCGAAGCAGATGAGGTGGGCGGAGTTTTTCTCTCGGTTCAACTTCTCTCTCAAGCACCTGCCGGGCAAAATGAACTTTTTGGCGGACGCTCTTTCGCGCTTGCCCCAGTACAATAGCAAGCGCGACCCATTGGTGGATACAGTTTTTACCCCCGCCCAACTGGGAATGGCCGCGGTGACGCGCAGCCTAACAAAGCAGGGAACGTCAATCCCGGGTGGGTGGGTTCAGAAGGAGGTGTTACAAGACTCTGAATTCAGTTCCCTCCGCTCCGATCTAACTGAGAAGGGGGGTCTGTTTTTCAAGGGGGAGCGGCTCTATGTCCCGGGGGGGGCGCGCGGAGACGTTTTGAAACTCTGCCACGATGCAAAAACCGCTGGACATTTTGGGTTTGTGAAAACTCTGCACCTGATCAGGAGACATTATTGGTGGCCAACTTTGCGTGGTGATGTGGAAAAATACGTGCAAGGGTGCCCCACTTGCATCGTCTCCAAACCTGCCGGTGGGAAGAAAAAGGGGTTATTGCAGCCCCAGCCCACCCCTTCCCGCCCGTGGACCGATGTCACCATGGATTTTATCACGGACTTACCTCCCAGCCAGGGGAAAACTGTCATTTGGGTAGTAGTGGATGCATTTTCCAAGCAAGCCCATTTCGTCCCTTGTGCTGGCCTGCCTTCGGCGGCCAAATTGGCCTCGATGTTTGTGACCCACATAATACGCCTACATGGGATCCCGGGGCGCGTGCTCACGGATCGGGGCCCCCAGTTCGTTGCCAAGTTCTGGCGGGAGCTCTTGAGACTGTTGGGGGTGGATCAAGCCTTAACTTCGGGCTACCACCCGGAATCGAATGGACAGACTGAAAGGGTGAACCAAATCCTTGAACAATACTTGCGCTGTTTTATTAACCACCAGCAAAATGATTGGGTTGCCCTGTTGCCACTGGCTGAATTTGTCTATAATAACGGGGCCCATGCCTCCACGGGAGTGTCACCTTTTAAGGTGGTGTACGGTACTGATTTGGTGGCGGCTCCCACCTGGGAGCTGAGCTCATCCGAGGTCCCTGAAGTCACCAAATGGGCAGAGACTATTAGTGCCGGGTGGCCAGTAATCGTTACAAGCCTAAAGGACGCAAAACAGGCTTATAAAACCCAGGCAGACAAGAAACGGGCACCTGCGCCTGCGTGGAAAGTGGGAGACTTGGCTTATTTGTCTACAAAGAACTTACGTTGCCAACAAAAGTCCAAGAAACTTGGTCCCAAATATGTGGGGCCTTTCCCGGTTGTGAAACTTATCAATGCTGTAACTGTAGAACTATCTTTGCCAAAAACTTACAGGAATGTGCATCCGGTTTTTCATTCCAGCCTGCTGCGGAGAGCCCCTGCCCCGGATGTGTGGCACCCCCCACCAGCTACACCGGTGCCAATTTACATCGATAAAGACACCCACTATGAAGTCAACCAGATTCTGGACTCTCGTGTGCACAAGGGACGTCTCCAATATTTGGTTGATTGGAAGGATTTCCCCTCAGGGGACAAGGAGTGGGTTGAGGCTGAAAATGTAAAAGCACCCCGCCTTCTCCGGGCTTTCCACCGAGCATTCCCCGACTGCCCTCGCCCTGTCGATGCGGGCTAGGAGGGGAGCTTTTTTTAGTGTGGAGGGATGTCAGGATTGTAGAATCTCTGTCATAAATTAGCTTGAGTTCCTCCATGTCAGTTATATTGTTTTATATTGCTTGGCGCCTGCTTGCCCCAGGCCCTGTAGTTTTGTTAGCTATAAAAGTGAATAGTGTTGTTATGTTAACCTTATCTTGTTGTGGGCTCTAGGGATTGTTGTCACCTTCTCAAGGTTGTGAGAATTAAATCCTGTTTTCTTTACACATATGTCTTTTCTCTTGTTCCCCCCTCCCTTGGGAACTGTCAAGCTTTGGGCGGGAGAAATGTATTGATAAGCTGAGGCAAATCTGAACTCTGGTCAGATTTGACTTTTCAGTCCCTTGCGTATAGTACTTTTGAATAAAGCTTTCTTTAATTAAGAAGCCTGTTGTGAGTTTCCTGTACGTTTGACACAGGCGACTCCCGCTGACCAAAGTGGACAGGATACTAGCAACAGCAAGGCCAACCACATGCCCACTGGACCCTATTGTTTGAACAAGCAAGGGGGCACATCATCTCTCAGTCTCTGTCGAAAAGTGCTTCAAATGTGGTAAAAAATAGCATGACTTTAGGCCGATCTCAGGGCAATTCACTTTGCAGGCTCATTGACTGTACAAGCAGACAGGCTCAGCACAGTGTTCAATCTGACTTACAAAAGGTCCCTAAACTCAGTTTAGAACCAATTTTTGCCCAGTGGGGGATTCCTCAAGTAGACCTGCTTGCTAGGGCATGGTCTGCAGAGGTGCACAAATTCTACCCCCTCCCCCTGGATTGGATAGATGTGGGTTCAGTGGGAGATGCATTTCAAATGCTGTGGAATGGGACTCTCTTTTATGCCTTCCCAACACTGTTCCTAATTCCCGGGGGATTTTGGGAAGATGAAAGCAGAGCGAATTTGGCAATCTTGATTGTCCCTTTCTGGCCTTGCCAGTTCTGGTTTTTGAACCTTATGACTTTGGCCAAAGGGAGCTATGCTGGGATCCCAGAAAACCCTGACCCGCTGTCTGTCTGGTCTCTGTAGTGCCCAGTTTCCAGTCAGCTTCATATTGCAGCTTGGAGAATACAACCATAGACAAGTTTGTCCCATTGGGAATCAGGGAGGTTCTATTGCCTCTATCAATATACTCGTAACAACTATAGATTTTGAGGTCTTGTCCCAGAGTAAGAGTTTATGCCCATTGATGTGCCTGTTGCCCCAGATATTAAATTATTTATTTGAACTGGCCAAGAGTGGGCTGACAGTTAGGACCCATTTAGCAGCGATAGCTGCTTACCATACTGAAGTACAAGGTACCTTTGTTTTTGCACATAAACTATCAAAACAATTTCTAAAGGGCTTCATTAATTTGTTCCCCCCTAGATGCCCACCTCTCCCACAAATGTTCTCTTCATGCATTAATGAAACCCATGTTTGAACCCATGGCCTCCTCATCCCTGGGTTTTCTCACAATCAAGGTTATTTTTGGTGGGATTACTTCAGCCAGGAAGACGAGCAAACTTGTAGCCTTTAGGATTGCTCCTCCATTTTTGAAATTATTCCCGTCTAGGGATTTTCTGGGATTTTCTTCCTAAGGTGGTCTCTTCATTTGTCACAGGAAGAGCTTCCAGTGTATTACCCTAACCCTGGGTCAAAGGGGGGGAAAGGTTACATGCTTTAGATGTCAGAAGAACCATTCTTTTTTATTTAGACAGAGCCAGTTTGGTGTAGTGGTTAGGAGTCTGGATTTCTTATCTGGTGAGCCGGGTTTGATTCCCTGCTCCCCCAAATGCAGCTGGCTGGGTGACCTTGGGCTCGCCACAGCATTGATAAAACTGTTCTGACTGAGCAGGAATATCAGGGCTCTCTCAGCCTCACAGGGTGCTTGTTGTGGGGAGAGGAAAGGGAAGGTGAATGTAAGCTGCTTTGAGACTCCTTTGGGTAAAGAAAAGCGGCGTATAAGACCAACTCTTCTTTTCACAAATCTAGGTCGTTTCATAGAATCATAGAGTTGGAAGGTACTTCTAGGGTCATCTAGTCCAACTCCCTGCACAATGCAGGAACTCACAACTACATGCCTACCTACAGTGACCCCAATTTCATGGCCAAATGATCCCCCCACCCCCGAAAAAAATCTCCAGAATCCAGCATGGCCTGGAAGAAATTCACCTACTGCACCACAGTGGCAACCAGGAATTCCCTGGGTATGCAAGGAAGGGTCCACACAAGGGTAAATTGGCTTCTTTCCAGACTCTTTTCAGATGCATGATTTCAGCGACCCAGGCTGTGTACAGGGAATTGTCATCACCACACCCATTAGATGTCAGGGCGCATTTAACCAAATGCAAGCCATATCTGTGACTTTCTTTAGATGGCTCCCTCCCTGCAGGACACTGTTGTTAGAAATTACACGTTGAAAGCAATAGAAGGAGCCCCTTTTGGCATACAGTTTCTGTTTAATTGAAGACTTGACCTACCTCCAAACCAGTCTTAACTCACTAAGGTCCCAATTTGGGGCTGCAGCACAAGAAAGAGGACAAAAACAGAGTTGCTCCTGCATAACTGTTGTTCATCACTGTCTTGTGTGCAGACACTCATTCTGCTCCTTCCTATCCCATTTGAGTTTTACATCTGATTTTCCTTTGAGCTGATCTCGGGGGTGGTGGGAACTGAGGAGGGTGGGCAGTCCAGCAGCCTGGTGGGAAATCCTGTGCAGGCGTGATTGGCCTGGGGCAAACACCCCCTGCAGGAGCTTAGCTAGTAAAAGTTCTCTGCAGCAGGCCTGTGCATGTGCAGTCCCAATGTGTATTTGCACACAAGACATCGGTGAACAAAAGTTACACGTAAGCAACTTTGTTTTCTTCTTCGTAATCATGCTGCCTCTTCCATTCTGTAAACCTAGCAACAAATGCAGAAAAATACTTACTAATGTGTTCAAACTAGACTGTCTTCCAGTATCAGTGGGTACCCTCTCTGCCTGCAGCCCATGGATGTCCATAACATGCTGCTGCTGCTGCTGCTGGGGAGCAAGGAACCCCAAGGGAAAGTGTGGTGGGACATTGATGGAGTTTCCTTAGTGGAAAGTTTAGTCTGAATCCAGCCCAGTAAGATTGTACTGCAAGCAGTTCTAGTCAGACTCTGTCGACTTGGCTCCCCACCATCCATTATTGTCTCTTTTTTTGTCTATTAGATGCTGTCTGTCTTATTTCCTTTATCACATTTTATTTATTCATATATGACTACTTTGAACACTTTAAATTAATTTTTTCAGGCAGAGAGTTTTAATTGCTGAACAGTTGCAGTATTTTTAATGACGAAGTATAAAAACTAAATAAAGAGTTGTATTGTTTTTACCAGCTAAAGTTGTTCTAGGGGAAGAAGATGGTTTAGAAGATGAAGCTGAAACAAGATCTGAAGTCAGCAACACAGATTTTGAAGGTAGACCTGCTTTCTCAAAAAAAAATTTTTTTGCTCCTTTGTGTTTCTGTTAGTCATAAAAACATGACATTAAAACCTGAATATAATTTAATATGATAATGAAAACTATGTGAGAAGATAAGCATTAGAATCAAACTGCCTGAGCATATTCTGGGTGTATTTGTTTTGTGTTCAATCTCTTGGTAATGTTCTGAGGCCTCTTAAAGTTGACATAGCTGTGGACCTCAGTATGTCTTAACGTGGTCTTACTGCTGTGTAAATTACTGAGTTTAGGTCCTTAGAATCCTTGAATTATAGAGGTGGAAGGGACCTCTAGGGTCACCTAGTGCTAGTCCCTGCAGAGTGCAGGAAATGGCCACAGCCTTCTTGTCAAGAACTTTGGTGTCTTAACTGTTTTGTTGCTTTTAAAACAAAGTGCCTTGCAAAGGTATTTTTTTGTGGAAAGATACATAAATATAATTAAGATATTGAGCCTTGTGCTTGGGAGTGTGATTTTCAAGAGTGTTCATGCAATTTTGTTATCTTGGATGGCAAATCATCATTACATGGACTAAAGGGGAAGGGATGTTGTAAATTTTGTGCTCATGCAAGGAGGGGTCTTGTAAATTTACCTCCTCTTTCTGCTGTTCCTTGTACAATATCTCCCATTATTCCAAATGGATCCTCAGAGAAAACTTGTGGGAGGACCTTGTTCTACATGAATAATTGAGCAGTGACCAGCTGAGTAGAAGGTTGCTTGAAGGTGTAACCCAAGTTATCCTGCTGTTTGGATAAGGGGTGTCCCTAACACAATTTGCTCTGGTAGATGAAATGGGATTCAGTGTCTCCCTTGAGCTTTCTGGGTTTTTCTCTCTCCCCCCCCCCCCCCCCCCGCTTCTGTGAAAAATGAGCTAACTGGCAAGTTGACTTCTTCATCAGGTGTGTCAACAGCAGGGTCGGTCGTGAGTTCAGTGACTAATTCCTCCGGCCGTGACATCATCACTGAGCAGCCACGCTCTCAGCACACCTTGCAGCCAGAGTCCGACATCACCAGCTGTGATTTGACTGGTACACCCATCAAAGGAGATATTGAGGATGACCTACTGAGTGGCAGCTCCAGCCAGATCAGCGCTGTCCCATCAGACCCTGTAGTGGAAATGGATGGCAGCACTCAGGCCTCCTCTCCCATCAGTGACAGTTCCCAGACAACGACAGAAGGTCCTGATTCCGCTGTCACACCTGACAGTTCTGATATGGTATGTGCTTTGGGGGGTGGGGGTGGTCCAAGTGATATAGCAGCAACTGGCTTGCTGATCAGTTCTGTCTCATAGTTGCTCAATGGAGGGTCCACATCAGGACATAATGTGGTTTCAGTTGTCAGCAGGAATATAAACATTTCCAGTTTTAAAACTTCCGGCAACTGGACATTCATTCATTCATTCATTTATTTATTATATTTATATACCGCCCTCCCCGGAGGCTCAGGGCGGTTTTATCATTTTAACACTTTATTTAACACATCATTTTAAGACTTCAGTTGAAGCTCTAGCTTTCATGGCACTGAACATTTATCTTTAAATTTGTGTGACTGATTTCCAAATCTGGCTGCCTGTCTAGTTCCACGGAGCTGGGCCATGTCCATCATATCTTCCCTATTCCTTCCCTAATTGCTGCCCAGGATGCTTGTTGGCTAAAGGAAAGGAGGAGGAGTCAGTGTTCTTCTGGCTACTGCCACTACTTTTAGTATTATTATTTATTTTATTTACAGTTTGCTGATTACAACATTAAAAACAATGCAATAGGAACAGTATAAGACATATAAACAGCATAGTAAGATTTGTTTACGATGTCAGAAAACAATATAATAAAAATAATATTAGACTTGATATAAAAGAAATGCAAAAACTGGATTACAGAAATTAGAAAATACTACAATAAAAACAAGATCCTGCGTCTAGTGAAGTTGCATAAGCAACAGCCTCTTTCACTTTGTAAGGGAGAGAATAGGAGGGAGATGGGCAGACTGGCAAGCTGAAGTCTTGTGGGACACTCTGAGGATTTTGTATAGCAGGAATAAGTTTTGTTGTTATGTGCGAAGTCGTGTCCGACCCATCGCGACCCCATGGACAACGATCCTCCAGGCCTTCCTGTCCTCTACCATTCCCCGGAGTCCATTTAAGTCTGCACCGACTGCTTCAGTGACTCCATCCATCCACCTCATTCTCTGTCATCCCCTTCTTCTTTTGCCCTCGATCTCTCCCAGCATTAGGCTCTTCTCCAGGGAGTCCTTCCTTCTCATGAGGTGGCCAAAATATTTGAGTTTCATCTTCAGGATCTGGCCTTCTAAAGAGCAGTCAGGGCTGATCTCCTCGAGGACTGACCGGTTTGTTCGCCTTGCAGTCCAAGGGACTCGCAAGAGTCTTCTCCAGCACCAGAGTTCAAAAGCCTTTGACGCTCGGCCTTCCTTATGGTCCAACTTTCGCAGCCATACATTGCAACTGGGAAGACCATAGCCTTGACTAAACGCACTTTTGTTGGCAGGGTGATGTCTCTGCTTTTTAGGATGCTGTCTAGATTTGCCATAGCTTTCCTCCCCAGGAGCAAGCGTCTTTTAATTTCTTTGCTGCAGTCCCCATCTGCAGTGATCTTGGAGCCCAGGAAAATAAAATCTGTCACTATCTCCATTTCTTCCCCTTCTATTTGCCAGGAATTGAGAGGGCCGGATGCCATGATCTTTGTTTTCTTGATGTTGAGTTTCAAGCCAACTTTTGAACTCTCCTCCTTCACCTGCATCAACAGGCTCTTTAGTTCCTCTTCACTTTCTGCCATTAGAGTGGTATCATCTGCATATCTGAGGTTGTTGATATTTCTCCCTGCAATCTTGATCCCAATTTGTGACTCCTCTAATCCCGCATTTCTCATGATGTGCTCTGCATACAAGTTAAATAGGCAAGGCGACAGTATACAGCCTTGCCGAACTCCTTTCTCAATTTTGAACCAGTCAGTGATTCCATGTTCAGTTCTCACTGTTGCTTCTTGACCTGCATATAAATTTCTCAAGAGACAAATAAGATGCTCTGGTATTCCCATCTCTTTAAGAACTTGCCACAATTTGTTGTGCTCCACACAATCAAAGGCTTTAGCATAGTCAATGAAGCAGAAGTAGACGTTCTTCTGGTACTCCCTAGCTTTCTCCATGATCCAACGTATGTTGGCAATTTGATCTCTAGTTCCTCTGCCTCTTCGAAATCCTGCCTGTACTTCTGGAAGTTCTCGGTCCACATATTGCTGGAGCCTAGCTTGTAGGATTTTGAGCATAACTTTGCTAGCATGAGAAATTAGTGCAATGGTGCGGTAGTTTGAACATTCTTTGGCATTGCCCTTCTTTGGGATTGGAATGTAAACTGACCTTTTCCAATCCTGTGGCCATTGTTGAGTTTTCCAAATTTGCTGGCATATTGAGTGTAGCACTTTTACTGCATCGTCCTTTAAGATTTTGAATAGTTCAACTGGAATGCTGTCACTACCCCTAGCTTTATTGTTGCTCAGACTTCCTAAGGCCCATTTGACTTCACATTCCAGGATGTCTGGCTCCAGGGCAGTAACTACCCCATTGTGGTCATCAGGGATGTTAAGCTCGCTCTTGTATAGTTCTTCTGTATAATTTTGCCACCTTTGTTTGATCTCTTCTGCTTCTGTGAGGTCCCTACCATTTTGGTCCCTTATCATACCCATCTTTGCATGAAATGTTCTCTTCATATCTCCAATTTTCTTGAAAAGATCTCTGGTCCTCCCCATTCTATTGTTTTCTTCTATTTGTTTGCACTGTTCATTTAAGAAGGCATTCTTATCTCTTCTAGCTTTTCTCTGGAATTCTGCATTCAATTGGGTGTATCTTTCTCTTTCTCCCTTGCCTTTCACTTCCCTTCTCTCCTTAGCTATTTGTAAAGCTTCCTCAGACAGCCATTTTGATTTCTTGCATTTCTTTTTCTTTGGGATGGTTTTAGTTGCTACCTCTTGTACAATGTTGCGAACCTCCGTCCATAGTTCTTCAGGCACTCTGTCTATCAGATCTAATTCCTTAAATCTATTTGTCACCTCCACTGTGTATTCGTCGGGGATATGATTTAGTTCATACCTGAGTGGCCTAGTGCTTTTCCCTACTTTCTTCAATTTAAGCCTAAATTTTGCAACAAGAAGCTCATGATCTGAACCACAATCAGCTCCTGGTCTTGTTTTTATTGACTGGATAGAACTTTTCCATCTTTGGCTGCAGAGCACATAGTCAATCTGATTTCTGTGTTGACCGTCTGGTGATGTCCATGTGTAGAGTCGTCTCTTGGGTTGCTGGAAAAGAGTGTTTGCTATGACCATTGTATTCTCTTGACAAAATTCTACCAGCCTGTGCCCTGCTTCATTTTGTACTCCAAGGCCAAACTTGCCTGTTATCCCCGTTATCTTTTGGCTTCCTACTTTAGCATTCCAATCCCCCATGATGATAAGCACATCATTTTTGGGCGTTGCTTCTAGAAGGTGTTGTAGGGCTTCATAGAACTGATCAACTTCATCCTCTTCAGAGGCTGTGGTTGGGGCGTAGACCTGGATCACTGTGATGTTGAATGGTTTACCTTGGATTCGAACTGAGATCATTCTGTCATTTTGGGGATTGTATCCCAAGACTGCTTTTCCTACTCTCTTATTGATTATGAAGGCTACTCCATTTCTTCTGCGAGATTCTTGTCCACAGTAGTATACCTGATGGTCATCTGAATTAAATTCACCCATTCCTGTCCATTTTAGTTCACTGATACCTAAAATGTCGATGTTCAGTCTTCTCATTTCTTGTTTAATCACGTCCAGCTTGCCTTGATTCATGGATCTGACGTTCCAGGTTCCTATGGAATAAAAATCTTTACAGCATCGGACTGTCTTTTCGCCACCAGTTACTTCCACAACTGAGCGTCCTTTCGGCTTTGGCCCAGCCGCTTCATTCATTCTGGCGCTACTCGTACTAGCCATCTGCTCATCCCCAGTAGCATATTGGACACCTTCCGACCTGAGGGGCTCATCTTCCAGCGTCATATCGTTATGCCTTTTGGAACTGTCCATAGAGTTTTCATGGCAAAGATACTGGAGTGGTTTGCCATTTCCTTCTCCAGTGGATCACCTTTTGTCAGAGCTCTCAGCTATAACCTGTCCGTCTTGGGTGGCCCTGCACGGCATAGCTCATAGCTTCACTGAACTACGCAAGCCCCCTTGCCACAACAAGGCAGCGATCCTTGAAGGGGGAGGAATAAGTTATCAGAGAGTAAATAAATCACCCGAGATCATCTTTGTATGACTAAACTAAACTTTAATGTATTATTTAGATTCTAGAGAGTGCTGAAAACCAATATTCTGGGATGCAGATTGGACAGCTGCAGGATGAAGAAGATGAAGCCTCAAATGTCCTCCAGGATGAAACTGTCGATCCTTTCAGAAATTCCTGTCTTGGTATGTTGAGTAGGGGGAGAAGTTGTGTGAAGGTACTATCTGAAGAGGGTCTCTCGTGGCAAGTCCTTGTGAACCCTGGAACATGGATGCTGGGAACTGGGAAGCTTTGTGCATGTGTGCTGTGGGGGCCCAAGGGGACGCAGTGCTGAAGGGAATCAGGTGAAATAATTACCAGCAGGTTTCAGCCCCACCAGTTTCAAAATTTCTAAATTTTAGCACTTCAACTGAAGGAGGTGAAAGCTGTTTCAGAGGATGGCTGATGGCAAGTTTACTCACAGGATAAATACTCCTGTATCAGCTATTGGGTGGGCACAGGCAAGGGAGAGCAGGCTTAGTTTGCAGGACCTTTGTTGGTTAAATTCATTCAGTCTGTGTTCTGCTTTCTCCATGAAGCCCTTCAGCAGTCCCATTTATTGAAGAGCATGGGTCATAGCCGGCAGCCCTCAGACAGCAGCGTGGACAGATTTGTGTCAAAAGAAGAAACAGAGCCTGGAGATCAGGAAAATAAGGTAAGGCTTCGCCTCATGCCCAATTTAATTGAAAGACTGTTGTGTGGAACATGTTGGAAAAGTGAAAGGAAAGCATGTTTCAGTCTAGTTTGAGATGATTCAAGTGATGATTCTCCTTCACTTTTCCATGGTGGAATCAGGAGTAGGTCTTGGGCTTGCTTCCACTTACACATTGTTAGCAGGTGCTCCCTAAGGAAATCTTGGACAGAATATAGTAAAAGGGTGCTGAGGGAAGGAAGGCCTTGGCTGCTACCAGCAACAGGTAATGCTAAGAAAGATGTAACCATTCACTTGATGATCCTCGGTGCTGGTAGTGTGCTGAGAATTATGAACAAAAAGGCAAATCATAAAGGAAGGTTAACTTTTTTTCTCTTTCCCCAAGGTAGTGGCCCTGAGTAGGTATAGGGCACAGCTGGGTTATTTTTTAAAAATGGAAGCCAGTTTGGTGTAGTGGTTAGGAGTGCGGACTTCTAATCTGGCATGCCAGGTTCGATTCTGCACTCCCCCACATGCAACCAGCTGGGTGACCTTGGGCTCGCCACGGCACTGATAAAACTGTTCTGACCGGGCAGTAATATCAGGGCTCTCTCAGCCTCACTCACCTTACAGGGTGTCTGTTGTGGGGAGAGGAAAGAGAAGGCGACTGTAAGCCGCTTTGAGACTCCTTCGGGTAGGGAAAAGCGGCATATAAGAACCAACTCTTCTTCTTCATTCATTCATTCATTCATTCATTCATTCATTCATTCATTCATTCATTCATTCATTCATTCATTCATTCATTCATTCATTCATTCATTCATTCATTCATTCCATTTATATACTGCCCTCCCCGAAGGCTCAGGGCGGTTTACATCAAACAGCGATAACTATACAAATAACTCAGTAGATAAACGTTTAAAGCCAAAAGAATTAAACAGCTGTGTCAAAGGGAGACAGACTCACAGCTAGGCTTCTGGATTAATAGAAAGCTTTATTGGAAGTAGATCTGAACACTCCGACGTCGGTAGTCAAATCTAATCGATACATGGCAAGCAAGCAGTTATCAATGCATCCTTCCCGTCCAAATTCTCCCTCTTTCCCAGGGTAGCATCACCCCCCTCTCACAGGTGCCATCCTGGGCTTCCTGCCAGACCGTCTCTGGCCCGGCTGGCCTTGGGGGACTGGCGCCCTCCCTTTCAGGTAACAAAGTACAGAGCAACATTTGCAGGAAAGTGTCACAGCGTGAAAAGATACACAAAGCAGTGTGAAATAGTTCAGGGTTGTAAAAAGGATTACAAAAGGTTCTTCAAACAACACACATCAAACCAACATGGAGTTTCTCTGGTCAACCACAAATCATGGCAGAGATCAGAGGGGCTGATCCTGACAAGCTGGAATTCAAAACAAGTTCATTTGTAACTGGGTAAGTGATTGATTCAGCCAAAACATAAATGAGAAGAGAAATAAAAGTATGAACACCTTGGACAGATTTATATACTGCCCTCCCCTGAGGATAAACATTAGATATGCTTACTGGAAAACTTGGTTTGATTCCTCGCTCTTACATATGCAACCAGCTGGGTGACCTTGGGCCAGTTACAGTTCTCTCAGACCTCTCAGCCTCACCTACCTAACAAGGGTTCTGTTGTGGGGAGAGGAAGGGTAGGCAATTGTAAGTCATCAATATGGCTAGCACATTGGATCAAGCTACAGTTATGGTGAATCTTTTTAAAAATTGGTTTGCTTTGGGATGCAATTTTTTGTCCTTGGTGAAATTTTGGGTTAAAGCTATCTTTCATTTGTTTACTTTACCATGATCACAGTTGTTTGACTGAATTGCCTTCTTTTAATAATAGTAATACCCTTTATAGTTTCATAGCAAATTCAATTTTCTTTACATAATAGCTTTCCAGAATAAAAGGAGACATTGGCCATTCCACAGATAGAAGTGCTGCTCCACTAGTCCACTGTGTGCGTCTCCTGTCAGCCTCTTTTCTGCTCACAGGGGAGAAAGGTGGTAAGTTGAAGAAAAATCCGTATTGTAAAATCTCTTTATGCTTGATCTCATTCAGCCCCCTTTGCATCTGACTGGTTCATGTTCAGGTGGTGAGGTTGACTTGCAAAGCATTTAAATGAAAGTTTAAATAATATTGATCCAACTATGATTATCACCAGGTCCTGTCACAGCTGGAATTTAAGTTATATTTTAACCAGGATCAGGAGGGGTATTTTCTTTTTATTATTTATTTTTTATTTTCATAAAGATAGAAATATAGAATAGAGACAATATAAGTTATTAATACAGAGAATAGTAAAATATAGTCTTCGTTTGGAAATATAAGACCCTACATTAACTATACAATGGTATAAACGTTTGCCCAAAGCTAATAAACTTTTTCATGTTTCCACCACGTTTAAGAAGAGAAGCCTACTTTGTTACCACCTTTCCAACATTTGTTAGTAAAATATAGTCTTCGTTTGGAAATATAAGACCCCACCTTAACTACACAATGGTATGAACTTTTGCCCAAAGCTTATAAACTTTTTCACGTTTCCACCACGTTTAAGAAGAGAAGCCTACTTTGTTACCACCTTTCCAACATTTGTTTACATAGTTTTTAACAATTTTAACGGTAATTTTTGGTGTCCCATAACACCTATAAAACAATTTATACTTAACACAATCTTAGAGCCATCCACATTTCCACCACATTTAGGAAAAGAGGCCTACTTAGTTGTACAGAAGAAAAATATATAAGTTGTTATATAAGTATAAGTTATATAAGTATAAGTTGTTAATATAAAAAATGGTAAAATAAAGTCTTCGTTGGTTACATTTACACCTCCTCGATTAGGTGCCTCCTTATAGTTATGCTTTAAATTTAGACTGGGAGTCACTGCGGAGATATATTTAATAATACAGATTCAGCTTGCATAAGAAATCTAAGACCCCACACTAACTACATAATAGTATAAACTTACAATGAGCAGTAAAATATAGTCTTCATCTGTTATACTTAAACCCACTCCATTAGGTGTCTCCTTTTAGTTAAGCTTTAATTTTAGGCTGGAAGGCACTGCGGAGATATATTTAATAATACAGATTCAGCTTACTTAGAAGATCTTAGACCCCACATTAACTTCTTGACCCTAGTAAAAAAGAAGAGAAAGAAGGGGAAAAGCCTCACTTTTTCGTGACATTACCTTGAAAATGTACAAGAGAATAACGAGAACATTTCGGTCATTGCTTCTCCTTTCCCTTAATACAGATTCAGCTTACATAGGAAATCTGAGACCCCATGTTGACTACACAGTGGTATAGACTTTTGCCCCAAACTTATAAGCTTTTTCACATTTCCCCCATATATAGGAAAAGAAGCCTACTTTGTTACCACATTTTGAACGTTTGTTAACATAATTTTTAGCAATTTTTACAGTTCCTTTTAGGGTCACATACATCTATAAAACATTTCATACTTGACACATTCTAAGAGCCATCCTGACAGGTATATTTTCAGATTTGAATTAAATGCTTAACATTAAACATTTTTTGCAGAACAGTATGAGCTTTGGCCCTATGGCAATATACTAATAAAGAAGAAATAAAGGGGAAGAAGCCCCGTTTTATATTTCCGGCACTTACAATTATATTGCCTATGTACCTACAGAAGAAAAGAGAAAAAAAAGGGAAAAAAAATTCAACCACTGCTTCTCCTTTCCCTTCCCCGGTCTTCTTAAGGGGGTCTCATATCGAGGCTTGCTGCATCTTGTTGTTCCCGTAGTGTTCTGTCCAGTTGGCCTTTGGCGTAGAAAGTGCAGTTGTACTCTTTCCCGCAGAGTATGCATCGATGAATCTTGAGGCAGTTGCACCTCCTGGACTCCGATATCAATACAATTTTTTTCCTGAGAAGCTCCTTTAAATCGATTACTTTCACAGCAGATCCATATATCTTTTGATTGGTTCTTGCATACTGTTGCTTTGAGATGGCTGTATGTCTTTTTAAGAAGGATGACCTTATCTAGGCTGCAAGGCTCCGACATCCCCCTTTCCATCTCCATAATTTTAAATTTCTCTTCTGCTGATGGTTTTCCACCTTGTTTAGAGCTATCATCAGCCACTGTTATTGATCCATCATTCCTGTTAGAGACTTCTTCCTTGCCGTCTTGGATCTCCTTGAAAATATTTTTAAACAATCCTTCTGTAAATGCTTTCAAATCTTGGGTTTGTTTTTCTATTAAATGAGCCATTCTTTTTAACATAGACAGGTTTTAGACTTGTCAGTCAGCAATCAATCTCAGACAATTTTGCAAATAGCCAGTAGAGGTCCTACACAGTCCTAAGCGAGAGCAAAAGTCTGTTTTGACCTCCAACGTTCCTGGCACTGGCATGTGACGTACTGAAGTCAGTAAAGCAGATATTCTCGTACTGGAGCAGAATTCTCGTGAGATCCTCCCACCCACGGCTCTTATCTCTTATCACCGAAAACCAAAACAATTGCAGTAAGAGCTATTGCTAATTAATTTGAGTTGATTTAAGTCCTTCTTCTGCTTAGGAAAGAGAATTAGCCTGCCTCATAACAAGGTGGCTTCAGGCAGAGCAAAAGGGGGGGGAAAGAGAAACGAAAAAATACTTGCGGTCTCTGTGCTTTAATTGCGGTCTCTGTACTTTAATTGATATCTTGGAATTGAGCAGATGTCCTCCCCTCAGTTCACAGCGTTCATTTGTAGTAAATCGTAGTGGAGGGTTAAAGCAGATTCTTTAAGAAAGAAAGAAAAGTCCAAGATAGAATATGGCGGTCGTCCTCTTGATCCGAAACGCTGGCAGCCTGTAATACGGGGAGATATACTCCCTAAAGGATTGGAGACGGCCCCAAGAGTTCCCTAGGACTTCCTGGGTAGAAAGGTGAGGTGGGGTTTGCGTACCCCTCCTCTTTTCTGCCAATTGCTTCCACAATTGGCCCCTGTCAGGCTCCAGTGATTGCACTGCAATCCTCTCAGGACGACATCTTGGCCACACCCAGGAGGGGTATTTTGTTGATTCTTCTACATCAGCTTCTACGTCAGAAGTTGTTATTCAAGCTAGTTAGACCACACTTATGCTCACTCAGGTAGAGCTATGAGGAATTTTTCGCATGTCTTCCTGGACTGGCCCTTCAGGCTTGTGTAGCCCTCCACTCAGGTAGCAGGCTTATGTCTATTTCCACTAACCTGATTCTTGTCCATAGATCTTTGTCCATAGTGTAGGGCTAAATCATGGAAACCTTGGAGCAGCAGCAGCTCAGGATATTAGGACTGCTTACCTTGCCTCTTTTAAGATTCCTTAGGAGGATAAAAAAAAAAATAAGAGGAAGAGCTACAGAAGAGTACCTCTTCCCAGCCAGATGGAGGCACAGTCTAGCCAGGTACAGTGAAATAATAGATGGTGCTGACGGAGCCAACAGAGGAGAAGACAAATCTTGAGGTCCCTTCACAGAAGTGACCATGGACCCAATAGGAAGCCTCCAAGGCAGGGAGACCACGTCTCCTTCACAGACAATTGAGCAAACCTTCCAGGGCTGAAGGGAACCCCAGGGTTTCATGAAACCCTGGTTGAGAAAGCCTGATCTACACAATCTCCCTGGAGCTGTTTCCATTCCAGACCGTTACAATGGACGCTTCTGCACAGAAAAAACAAAGGGCAATACATATTTCAACCACATTGAAGAGGCAGCTGCAATGGTGGATGGTACTGTAGAATCTCTCCACAGGGATGTCCTTCCTTCTATGAGACCAGATAATTGTAACCACAGATGGCAGCAAAGGGGCTGGGGGCCCATTTTGGTGGGAGCACAGCTGAGAGACGGACATTGGCAGGTTAGGTCATAGCATAAACTGAAATTGTTGTTCATGTAGTTTAAAGGCATTACTGTGGGTCCTATCCTCTGCTGCCAACAGGAATCTTTCCCTGCCCTATTCAACCTTTCAAATACTTAAAGACACCAATCATGACCCCTCTCAACCTCCTCTTCTCCAGGCTGAACATTTCTAAGTCCCTCAGCCTTTCCTTACAAGGTTTGGTCATTCTTGTCACTCTCCTCTGAACCTTCTGAATTTTGTCCACATCCTTTTTGAAGTGAGGCCTCAAGAAATGCACACAGTAGTCTGTTTGCAGTAGACAGTGGGACTATGACATTTTGTGATTTTGAGGTGATGACTCTGTTGATGCAGTCCAAGACTGCATTTGCCTTCTTTACTCCCACATCACACTGTCTGTTTATATTTAGCTTATCGTTCACAAGTACCCCAAGATCATATTCACACACACCCAGAAGTTTATCTCCCATCCACTATGCATGCTTGTCATTTTTGTGACCCAGATGTAGAATTCTACACTTCCCCATATTGAATTAAATAAACAAACATCCACTGAGTGTCAGGAACCAGGCTGAACTTAGCCTGCAGAGTCCAAGATAAAGACACATCCGAGATCCAACAGGTTGTTGTAAATCCAAAGAGAGCTTTATTAGACAGAGTCCACAGAACGCTAGAGCAAGCCAAGATCTTCCTAAGCAAAGATCTTGATAATAACAAAGAACAATAGGAAACCCAGGGCAGATATAGAGCCCAGCACATAAGGGAGGGGGTACATAGGCATTTTGGCGGGAGAGCAAGAGGGCAGCAAAGGTGAGTTGATTCCCAAGAGACCAGATGGCCCGGAATCTTATCTAAGTCTTTGCCACATTGTTGAGACTTGGGCTCTCCGCAAGGACACTTATAGTGAGACTAGTAATCAATCCCGCTGCAGCCAAATCAAGCCCGCTTACTGTGGGTGGGTGTCTTTCCTTGGCGTCGGTGTTTCAGCGGTGGCTGGCTTGGTCGGCGGCGGCGGCCTGGTTGGCGGCTTGGTCGGTGGCGGCGGCGGGCTTCTTTCGGCGGTGGCAGGCTTCTTTCGGTGGCCACGGGCTACTTTCAGCGGCGGCGGGCTTCTTTCGGCAGCGGCGGGCTTCTTTCGGCAGGGAGCCCCCGGCAGCTGCGCTTCGCGCGACTGCTGGGGGCTCCCTCGGGCGGCGGCCTGACGCGGCGAGAGGCGCTTTGCGCCTCTCGCTGCATCAGGTCGTCAGGCATGGAACCCCCAGCAGCCGCGCTTCGCGCGATTGCCAGGGGCTCCCTCAGGCGGCGGCCTGATGCGGCAAGAGGCGCTGTGCGCGGCTCGCAGTTGCTGGGGCTGGGAATCGGAGGGACCAATCGGCAGGCGCTTCGCGTCTGCTGATTGGTCCCTCCGATTGTCTGTCGTGAGGAAGGGTCCAATCTGGACCCTTCCTCATCACGGACAAAGCCCACCTCAAGGCCCCTTAACCATTTATTTAGTCCGTGGCACCCGTGGCGCCACGGGCGGTTTAAAGATTGATACAACGGAAAATTCCCGCTGGGAAAGGGAAGGGAGGCCAGGAGCCCACAGGCAGATTTATGGGTTTATGGCCTTGGCTTTACCAGGCTGCTGAGAAGCAAAGAGGCTTGCAAGAAAATGAAACTTAGCTGGTATGAATTGTTCATGACACTGAGTTTCCACAATCTAATAAGGCCGTTACTCGGTCAAAGAAGGAAGCCAGGTTGCTTTAGCAGGACCTGTTGGAGGCAAATCCTTGCTGACTTCCCCAGATCAACAAACTGTTATTCAGATGACTGTTGATCACCGCTTTCAAAATCTGCTCCATTACCTTCTCTGCAATTGAGGTCACACTCACTGGCCTGTAGTTTTCTGGGTCATCTCTCTTCCCTTTTTTGAAGATTGGGATAACAGTTCCTCTCCTCCAGTCTTCTGGCACTTCTCCAGTCCTCTAAGAGTTCCTAAAGATGATGGGTAAAGGTTCCAATAGTTCTCCAGAAAGTTCTTTGAGTAAGGTGCATGCTCAGTGAATTTGAACTCATCCAGTGCAGCCAGGTGCTTCTTGACAATGTCACCTGCCACCTTGCTTACTACCATCTGTAGATGTATCCATATTCTTCTGGGGAAACTCAGAAGCAAAATAGATAGTGAGCCGTTCAGCTTTTTGTCCTCTTTCAGAGTCTCCATCTTCACCCAGTTATGAGCCTATTGCCTTGTTTACCTTACGTTTGCTCCTCCCATATCTGAAAAAAGCTTTTCTTCTTATAGTGGGCTTCCCTGACCAGTCTCAGCTCACTCCCAGCTTTGGCCTCCCTGATGATTGATCTACAGTGCCTAGTAACCTGTAGGTACTCGTTTTTAGAGTTCTGTCTTTTCCTCCATTTCTTGAACACTTTCTTTTTCTTTCTTAGATCTTCTTGAAGTTCTCTGTTCATCCAAATAGCTTCTTAGATCCCTTATCTTGCTGGAATATTCATGGCTTGAACTTGCAATAGCTCTTGTTTAAGGAGAGCCCACCTGTCACTTGCACCTTTCTCTTCCAACATTCTTGATCATGGGATTACTCTCATCGTGTCTCTGAGTTTATTAAAGTTCACCCTACAAAGGTCTAACACATAAGAAATTCTAGGAAAACATGGCCACTCCCCTTCTTATACTCCCTGCTATGATTGGGCTCTTTGGCACCCAAAGCGGCCGGTCGCTCCCGACGCAGCCAGTGCTGCGCTGTGGGGGGGGGGGGGGGAAGGGCAGACGCAGGCGTCGGAGCACCGGTCGCACCTCCCCTCCCCTTCCCCTGCCATCCGCGGAGCTGGCTGTGTCGGCAGCGACTGGCTACTTTAGGTGCCGAAGAGCCCAGCCCTACTTCCCACCTCCTTCAACCATCCACCAGCTTTTGCCTGTTAGTCAGTATTAAATTGAGTATGATGGAGCCTCTCATAGGTTCTTCCACCATTTGGTAAATGATATTGTCAGCCAGGCAGGTCAGAATTTTGCCCGACCCTGGAACCTTAGCAGAGTACACATCAAATTGAAGTCACACATAATTACAAAGCCCTTTTGTCTGGATATTCGATCAAGTTGCTTAAGGAAGGCAGCATCCACATCTTTACCCTGGTTAGGTGGTCTGTAGCAGATGACAACCACTAAACTTTGTTTTTCCCTCCCTTACCTTTGCCCAGATTGTTTTCAACAAAGTTTCACTCTCCTCCTCTAGTACCTCTTGACAGGCAAGTCCTCACATACAGTGCCATTCCACCTCCTCTTGCCAGTTTGGTGTAGTGGTTAGGAGTGCTGACTTCTAATCTGGCATGCTGGGTTCGATTCTGCACTCCCCCACATGCAGCCAGCTGGGTGACCTTGGGCTCGCCACGGCACTGATAAAACTGTTCTGACCGAGCAGTGATATCAGGGCTCTCTCAGCCTCACCCACCCCACAGGGTGTCTGTTGTGGGGAGAGGAAAGGGAAGGCGACTGTAAGCCGCTTTGAGCCTCTTTCGGGTAGGGAAAAGCGGCATATAAGAACCAACTCTTCTTCTTCTTCTTTGACCTCTTTGTTTCTTTTGAACAACTCATATGCACCCCTTACTGCATTCCAGTCCACCTTCTGCAATGCCTACTAAATCATCTCTCTCTGTCTGCATGAGAAGCTTGAGCTCTTCCTTTTGATTGCCCATGCTGTGACTTCCAGCTGTTACTGCACATTCTACAAGAGTGGCAGCAACTTTAACAGCAGTCACCACCAGAGTGCCAGTGGAAGAAATATGTAGAACACAATTTGGTCATCCTTCTCTAACTTTGTTACACATCAGAACATTGATCAAGCAGGTTCAGCAGAAGGGCTTTTGGTAGAAGGGTGCTGAAACAAGTGGTTGTGGACCACAACTAGAGCAAGTTTTTTCACTACCCTGGAAAAACAAAGCTTGGACACAGCTAGCCAGTTTGGATGACTTTCCCTCCATTGAAGTAGAAAGCTTCTTCTCTTCAGCGAAGTCATCTGCTTCCCATTTCATGGAATGAATATGCATTGCTGACTGGCTTTATGCAGCAAATATTAGAGTTTAAAAATTATAATAGATTCAGATCCCTTTATTGGCATAAAATTTGATATGCATAAAACAAAATTTAAATGAGAAACAAATTCTGGGCATAGACAACAGTAATAAAGCCTTATGTCGTACAGCCGATCTGCAGCAGAGATAGACTGGTTGTCGAGATGATTGACAGGATTTTTGCAAGGTCCACTGTCTGAGAGGGCCCCTTTACACTCAGCAACATCTTCACTAGATGTTTCTCATCGATGCACAGATACTTCAGTTTTCCCATAAAACCCCCCAGATAATGATGGATCATCTGAAATTTGGGGCAGTTGAATGATAGGTGGCTAAGGGAATCTGGTACATTGCACCTGTGCAGGCAGCTTCTCTCATTTCGAGGGATTTGAAGGAAGCAGCGTCTTGATAGGTTTGAAGGGACGATATTTAGGTGCGCAAGCAGAAAGGCCCTTTTAAGGGAATACTCATCTAACACTTGAAGATATAGGGGCATTCATTTATAAGACCAGGGGATGTCCCAATGGCCTGGTGAACAGATCCTGTGGGCTGATGTGCCTATTATCTGAATATCCTGGTCTTCTAGTCTTTTAGTGATCAGCTTCAGGACTGTGCTCTCATCATAATTGTCTCTAGAGTAGATAAATCTAATCCTAAACAAAGTTTATGAAAATTTACTGTGTTAAAGCCCTTAATAAAATAGGGATCTCCTAAAATATTAGAAAGTAGAGATAGTGGAAGAGAATTGTAAAAATTATAATAATAAATAGGTAAATAAAATCTTTGCGTATGAGATAGAAAAGAACAGGAGAGCCAGCCTAGGTCACCCAGGACTCCATGCTTACAAATGTGCATAGCCCTACTTGAGTGAGCACAGGCATGGCCTAGCCAGCATGGCTGACTTCACTCTGCTGAAGAGAAGAAACTTTCAGGTAGGTTCCAGTGTTTCGTTTGTGGGGGTAAAGTTGGGTGAGGTTGATGGTATTTGAAATCCATGGCAGAATCTGCATTTTCAGTAAGTAACCACATTTAATGGATGTTTTTGAAGACTTTTGGCACTGCTGCCTTTTACCTCTGTTGATCTATATAATATGCCAGATTTTTAAATAGTGTTTGATGTTTTGATATCTGTTTGAAAATATTTGTGTATGTTTGCATTATATACAAAGTGAAGTGCCTTACATGAAATTTCTCTGCAGTGCGGGTGCCTGATAAAGATGTCCGGGTCAGCGTCAAAGCATTAGCCGTCAGCTGCGTGGGAGCAGCTGTTGCTCTCCACCCTGAAGCTTTCTTCAGCAAGCTGTATAAGGCACCTCCTGAAGCTAGAGAAGAAGAATATGGTATGTTGAGATTTGTACCACTATTACATTATGGTCTTTCAAAGGTCTGTTGTTGGTTTTGGCCCCTTAAAAATTGATAGAGATTCAGTGTTCGCTGAGTAGAGACTGTTATGCACAAGTACACGAATTCCATCAACTCAATTGCTGTTGCCAAACTTGAGAAACTAGTTATTCTTCCACTTCTCCAGAGACTGTTACTTCACTGCACTATGGGAGGACAGAATGGAGTCTGTACTTTGCTGCTGCTGCAGGCCCAGCAGGAGGAAGTCACATGAAATCAAAGAGGATTTAAAGATGCTCATTTTTAGCTAGATAACAATCTTCCCAATCAGAGCAGATCCGCTCAGAGGTGGCTCTTAGTAGGGAAAGATATTAGAACATAAGCAGATGACACTCAGCCCTTCCTCCAGGTGGATGGCCGCCCTGACTCTCCCCCAGAAACATTAGCCAGCTGCCTGGAAGCAGTAACAAGATGGCTCAAGCAGAGTCGTCTGAAGCTCAGTGCTGCAAAGATGGAGGTCCTGTGGCTGGGGAGGAAGGGTCCATGTGAGGAAGCGCATCTGCCCACACTGGATAGGGTGCAGCTCTCAACAGCTCACTCCGCCAGGAACCTGGGTGTGATCCTGGATGCTTCCCTCACAATGGAAGCCCTTGGTCGCAAAGGTAGCGCAGCTGGCATTCTACCACCTCCGCCAAGCCGAACTACTAGTGCCCTACCTGGCCTCGGAACACCTAGCCACGGGGATCCATGCGACCGTCACCACTAGACTGGACTTCTGTAACTTGCTGTACGCTGGCCTGCCCTTATCCTTGATAAGCAAACTACAGCTGGTCCAAAACGCAGCGGCCAGGGTGTTCACAGCAACACCGTGGAGGTCCCACATTCAGCCCATTCTCCATCAACTACAGTGGTTGCCAGTTGAATTCCGGATCAGACTAAAGGTTCTGGTAATTACCTTCAAGGCTGTACACAGTGTACCTGAGGGAACGCCTCCATGCCTTTGCCCCTCAAAGAGCTTTACTCTCCACCACCACTAACCAGCTACTGATCCCTGGCCCTAAAGAAGCCTGGCTGGCCTCAACCAGGGCCAGAGCCTTCTCTGCCCTGGCCCCCACCTGGTGGAATGAGCTCCCAGAGGAGATCAGGGCCCTTATGGAGCTCAAGCAGTTCTGCAGGGCCTGCAAGAGGTAGCTCTTCCGCCAGGCATTTGGTTGAGACTGAGCAACAAACCCAGTAACCCCTTCTCCATCCCTCCCAGAAATCTACTGATGCATTCTAGCCCTGGACCTGTTTGCACTGTTATAGTCTATTACCTCTGTTATAGTTATTACTGTTATTATTGTTGTAGTTATTTATGGAAAAACTAAGTTCCATGTATTGCTTTGTTAAATTCCATGTAAACTGCCCTGAGCCTGGGGGGAGGGTGGTATATAAATACAATAAATAAATAACATTTCATTCATTCATTCATTCATTCATTCATCACCCTCCATGAGTCTCAGGGCGGTTTACATAAAACGTAGAAAATGGTACATAGAATTTAGTTTTTCATACCAATAATAATATTAACATTAGAACTATAACAGAGGTAACAAACTATAACAATGCGAACAGGTCCAGAGCAAAACCCTAGTGCATTTTTGGGAGGGACGGGGAAGGGGCCTTGTAGAATTTGCTAGTCACTCAGTCTCAACCAAATGCAGGGTGGAAGATTTCTGTTCCCCATCTGTGGAAGACATTATCCTTGCAAGGATTGTGTCTCCTCCTTGCTCAGTGTATATACAGTATTTGCTAGCGTATAAGACTACGTTCCCCCCCTGAAAAACATGCCTCCAAGTGGGGGGGGGTCGTCCTATACGCCGGGTGCACTTCAGTTGGGATAGACATAGCTGCCCATAGTGGCCCATAGTACTATAATGTAATGTAACAAGCTCTATATTTTGAGTGGAAATGTTGGGGGGTCGTCTTATACACCCAGTTGTCTTATATGCCGGCAAATACGGTACATACTTTTTCCCTTATCCTGAGGAGGAGTCCAACACCCAGTCCCATGAACTATCTGTTCCATGGGAGGATGAGTATCCAGAGCTCTCTCACTTCATTTCATTTAATAAAAAAACAAAGAGGGAAATGCTAAAGTACCCAACAAAATCAGCAGCAGTCCCCTCTGCGTTCCACTTACCCACAACAGCAGCAGGGACCAAGGAGGAGAAGCCGCCCCAGACAAGAACAGCTCCTCAGAGCAGAAACCAGAGTTGAACTGCCACAAGAGGACACCTTGGCCACTCCTTCCTCTGTGACAAGCAGCCAGTGGCTCTTCTTCCACTCTTGTAGTCTTCTTCCTTGATAAAGCATCAGAGATGATACTTGGGCCTCTTCGTTTCCAGAACATGAGATGGCCCTGTCCAGGGACTGCTGCATCTCTTCCAAGCTGAAGCTTCCCATCCTGACAGTGCCTCTTCACCACACCATCTGCTGTGAAGATCAAAGCTTTCATTGAAAATGTCTGTCTTTCAAAGTAGTCTTTCTTGTAGCCAGAGCTTTGGCCAGAAGATTTGAGAACTCATTGCCCTCTTGATCAGATAAAAGCTTAGTTCTTTTCAGGGAAATATGATGAACTTACTGAGCCCTCCTTCACAGCAAAGGTTCTAGATTTGGCTACAGCAGCTGCTACTTGGCTAGTTCTCTTCATAAGTGCATCCATTGCAGAAATTTTTCATGCACTGTCTTAGAGCTTTGAGAGAGGTCAGGCTGTGAAACACTGGCCTATAGTTGCCTAGTGCAGTGGTCCCCAACCTGCGGGCCGCGGCCCGGCGGCGGGCCGCAAAGGCCATGGCGCCGGGCCGCGGCTCCCTCTCCCCGCCCCCCCCCCACAGTAAAAAACTTCCCAGGCCGCAAGCTTGCGGCCCGGGAAGCTTCTTACTGCGGGGAGGGCGGGGAGAGGGAATCAGGGCCGGGCCGGGCCGCGCCCGCGCGGCCCGATCCACGGGTGCGGCTCGCGGGCGTGGCCCGATTCGCGGGTGCGGCCCGCGGGTGCGGCCGGGCGCGGCTCGCGGGCGCGGCCCGATCCGCGGGTGCGGCACGCGGGCGCAGCCGGGCGCGGCCCGATCCACGGGTGCGGCTCGCGGGCGTGGCCCGATTCGCGGGTGCGGCCCGCGGGTGCGGCCGGGCGCGGCTCGCGGGCGCGGCCCGATCCGCGGGTGCGGCACGCGGGCGCAGCCGGGCGCGGCCCGATTCGCGGGTGCGGCTCGCGGGCGCGGCCGGGCGCGGCTCGTGGGCGTGGCCCGCGCGGTCCCTGCGGGCGCGGCCGGATGCCCTGCCGGTCCCCAGCCTAATAAAGGTTGGGGACCACTGGCCTAGTGGATACTTGAACTCGGTCTCCCCAGCCATAGTCTCAGCGCTGCATAACACTGGCTGTGTATCCCGAGTCCCTTTAGCCTATCAGCCTGTACAGTGGGCAGAGCTATCCTGTGGGAACTGTGCGGTGTGTGCAGCTGGTAAGGGGATGCTGGAGGCCCATTCTGCAATTGCCCCAAGCTGTAAAGCACTCTTCATCCTCTAGGAGCTGAGATTGTCACTATCTCTTTAGGCCTTCTAAAATAATAAGAAGAAGCGTTTTATTCCAGGAGGCCTTCAGGCAATCTGATGATAGTGATGGTTGTTACAGCAAAAGGAATCTGGGTCAGTTTTCCGTATTTTCAGTTCATATTATAGTATTTTTTATGGAGTTGTATGTTTGTGGATTGTTAATAATTGGGTCCCCCCCCTCTTTTCCCCCTGTAATCGGTTCCCCCCTGAGTGAATATTGCCTATGGTCAAGTATTGGGCATTAAACTCGAAATGGGAGACTCGAGGCACTGGGATACGGCGGAGTAGGGTAAAAATGTTTCCCGCCATCAAGCTGTTGCAAGCTCTTGTATGTTGTTTTAAATTGTATGTTGGGAAATTGTCTGGAGCTAGTTTTAATATTTGTGTTTTTAATGTAAACCGCCATGAGCCAGCCCGCCCAAGAGTGGTGGTCAAATAATACAGGTCAAATAATACAAATAAACAAATAACCTTGGGGAGATGAAGCAGAATGGTAGCGTATGAATTAATGTTTCCCCCCCTTTTTGTTTGTTTTTTCTAGAAGAGCAGTATGTGTCTGATATTGTGAATTATATTGATCATGGAGATCCCCAGATC
This sequence comes from Paroedura picta, assembly GCF_049243985.1. NCBI lineage: Eukaryota > Metazoa > Chordata > Lepidosauria > Squamata > Gekkonidae > Paroedura > Paroedura picta. The sequence goes on along the minus strand of NC_135378.1, from coordinate 3,051,216 downwards.
AGAGGAGCAACTGCAATTTTATGTGGAACAATTGTCTGTTCCATTCTCACTAAATCTCGCTTTGATGTGGAAAACTGGCTAGCAAACATCGCAGTTTCAACAGGTAATACTGGAGTTCATTTGTTCAAGTTAGAGCTTGGTGTCATCAGTTGTTTCCTAATTTTGATTTTTTTAACTGCTAGGAAACAGTTTCTCCCTGGTAGACTGCATACCCTTGCTACAGAGAACACTGAAGGATGCATCTTCTGTTACATGCAAGTTGGCTTGTACAGCCGTGAGGGTAAGCAGCACGTTTTCTAAAACAGAATAGTACTTTTTGGAGGGCATTTGGGAGATGTGGGGAAGGTGTCTCACCAATTAGAGGAGAATCCAATACAAGAGGACAACAGATGGAAGAATGTTACCCGGAGGTGTTGAAAAATAAGGAAATGTTCTGCCCCTCCGATTCTCAGAAATTGTTCAGATGTTTCATAGGCCCCTGCAGATGACAGGACTAGCTCTTGTGGCACCCTATATATTAGCACTAGGAGAAGTGTCCTGGTCATTGGGGATTCCCTATTGAGAGGAGTAGATGCCAAAGTGTGTCAACTGGACTTGTTGTCTCGGGATGTATGCTGTCTACCTGGCACGAGAATCAAGGCTTGTAAAGCCCAAGGGCATATATCCCTTTCTGCTATTTCACGTAGGAACAAATGATACTGTTTGGTGTAGAGTGCAGCATATGAAACAAGACTAGGTGGCACTTGGGAGCACAGGTTGTGTTTGTGTGAGTTCTTCCAGTTAATGGCCTTGGCTTAGGAAGGGAAAGACAAATAATGCAGATAAATGACTGGCTGTGTCATTGGTGTTATCAGGAACGATTTGGGTTTTTGGACTATGGATTGCGCTACCGTGATGAGGCTCTTCTATCAGGATATGATTTGCACCTCATGATGGTGGTAAAAAATGTCTTTGTGAAGAGTCTTGTGGGCCTGATGAGGAGGGCTTTAAACGAAGTCCAATGAGAGCGTGACGTACAGTCAAAGCCTAGTTCGATGAAGATAACTGTAGATGGGAATCCTGCAGATTTAAAGGGAATGGCACATAGGCAGGGAACTATTAACTTACAAGAAATTTCAGAAACTAGAATCCTGGGATACTCGTATGAAGGATTATGATGTCTCTACTCTAATGCACAGAGTACGGGAAACAAGCAGGATAAACTAGAATTCCTAATAAATGAAGGGGATTATGATCTAATAGATATTACAGAAACCTGGTGGGACTTGGATGAGATGCTCCTAGACCAGATTACAAAGCTCTCAGACAGATGGGACCTAGTGGTCATGGGAGATTTCAATTACCCAGATATCCGTTAGAATAGCGATCCCCAACCTGTGGGCCATGGACCACATGTGGTCCTTCGACTAATTGGAGGTGGGCCCCGAAGGACGCCTTCTCCCCCCCCCCCGGCCCTTTACTTCATCCTCCCCGGCCCTTTACAACACACTTCGGGTGTCATTGTCTCCCATCACTCCCAGATGGGACTATCTTGTTGCAGAGAAACAAGCTCAGGGTTCCCATTGATTTGTCATAGTCATGAGTTAAAATAGCAAATATTTTCATGAGTGAAAATAAAATGTTCCTTATGTTCATTGTTGTGGCGTGTCTGTATCTTATTTTGAAGGGATGTTTAAACATTACCATAGCGATTATAGAGCGTTAGGGCAGTGGTTGAGAGTAGAGGAGTAAACTACCCCCCCCCCCACTGGGCCTCAGTAAAAGGCGTTGAGTGGTCCCCGGTGATAAAAAGGTTGGGGACCACTGCGTTAGAAGACCAGCTCCGCTAAAAATGAAAAGTCCAATAAATTCTTGGTTTGACTTGCTGACAACTTCATTTCCTAGAAAGTGGGAGGGGCAACCACTTGGTCCGCTGTTTTAAACTTTATTCTCACCAATAGAGAAGAACTGGTTGATGAGATAAAACTTGTGGGAGCGCTTGATACTAGTGACCGTGTGATCTTGGGAAAGAGAAAAGCTGTACATAGTCACATATACAGGCTGGACTTCAGAAGAACAAATTTTATTAAACTTAAAATAATTTTGGATAGAATCCTGTGGTCAGAAAAACTTGAGATGGAAGTCCAAGAAGGTTGGGAGTTTCTCAAAAGTGAAATACTGAAGGCACAGTTGCAGACAATTCCCTTGAGAAGGAAAACTGGGACCTAAAGAAACCAGGGTGGCATCATAAAACAGCTTTCAAAAGAACTGAGTTATAAAAAAGAGTAATTAAGGATCTTATAAGCAAGGAGGAGTATAAACAAATAACCAATGCATGTAGGGATAGTGTTAGAAACGCTGAAGCTCAGTATGAGCTTAGGCTAGCAAGAAAAACTAAAACAAAAAAGGGTTCTTCAGTTATATTCCAAGTAAGAAAAAGAATAGGGACATAGTAGGACACTGCGGGGACAAGAAAGTGTCATTGTAACGTGGTAAAGAGAGGGCTGAATTGCACAATCCTCATTGCCTGGTAACCAAACAGCCACTTTAAAGGTAGTCTCTGGCATCTTATCTTCTCACTTTTTAACTAAATAAAACATGCTATCTTTCCTGGGTGTTTCTAGGCAGATGAGATCTATGAAGGACTCACATATTTGTTTATACGGATCAAAAGTTACGTGTTCCACAGACTCAGTATTTCAGTGTCCACATGTACATAAGCTTTCCTCCCAGGGCACCCTTCTATATTTACCCTCTAGAACAGCAGAGGGTAAGGCATCGTGTCTTATAAGGGTGAAAGCTCTTTGATCGTTTGGATTTTCTAGGTTTCTTAAATAGGGCATTAGACCGACTCTGTTTTGGCTGATCCCCTGTCAGTTAGATGCCTTCTTGCTCCATTCAGGTCGTGTTTGCCCTTCTATATCTAGGATAGAAATTGCTCAGACAAACCAAAGAAACCCCGTTTATTTCTCACCAACCTCACCCCAAGGGGACACATATTTATCTTCCACAACTAATCTAACTGAACCCTTAGTTAGTAAACTAAGTAGTCAGCTTCAGCCAATAAGTTATGGCTGCAATCCTTGCCTGCACGGGGCACTCCACTTGTCACTCTTCTCCAAGAGGATGCTGAACCATTAACAAGCACCCTCTGGGTACGATCGGTCAACCAGTTATCAATCCGCCTGACAGAATTAGGATCCATACCGCATTTTACCAACTTGTCAACAAGAATATCATATGGAACCTCATCAAGTCAATCGACATCAACTGGACCTGAGTAAAGCCCCAACTTTTTTGGCCCCAGTTAAAACAAGATATGTTCTGGCCCCTGCCACGTATCTGTCTCAGCTGGTAATAAGTAAGCAAAGAGGGGCCTTTACCCTTGCAAGATGCTCCGTCCTGCCTTCAGCTCTTGTAGAGGGTCGCTCTAAGAACATTCCCCTTACACTGAGACAATGCTTTTGTGGGAGCGGCAAAATTGATACAAGAGAGCATATATTCTTCCACTGCCCTGCTTATGTAGACATTCGTAGTAACTTGATTGAGCCACTCCTTAAAAAGTTGCCAGAACATCATGATGTAGACCGAGCAAAGAGGCTGCTAAGTGAGGAGTCCCCCCAGGTGACAACTCAGCTGGCTACGTTTTGTGCCGCCGCCACAAAAATCTGATGCTCTAAAGTAGCATAATTTTAAGTTCTATTTATGATATATTCTTTTGGTCTCTTTATGTATCGACTTCATATAATTTGGTCTGAATGACTGTAATAAAGTTTGATTGATTGATTGGCCAGTCCCTGAGAGCTTGTTTCTTAACTCTTCCAGTCTGTCAGTTATTGCAGGCTGACCCATATGTGGTAGGGCTGAGAAAGTTTGAGCGAGGTCTTCCTTCCCTGGATTTTCAAACTGTAAGCCCTCTCCTTCATCTTGAAGTACTTCAGGTTCAGTCCATGTTATTAAGTCTTGTGACTCTTCCTGGGATTGTGTCTAAGACCATTTCATCCCGTGTTCTTTTGAAAGGATGTGTTTCAAAAAGGGGAGTTAGTACTGTGTTTAATAACACCCCACTAGGGTTTAAAAGTCCCCATTCAAACCAATGTTAAGGTAGGTTCCTTAGAGTTTAACAGTTACACAGTTTATCAATTGAAACTCTTCGTTAATAAACCAGCAAAGAAAGTGACAGCTGCTGCACTCCCGGTGGTTCTTACCAATTCAATGCCCTAACAAGCACCTCCTTATCACAATCTGAGTAGCTCCGAGAAAAAGTTTGCTTTAAAGACCAAAACATCCAAATGTAGCGCTTAGGAAAATTTAGGCCTTATGATCGGAACAGATAAGTTGCCCTGTAGTTGTAAGCAGTCTGTTAGAAAAGAGAAAGATAGGAAAGACTTGTAGAGCATCTAGTGTCTGTTTCCTCACCCAAAGTTTTATTGTTATGTAAATCTCAAGTAAGTCGCTTTATCTCCTGCATCTTTCATGTTGGTCGATCTATCCATTCTCCCCCAGAGGCGGAAGACATCTTGGGTGTTTTCAGTCCTCAGTTCAGGGAGGCAGGCTCACTTTTTTCCTTTCCCCGCCTTCTGAGTGGGCGTGCCTCTCTCTCTCCAGTTCTCTCCTGCCTCTTAACCTGGGAGAGCACGTTTTTTATAGCTCTGCTAGCAGGCCTAAATTCTACTACTATTTTCTATCTATTCTAACTCTATTCTTGACTCTTTCTGAAATTTCTCTTGCCCTCTTGCTTGCACTTCAGGGGTTGGTAATTTTAGCCCTTAAGAGGCTGCTGGAGACCGTGGTTTTTTACCGCTCACTCCTGGGACCTCCCCTGACTATTTTCTGCATGCTGTTGAAGACCCAGAGAGAGAAGAGGAGTTTCTCTCTGAGGAGGACATCGCGGCACATGTGCTGGAGGGCAATGTGCAGCTCCCGGGGCCGGCGGGCGCATTGGAGAAGACCGCCCCACGTCTGGTCGGAGTGGGGGAGGAAAAGCACACTTCAAAACGCTCCAGGATGACTGCTGCGGTGTCGGCAGAGCGCGTTCCCCCCAATGCGGCTAGCGATGGCGCCGGCCATTTTACAGCCGGCAGTGAGGGAACCCAGCAAGCTCCTGAAATGGATGCTTCGACGGCTGGGAAGGAATCTACCTCGCAGGGGACAGTAAGGCCCACTGGCCATGATTTCTTGTCTTCTGAGTTGTTGGAGGCTATTAATAAGTCCATTTTATAGCCAACTCCGCCCTATCTGGAAGGCCCTGGGTAATAATAGTAAGGGGAGGTCTGATTCATCTCCTTCCCCTCCTCCCTGTTCCAGGGACTATGATTCGGACAGGTCCCATCCTAGAAGGTCCTGGCCCACCAAGGCAGCAGGAAAGCGTAGCTACCCACATAGTGAGATGGTGTCTCAGCATTCTTCTGATTCAGATTCCAATGCTAATTCCAAACAGGATACTGCCTTTCTTACTGATGAGGAACTGGAGGTTGATATTGAATTACCAGAACCTTCAAAACGCTTTCTTAAAATAGAAAATTATTCTTCTTTACTGGACAAGACAATAGCTGCGCTGGATTTAAAACCTAACCCTCTGGTGGACCCAGAGGAGGGCCCCAGTAGGCCTAAGAGACCTCTAGGGAATTCTGAGTTCTTTCCCCCAGAGGATTACTCCCTCAGAATTTTCCCCTTCCCTGACTACTTTGAGAGACAGATTAAAAAAGAATGGGTTAAGCCCATGGCCAATAAACGGTTCCCACCGTATGCCAAGAAATTATATGCACTTCCTGACTATGCCGAAAGCTTTTTGCAGGTTCCTGTCATGGATGCGTAGTGGCTCTGCAAGCGCAAGGAATGGTTAAGGATCCTATGGACAAAAAGGCTGATTTTGCCTTACGCAAGGCACATGAGGCAGCAGCAATGGCACTGAGGGCCTCTTTGGTTTCTTCTATTGTTATGCGAGCAACCATTGTGTGGGCAAGGAAGATGGTTCAGCTCTTAGGAGATAAGGATAAACGCCTCCTTGAGGGTGCCAATAGGATACTGCAGGGCGTATCCTTTGCAGCTGATGCCACCTTAGATGCTGCAATTTCTAATGCGCGTACTATAGCTTCAGCTTCTGCTGCCCGTTGGCTTAGAGCCTGGCAGGCGGATGTTTGCTCAAAGGCTATAGTTACAGCCTATCAGTTTCACAGGGAGAAGCTGTTTGGAGAGTCACTGGATAAGGTCTTAACTGACTCAAAGGAGAAAAGAAGGGGAATGCCTAGGTTTATTAGGAAAAACGATCGCAGGCCTTACTTTCCTTTCGTGGCAGTGGATCCTTTCCAAGGAACCGACAGGATAGGAGACAGGCCTGGTCCCAGTCCAGACAGCAACCCCGGAGAGGTGGCTTTGGACAGAGATTCTACAAGAATCAGCGATTTGAGAAGTCTGAGAGAGAGCCCAAGCAGTCTAAGGACTGACTATGCGGTGGGGGGCAGGTTACAACTCTTCGCACACACCTGGTCACAGTATGTCCAAGACAAGTGAGCGATAGAAGTAGTTTCGAAAGGCTACTTAATAGAGTTCCGGCATCCTCCACCAGAATTGTTTCTAAAGTCCCCATTAAGCACCCGTCCAGACAAAAGAGCGCGGACTTTAAAGGCCATTGCTCGCTACAAATAAGAGCCATAGAGGAAGTTCCATTGTCAGACCATCGAAAGGGTCTCTATTCAATTTTCTTCACTGTGCCCAAAAGAAACGACGATTGGAGGGTGATACTAGATCTGAAACGCCTCAATCAAGCTGTAAACGTAAGAAAATTCAGAATGAATTTCAATCAAGGAAGCTATTCAACAGGGGGAGTATCTCACTTCATTAGATCTCCAAGAGGCTTATCTTCACGTGCCTATAAATCCCTCACACAAGCAATTTCGCAGATTTTGCATAGGTGGTCACCATTACTAATTTCGGGCCCTACCATTCGGCCTAGCATCGGCACCGCGAGTTTTCTCCAAGGTATTAGTGAACCCCATAGTATTCCTGAGAACGCTCAAGGTACATATCCATCCGTACCTGGACGACCTGCTAATAAGGTCGCCATCGCGGGAAGCAGCCATATTGAACACCACCTTGGCTGTGGAGACTCCTGCAGAAGTTCGGCTTCCTTGTCAACTCCCTGTCCCCTTCACAGAAGATGGAACATCTGGGGGTCATTATAGACACGCAGCAGGGGGCGCTGTTTACTACAGAGAAGAGGATTCAAAAGATAAAGGACCTAGTCATTCAGGTCATCAACAATGTTTCCTCCCCTCTACTGTCCCTGGTGATCTGATGGGACTGTTCATTTCTTGCCTAGATACAGTCCAGTGGGCCAGACTTCATGCGAGAGAACTTCAGATATTCTTAAGACCGCATCACATGAGCATTGTCTACAAGAGACAGGTCATGCTACAGGTTCTGGTGAAGGTGAAAGACAGCCTCCTTTGGTGGACCTGCAAGGAGAATCTCTCCAAGGGAAAGACATTTATCTTGCCACAGGAGACGGAGATTTTTACAGACGTGAGCTTACAAGGTTGGGGAGCCACTTCGGGGAGCCACCTGGTGCAAGGTGTATGGTCCTCAGGCGAGGCCCTATTGCTGATCAATGTGTTAGAGATGAGAGCACTTTATCTGGTGTTGTCGAAGCTGAAAGGAACTCTGTTGAACAAGCCAGTACTGGTGAGAACGGACAACATAGCCACGAGGGCGTACATAAATCACCAAGGGGCTCTCGTTCGATCAAGATGCACACGGAGGCCTTGAGGGTTCTTCGTTTTGCAGAGTGACATCTCCTATCTTTGAGGGCGGAACATGTCAGAGGAGTGGAAAACTGACAAGCAGACTGGCTAAGCAGGTCCACTCTTTCAGAAGCGGAATGGTCTCTAAAGAAATCGATATTTCGCAGCATCATGCAAAGGTTTGGGGTCCCAATAGTGGACGTTTTTGCGTTGCATCTGAATCACCAAGTTCCTAGTTTCTTCTCTCGCTACCTGCATCCGCAAGCGGAGGCGACAGATGCTCTAACATCTCCTTGGCCGGAGGGCTTTCTGTTCGCCTTTCCACCAGTACTGGTCATCCCACGTCTTCTAAGAAGGATAAGGGCACACAGTGCGGACGTGATCCTGGTGGCACCATTCTGGCCGAGAAGACCGTGGTTTTCCACCATTCTACAGTTGGCAGTCTCAGACCCCTTTCATCTTCCTCTAGTACCAGATCTGTAACAACAGGGCCCGGTCTGGCATCCGGATCCCGGCTGGTTCGACTTAGCCGCTTGGAAGCTGAGAGGGAACGTTTCGTAAATAAGGGATACACCCTCAAAGTAACCAACACTATGCTGGCTGCAAGAAAAACTTCTACTAACCGTATTTACGAGTATACCTGGAGGGCCTTCAAGGGTTGGTGCAGAAGAAGAAAGGTTCCATTGTACTCTCCTTCGGTAGGGAACATTCTCGCCTTTTTGCAGGACGGCATTGATCAAGGTTTGAAAGCGGCCATATTGAGGAGGCAAGTGGCAGCGATTGCTACGGTCATCCCCAAGGTTGATGGGAGGAGGTTGTTGCGGCACCCCCATCTAACCCAGTTTCTGAAAGAAGCTACCTTGTTTGGACCTCCAGTAAGACACAGATTTCCGACAGCTCTGACAAAGAAGCCTTTTGAACCGATTGCGGATATAAGTCTAAAGTTCCTTCGGATGAAGGTTCTGTTCCTGGTGGCAGTCACCTCAGCCAGGAGGATCGGAGAGCTGGGAGCTCTGTCTTCCAATCTGAAGCTGTGCACCTTTCATAAAGAGAAAGTTACTCTCAGACTGGATCCAGCTTTTATTCCCAAAATCAATTCTACCTTTCACAGGCTCCAGGAATGCCTACATTCTTTCCAGACCCGAAGCATCGGTTGGAGAAGCTTTATCATACCTTAGATGTGAGAAGGGCTTTGAAAGCCTTCTTGATCAGAACAGCAGAATTCAGAAAGACGGAACTGATCTTCATTTCCATCACTGCCCCAAACAAGAGTAATAGGATGTCCAAGTCTTCGATCAGTAAGTGCCTGAAGGATTGCATCGTGGAGGCTTATAGAACTGCAGGTGTCCAGGTTCCAGAGGGCATCGTGGCGCATTCGGTGCGCAGTGCTGCAACTACGGCTGCTTCTTTGAACCATATTCATGTGGAAGAAATTTGTAAAGCCGCCACTTGGTCGTCGCTGTCTACTTTTACAAGGCATTACAAGATTGACAGATTTAGTTCAGCTGACGCAGTGTTCGGTACAGCTGTGCTCCAGGAGGTTATATCTTCGTGAGCAACTTCCCACCCTGAGGGACACTGCTTGGGGAGGTCCCAAGATGTCTTCCGCCTCTGGGGGAGAAAGACCAGTGGCCTTACCTGTGAGGGGTCCTTCTCTCCAGAGGTAAAGGAAGACATCTTCATCCCCCCCTAGAAGTTGCAAGTTATATGTGGTTGTCTTGTGTTGGCCTGTTAGCATGTTTTTGCTGTTCTGTTCCTTTCTCTGTTATACCTTCCGTGTTTTAGGGTTTATGTATGGTTGGGCGAAGTCCTGATAGCGATGGAAGTCTCGAACTGGAGAGAGGCACGCCCACTCAGAACGCAGGGAAAGGAAAAAAGTGAGCCTGCCTCCCTGAACAGAGGACAGAAAACACCCAAGATGTCTTCCTTTACCTCTGGGGAGAAGGACCCCTCACAGGTAAGGCCACTGGTCTTTCTCAAGAGGAAAATTTCTGACAGTGTTAGTTGCTGATGTATGAGATGCAAATGGTTTGGTGAAAACTAAGAATCTCTCAAAAATGGTGATAAATATATTTGGGAAACGAAGACAGAATTATGATTGCTTCAAAGAAAGTAAGATAAGAATTTTTCTCCCTAAACATAATATATTCTGAAGAGGATTTGTTAGCTTGACATAGCTGAAGTTTGGGGTTTTTTTTAAAGTAAATAATTAAAAAAATAAATAATAGGATTTGGTGTGTTTGTGTGTGTGCTTATTCTAATGACAAGAAATTGTGTACAAGAAATAATATCAGCATACATGCATAATTTCATTTAATTTGCTTCAGTATGTTAATTGGGGAGGGAAGACAGGCTTTCAAAACAATTTCTAAACACACGTATCACATGGGCTTAGCTATTGCATGTTGTTATTACAGATATTTAAAGATAAGCAAAAGTCTGCAGTCTTTCCTAGAGCAGAAATTACTAAATGTAATTGCAGTGCCTAATTCCTTGTATTTAAAAACAATTAAAATCTTGTTTCTCTTTAGCATTGCATCATGAGTTTATGCAGTAGCAGCTATAGTGCTTTAGGCTTACAACTAATAGTCGAACTTCTTACACTGAAGAATAGTTCATATTGGCTGGTAAGGACTGAACTGCTGGAGACTTTGGCTGAAATTGATTTTCGGTGAGTGCTCCTCTTTTGAGGTTTTATTCCACACATTAAAATGTTTTTTTCTTTGTTTATAAAGTTTCCTTGGAATACATACTATTTCATGTACTGATTCGCTTGATTATTAACCTGGGCTTGGGGGAATGGTGGGCAATAGAGCTAGTAATAATAACAATATGATCTTTGTCCATCATGCCTGTTAAGGTTAGTCAGTTTTTTGGAAGGAAGAGCCACCAGCTTGCACAGAGGGGCTCATCATTATACAGGGGTGAGTAATGGATTTGTTTGCAAATTCACATTTTGTATTGTTGGGAATTTAAGGATTCTGTCATGGAAACTGTTTCATATCCAAGGGCATTTGATAGATTTTTAGAAATCTACAATATTATTAGTTTGTAATTCATATATTGTTCTATGTAAACGTTCTAAAATGTTTTATGTAAACCGCCCAGAGCCGTAGGGAAGGGTGGTATAAAAATCTAAATAAATACAAAAAATAAAAAAAAGTTAACATATGAAAGAAATATCTTGGAAATTTGAACTTCAGTCTCAGATGTTTATTTTGATGCATAATAGTGTTAAGTAATGTGCAGACCTGCATTGAGCGGGGGGTGGACTAGATGGGCTGCATGGCCCCTTCCAGCTCTGTGATTCTATTCCATGATTGTAAATAGAGGTAGACTGTACTGTAAAAAATGGCAATTGGTGACCAGTCTTTGTACTGTTCCTGTAGCTGTTAAAACTTCAAGATCGTGTGCTCAGTAATGTAGTAATTTCTCTTCTTGGAGATGAAGACCCCAGAGTGCGGCATGTTGCTACAGCTTCTTTAATAAGGTATTTGTTAAACTAAAGAATTCCAAACTTTCTTAGTATTGGTATAATAAATGGAAAGGTTTAGACCTTTACTTTAGACATGATAGGGTAAAAAATAAAAGGGAAAGAAACTTGAGAGAGTAAGGTTGGCCTCACTCAAATGTCTGGTGGAGGAGCTTCCTTTTGCAGGCCCTGCAGAATTGTAGAAGTTCAGGCAGGGACCTGATCTATTCAGGGAGTTCGTTCCATCTGGCGGGGGCCAGGACCAAGAAGGCTCTGGCCCTTGTTGAGGTCTGACGTACTTCTTTGGGCCAGGGATCAACAGCCAGTTGGAAGTGGCGGAGTGTAAGGGGTTATAGGCGGACTCTCAGATACACTGGGCCCAGTCCGCATAAGGCCTTAAAGGTGATTACCAAACCCTTAAACCTAATCTGGAATTCAACTGGGAGTCAGCTGAGTGGCTGGAGTGCCGGCTGGGTGTGGGATCTCCATGTTCCCTGAGTGAGAATCTGGCCACAGTGTTCTGCACCAATTGCAGTTTCCGGATCAAGGATAAGGGTAGGCGTGCGTACAGCGAGTTGCAGAAGTCCAGTCTAGAGGTGACCGTTGCATGGATCGCTGTAGCTGGGTGTTCGGGGTCTAGGTAGGGCGCGAGTAGCTTGGCTTGGCGGAGGTGGTAGAATGCCAGCCGTGCTACCTTTGTGACCTGGGCTTCCATTGTAAGGGAAGCATCCAGGATCATGCCCAGGTTCCTGGCGGAATGAGTCACTGAGAGCTGCACACCGTCTAGGGTGGGCAGACGCGATTCCTTGCTTGGTTATCTGCATATTGGTGGCAACCCAACCCAGACCTCTGCACCAGCTGAGCCAGAGAGTGCATAAAGATGTTAAATAAGATAGGAGAGAGGACTGCTCTTGTGGGACTCCGCAGGGGAGCTGATGATGGTTACATATTCTCTTTTCTATCACTACCCTCTGTCCACGACCCCGGTGGAAGGAAATCAGCCATTTAAGGGCTGTTTCCTGTATCATGATCGACTGTGTCAAATGCTGCTGTCAAATCTACTAGTACAAGCAGCGCTGACCCGGCTTGGTCGCCAGTGTCGGAGGTCATCCGTCAGGGTGATTAGTGCTGTCCCTACCCAATGGCCAGATCGGAAACCTGACTGAAATGGATCAAGGGCAGACATTTCCTCCAGGCAGCAGCCCTTTCAACTAACTTTCCCAGAAACACTAGATGCAAGACGGGGTGGTGGTTTTTTTGAGTGCTAAAGCATATTTTAATAATAAAAACAATCATAATAATACTCTTTATTTTTATAAAATGCCCTTCCTAATACTCAGAGCAAGAAACAACACATCCCACAATAAAATTATGAAATCAAATCTGAACACCATAAAGCCGTTTTAGTTCTATAGCCCCCAACTAGTTTAGGGTTTTGATTTCCATAGCAAACCCTCTAGGGTGGGGGTCATTAACCCTCGGTTAGCGGCCTGGTGCCGGGCCGCGAGAGCCTTGGCAGCAGGCCGTGGCTCCCTCTCCCTGCCCCCCCCCAGCGAGAAGCTCACGGGGCTACGAGCAAAGCGGCCAAAGCGGCCGATTAGCTCGGGACCCAGCGAGCTTCTCGCTGTGGGGGGCGGGGAGAGGGAAGCGTGGCCTCCGGCACGCTTCTGGGCACAAATGCGTATGTGCGGAGCTACTGCGCATGTGCGTTTGCACCCACTGGGTGTGCAAACATGTATGCGCAGAAGTTTCGCACATGCACTCATGCGGAGAGCTGCTGCGCATGTGCATTTGCGCCCCCAGCGGGTGGCAACCCAACCCGGCATGTGCATTTGTGCAGGGCTGCTGAGCATGCACGGTGCCCCCGGGTCGCCCTCTCCCCCCACCCCTTGGCAGCAGGCCACAACAAGAACAAGGTTGTGGACCGCTGCTCTAGGGAACTGCTCCTCTTAAGGATACATTATTTGCAATTCAGCCAATTGGTGATGTCTCCAGAGGATGTTCATGGATCAGATGGGGAAGCCTTGATAGTGCTATAGAGATGATGGTGGGTACTAGAGGAGTGAGCTTACTCATGGGAGTACCTCTGTCTCATTTGGCTTTAGAAGATGTGTTTTTGTTTGTTTCCTAGGAATTTGCTTTGTCATAGATATTTGACATTAACTTGAGCTTTACAACCGGAATATTATGTGTATCAGGCTGTCTTGGTGTTGTTTCTCTATATTTCAGGCTTGTCCCCAAACTGTTCTATTGTTGTGACCAAGGACAGGCAGACCCTGTGGTGGCTGTGGCAAGGGACCAGAGCAGTGTCTATTTAAAACTGCTAATGCATGAAACACAACCTGCTTCTCACTTTGCAATAAGCACCATCACCAGGTAGAATCATGTTGTACTGGCTCCTTGATTTCAAAGAAAAACTTTGAGTATGCAAATAAAAACCTTTTTAGAAAAGATTAACTGTGGGTCATGTCAGTGGCTTTTGACTTGGTGCCTTTCTGCCTTGATCACTTGTGGGGAAAAGAAGCTTTTTGCATAGTCAGTCTCTGCCCAGCCCTGGATTCACTGTGCACAAATGGCAACGTGTGTGAAATGGCACCACCCTGGCTGGACTGTCCTCAGCAGAAAACATAAAGAAGTTTTGACAGCATTGTCACTTGCACATGAACAAACCATGTCCCTAAAGCACAACTACCTAAAGTTTACTTCCTGTAAATAGAGCAGGACTTGAGGCAGAGCAGGCAGTTCTGTTTTCATTAAGTCAGTGTTTTGCAAATTATTTTTACATCTCATTGAATTAAAATGTAGGTGCACTTTGTGTTTTGTACATAAGAATTTTTAATTGAAACAGCAGCCCTAAAGTGGGAGGAAAGGAGCAGATAACACCTCAGTTGTAGTGTTGTGCCTGGAGTTTATGTAGCAAGTTGTTATATTAAAAGGAAGATAGGAATAAAATCATCAAATTCAGTGTCAGTGGTGAAGAGAGGTTTTCATTGCAAATGTGCAGTTCTTTAGGTTGACAGCTGACAACAATTTTGTCTTTCTTTAAACTGGGATGGGATTGAGAATTGCATATCATCTGACAAGTAACTTGTTTTCATGGGTATTGGATGGTGATATAGATCAAATTTTCTAGTGATTTTATACACCACAGCAGAGAACCACAACAGCATCACATATTCTCCAGGAATTCATGCTTTTTCATATTTTAACTTGCCTTATGGACTAGAGCTGCAAGGCAGCTTAAAATAAAAATGGTGAACAGTTAGTTGAATTACGTTTGTGTTTTTCTGCTTTTGACAAGGTGCTGTTTAACTAGAAAAATAAATGTATACATTAATCCTATTTCAGATCTTACAGAGGATATCACATGCTGCAAAGTCCAACAGATGTTACAATGGAGAACAATCTTTCCAGGGTTATTTCAGCAGTTTCCCATGCCTTGACAACCTCATCCACAAGATCTCTAACAGTGAGTTTATTGAATGTATTAATGTCCTCAAAGGCTAAATTTCTAGAATGTTTTTACTTCCTTTACATATATGCTACTTGTAACTTGATCGATGATGAAGGCTGCTTTGGTATCCTGGATACTCTGGCAAAAGGGCAACGTCAAACTCTGCCATGTTCTTTGTCCACTTGTGTTATGGAGACTGAACTGCTGTTTGTTTGGGTTTTCCAGTTTGGCTGCTGTGAAGCTTTGTGTCTTCTGTCAACGTCGTTTCCAGTTTGCATCTGGAATCTAGGATGGCATTGTGGGTATGTTTCTCCCTCCAGTATACAAGCTTCTAAAGTTCATGTTTACAAAAACAGAGGATACTCCTTCAGGTATCATATGTTCTGCTTTGGTTTGTTAGCCATTAAATTTACTGAGAAGGAAATGTTTGTTAGGATGCTTTGCCCTCATATCAAGGACTGGCACTTCTTGAATAGCATATAAGTTTAAAAGTTTTTATCCAATAAAGAAGGGTCTGTGGTTTAAGGAAAAAAATGTATACATTTTTGGGGGAGTTTAGGTTTTATATAGAGGCTTTTATACATGCAAAAACAAAAAACAAAACATCCCATCCCAACAATCTTATTAGAATTTATAAAAATATTTTTAGAGGAACTTTGTCAGAAAATTAAAATTTCGTTTGTTGTTGTGATACCTTTGCAATCACACATGGGTACTGCACACACGCAGGTCTTCAGAAGAGAGGGTTTTCTGAGACTCAAAGTGTGTTGTGCTCTGCCACCTCCCATGTGTGTTTCCCACCTCTTCTTGCATGACAGAGGAGGGCAGAGTGACTTTCCATCAGTTCTCTCTCTGCCACCACTGAGAAAGGTCCATTCACAGAAGCTCTGTTCTTGTTCACTAGCAGCTGCTGCCGAAAACCCAACCTCAGTGACCTATCGAGAGCCTGTTGTCTACAGAAAGGCACAAAAACCTCTCCTGCTTGGATGGCAACCAGCAATACCTACTATGCCTATGATCGATCATGCTGTTCTGTCTGTTGCCAATTTATGCCAGAGGCATGAAGGGGCCTTCTACGTAAAAGTGTCACTTTGGGAAGAAGCTCATTCCAGAGCTGCTCAAGACAAAGATTCAAACATTGCACGGTCATGCCCACACTTGCTGCACCTTGGGATATGCTGCCAGAGGGCGCAACAGAGGCCTTAGCCAACACCGATGCACTGCCTGGTCCAAGCACACTCCTGCCGTTGCGTGGAGATCTGGCCAGCCAGTATTGGATCTCGCCCAATCCTCTGGTGACGAGCATTCTGGTATCAGCCAAGCTCGCACCCAGCCTTACATGTCAACACCCTCAAGACTCAGAAGGAAAGCCCCATCTAGCTCAGAGGAGTTTCCAGAGCAGCAGTGAAAGCATTGGTGTGCAAATCTGTGACAGCTATCAGAATATCAGGTTGGCTTTCGGCTTGCTATCAGTCCCAGTGGGGTCCAGCTGGGGTCAGATGAGGATTACACCACCCATTCATGGTGTGCTTTAGGAGAACTTTGAGGCAGGGTTGTCTGTGGGTGTTATGCATGCATTCCCTGCGCGTCTACCTAGACGCTCGGTGTTTTGGTTTGTTACAGTGAATATCTGCTCTACTGATTCCTAGTTCCTGGCTTTGGCTGCTGACTTTGTTCCTGGCTCCTGACCTCAGCTTTTTCTTTGACTCCACTCCTGGCTCTTGACTCCGGTCTGGCTTTTGATTCTGTTCCCCAGCTACTCAACCATGGTATGACTTTGGTGTTCTCTCTGGCAAACAGCCCGGCTTTGACTCCACTCCCCACGCCCCCCCCCCGCCCCTTGGTGAACTGTCTCCCTTGGTTTTCAACTGGATTTGGACTTGTCTTTTGATTTGGTCTCCGCTTCCTTCTCAAGGGTTTAATTCACTGGTAACCAGTGTGCAGCCCAGCAGGGCAGCACATGCACTACCTTTTCCTACTACGAGAAGGCTCCAAACATCCTCACTTCCAGTGAGACCAAAGCTGACGACTCTTGTCAGAGGCACAGAGGAACAGCCACGGGTTCAGTCCCTACATCCCTCGAGCAAAGTTTAGAATTACAAAGTTGGAAGGGTCCTCCAGGGTGATCTAGTCCAACCCCCCTGCAGAATGCAGGAAACTCACAATTACCTGCCCATCCACAGTGATCTCAATTCCATGCCCAATTAAGCCCCCCCCCAATAACCCAGAATCCTTGGCCAGTCTGGAAATTTGCCTCCCGACCCTAAAGTGGCAGTTGGCATTTCCCTGGGTATGTGATTATGAGAAAGGGCCACAAGAACCAAGCATGGACACAGCCCCTTCTGCCCACCTACTTACAATCTGCCCAAGTTCACAGAACCAACATTTATGTCAGATGGCTATCTAGCTCTGTTTAAAATCTTCCAAAGAAGGAAAACCTACCACTTTCGGGGGAAGCCTATTCCGCTATGTCAGGAACTTCTTCCAGATGTTTAGCTGAAAATTATTTTGAATTAATTTCAACCCATTGGTTCTGGCCCAACCCTCTGGTGGACAGAAAACAACTCTGTTTACTTCTCAGACTCACTCCTGAAAAAGGTACATGCATCTGGAAAAGCCTCTTATGTCAAAGTCACACACTTTCCCCTTCCTTGAGAGCCATTACCTGTTCCTAGAAGTTACTCACCGTTTCATTCCATTGCAAAGAACAAAGTCCAGGACTCAGAACCTTCCATCTCGTATCATCAACACCCTCAGGTATCATCTCACCCTCAGAAATAACCTTCCCAGTCAGTTCCGATGGAATTATATAGGCCAGTTGCCATGTCAAGACCTCCAGTATGACTGCTGTGACCATTGTCAGTTTTGACCACACAGAAAGGAGACCCCATACCACATAGTTATTCCAGGTCTCCCAAACGCACCTCAGGAAGAGGTAAACACATTTCCCATGGCAGAACTATCCATGTACTGCCCCAGCAAAGATCTTCACATCTATAATGAACATCACTGAAATTACAAGGTCACTTGAAATTGTTGTCTCCTGTGCTCCACAGAGAGTGATGGATCCAGTAATTGGAGTTAGTTATTCCCATCATATTCCCAGTCCAAGAGGGTCTGCTTGAGGTCACTCTAGTCCGGGGCTGCGTCTGGCATCAGTGTTGCCACCTCCTAAGAATTAGTACAGAACCAAACAAGAAGCTAACCCCGCTGCTAAACTACACCCAAGGGGAAAATAAAGACACAACACATGCAGCCCCTCTTGACAGAGAGAGCCATAAACTAGGCAAAATAGGCAGGAAGATCTATTCCTCTTTTGATCTGGACTTCAAAATCACCCTTGTCTTTGATCTGGAAATTGTAGCTGGTGCAAAATGCAGCTGCGAGTGTCCTTACGAAGACACATTGGAGGGCCCATATTTAGCTGGCATTGTGGCAGCTGCATTGGTTGCCAGTCTGCCTCCGGATCAAGTTCAAGGTCTTGGTTTTGACCTTTAAGGCTATACACGGCTTGGATCCCACTTATCTGAGGGACCGCTTATCTGCTAATGCCACCCGCAGAGCCCTTTGCTCTGCTGGTATGAACCTGCTGTTAGTCCCGGACCACAGGGCCAAGGCGTTTTCGGCCTTGCCCCCAACCTGGTGGAACAAGCTCCTAGAAGAACTAAGGGCCCTGATGGAACTCGCTGGGTTCCGCAGGGCCTGCAAGACGGAGCTCTTCCGCCAGGCATTTGGTTGAGGCCAGGGGGTGACTGGCAATTACATCAGTGGGATTCCCCCGCAATATGTATGATCTGCCTTGGAAGGACAGGGCTGATCTGGCTGGAACAGTCCCTGGGGTGATGATTGCCTTCATCTTTTTCTTATGATTCTTTTTAGTTTTTGGATAATTGGGGTTTTATGGGGTTTAAATGCTGTGAACCTCCCTGAGACAGCAAGTCGTGAGGGTGGTATAGAAATTTGAAATAAGTAAATAACTACCAATGAGTTGCTGCTTAAGAATTCAATTTCAGAATATTGCTGGTCAAGTAAAAAGGCAAAAGAGATCTGAGCTGCCCAAAGAAAGTTCCAGTCAGTAAAAGTTCAGAATGATAACAATTGCCTGAGTCCTCCCTCTGTTATGCCAGGCTCTTGTGGCTTGGGGTGGTAAGGCAGCCAACATGCTGTCTGAAGCTCTGACCATGAGGCTGGGAGTTTGAGCAGCTGGCTCAAGGTTGACTCAGCCTTCCATCCTTCTGAGGTCAGTAAAATGAGTACCCAGCTTGCTGGGGGGTAAACAGTAATGACTGGTTAAGGCACTGGCAAGGCCACCTCGCATTGAACCTGCCAAGAAAATGCTAGAGGGCGTCACCCCAAGGGTCAGACATAACTCGGTGCTTGCACAGGGGATACCTTTATCTTTTAATGGTCTTGAACACTGGCTGTCAAGAGAAGGCGAGATCTTCACAAGTACATCCACTTCCAGTGTGTCATGGTTCCACATGCAAGGTGACGTGTGTCCACTCCAGCTGCGTTTGTCAAAGCCTTCCATCCCGTCCTCCACCATGAATGCACCAAGGGGCAGTGGCAGGTTCCTTACACTGGTGAGTTCTAACCAACACTCTCCTTGCAGGGATCACGAGCCGTAAGGGAGTGGCGGGCAATAAATCGAAAGATAATAATAATAATAATAATAATAATAATAATAATAATAATAATAATAATAATAATAATAATAATAATAATTTCATTCTCCCTTACAACAAACCAGGCTAACCACAGGTTCCTCCCTTTCAGGCAGATGTACACAGCGAGAGATAGAGTCACAACCAGTGACATGCGGTCCCCTCAAGAGATGTGCAGTGCACTGGATCTTAAAGCAGTGTTCAGCAACTTACTGGCCTTACATAAGCAAGTGGCACAGACAATCTAGCAACCTTGTACTGCATAAACCAGGGGTAGTCAAACTGTGGTCCTCCAGATGTCCATGGACTACAATTCCCATGAGCCCCTGCCAGCAGTGGACATCTGGAGGGCCACAGTTTGACTACCCTTGGCATAAACAGACAAGGGGCATATCCACCCTAAACTGAGAATGGGCAATTCAGGTCACTAACATAGCAGTGGTCAGTAGGCTTCTTCAACCACACCGTACTAGCACCTCAGGGAGTTCCAACTGGATTTTTCTAGCCCCGATTTCCAACTTCTGAGGAACACCTATCACTGACCTTTTTGCCACCAGTCAGAACAGGAAATGCAAATCCTTTTGCTCCTTAGGTGTGTGAGAGCCAGACTTCCTGGGAAATGCATTTCAGATCAAGCATCCTATTATGCACCTCTCCCTTGTTCACCTAATCCCCAGGGTTCGGGACAAAATGAGAAAAGAACGTTTGCCTGTTGTCCTGATAAATCCCTTGTGGCCCAGACATGAATGTGGATGTCAAAAAAGACACAGCAGTGGAAAGTGTGGTCCTGCAACTGACAGTTTACACCTGTCTTCCTAAGAATGGCAAATCAACTCACTAAACTCCCATGTGGGACTACACAAGGACTATTACAATGAAAACAAGGTAGCACTTACCTGTAACTATTGTTCATCGCTTGGTCACCTGTGCAGTCTCACAACCTGCCATATTGCCTACTGTGAGCTCTTAACTCAATCTAGAATCAGAGTCCAGTAGCAACTTTAAGTCCAACAAAAATTGATTGATTTGTTTGTTTATTTATTTATTTTTGCTATATATTCCCACGGTCATGTAAGGAGTTCTTAGTCTGACGAAGAGTGCTTGCACTCGAAAGCTCACGCCCTGAATAAATCTTTGTTGGTTTTAAAGGTGCCACTGGACTCTGATTCTATTGTGCTACTTCAGACCAACATGGCTACCCATTTGAATTTCATTCAGCGTTTTGTCTTCACACGCCTGCACATGTGCAGTACCCATGTGTGGCTGCATGGTGGCCACTTGATAAACACGTTACAAATTTTTGCAACCTTGTTTTCCTTAATGTTGCTTGCCCTGATTCCTTTATCTTTGGTATGTGCATCTATTAGAATATGATGATGATATCATCCGTTCAGTTGTGTCCAACCCTCGGCAATTAAATAGGAAGGTTTCCGCCACACATCTCTGTCAATGACCGCTTATTTTAGTTGATTCATGGTCATTCCTGATCGTGTTGAGCCAGCAGATCCTTTGGCAACCACGTTTCCTTTTGTCACTGATCATGCTGAGCATTAATGATTTTTCTAGTGAGTTTGATCTCATGATGTGTCCGAAGTAAGTGAGCTTTAGCCGTAATATCTTCCCTTTTAATAACATAGTTGGTTTGCTCCTCTCTAAAATTGTCTTGTTGGCTGTCCATGTTATTCGCAGCATTCGTCTCCAACACCATAATTCAAAAGCATCTATTTTCCTTCTGTCTTCTTTCTTCAGGGTCCAGCTTTCGCATCCATAGCTTGTTATGGGGAAGACAGTGGTATTGACTAGCCAGCACTTTGTATTAAGGCCGATATCCTTATCTTTCCATATTCAGTTCATGCTTAACATTGCGTTCCGGCCCAATGTTATTGGCCGTTTGATTTCATGGCTGCATCCACCACTTTGAGTGATCATGGAGCCAAGAAAGATGAAATCATCAATACATTCAATGTTCTCATTTTCAATCATGACTTTGGTGCTACTGTCAGTAGATGTCATAACTTTGGTCTTTTTGATATTTAGGTATAGTCCCATCTTTTCACTTACTTATTTAGTCTCTTTATCAGGGTCTTCAGATCATGCTCTGATTCAGTAAGGAGTGTTGTATCATCTGCATAGCGGAGATTATTGATGTTACGACCTCCAATCTTGACTCTTCCAGATTCTTCCAGATTAATCTTCCGCATAATTACCTCTGTATACAGGTTAAAAAGAAAGGGTGAAAATACACCCTTGTCTCACTCCTTGGCTGACCTTGAACCAATCAGTGTCTCCATATATTGTTCATACTGTGGCCTCCTGGTTGGTGTCCAATGAACTGATGAACTTAAGTGGGATGACACTCCCAATTCATGTAAGGCATCCCATAGCTTCTTGTGATCAACACAGTCAAATGCTTTAGAATAAACAATACAGCATAGATAGATGGCCTTTTGATATTCATGTTTTTTTTTCAAGAATCCAGTGGAAATTTGCAATGTGGTCTCGGGTGCTGCGGCCATGTCGAAAACCAGCCTGGACATCCGGTAGCTGAGCATCAATGGTTGATTTGAGATGGTTCTGAATGATCTTCAATAAGATTTTACACTCATGGGAGATCAGGGCTATAGTTCAATAGTTTGAGCAGATGCGAGCATCACCTTTCTTTAGTAACGGGATAAAAACGGACCTTTTCTAGTCTATTGGCCATGTGTCAGTTTCCTAGACTTTTTGGCATAATGCTGTGATTGCAGCTCGTGGAACAGACCTGAGTAGCTCCACTGGAATGGTATCTGTGCCAGGAGCCTTATTATTTGGGAGCTGTTTCAGAGCCCAGATCACTTCTTCTTCCAGTTTAAAGGTAAAGGTAAAGGTATCCCCTGTACAAGCACCGAGTCATGTCTGACCCTTGGGGTGACGCCCTCTAGCGTTTTCATGGCAGATTCAATACGGGGTGGTTTGCCAGTGCCTTCCCCAGTCATTACCGTTTACTCCCCAGCAAGCTGGGTACTCATTTTACCGACCTCGGAAGGATGGAAGGCTGAGTCAACCTTGAGCCCACTGCTGGGATCGAACTCCCAACCTCATGGGCAGACAGCATGTCGCTGCCTTACCACTCTGCGCCACAAGAGGCTCTTTCTTCCACTATAGGCGGTTCCAATTCGTGCTGGGTGTTTTGAGCTGGTGACTGAGGCACCTTGTTGTTCCTTATCTCGTCTGGCAGCACATTGAAAATCTGCATTTAGCCTTTTGAATTTATCTGTCTTGCCAGCAGCTTTTGCTGCTCTTCGTTTTTCAGCAATTTTGATGATGGCAGATTTTTACCATTTGCATCTTCTTTCCAGCTTTTTGTATGGTATATGTTCTAAAGCAGCTTCTATGACATTAGACTGAAATTCTTGCCACAATTCCTCAGGTAGCTTCTCAGTAGTATCAAACAGTTCAAATTTGTTCTTCACTTCTATGGCATATGTTGGCGGAATCTTGGTGACATCAAACTTCTTTAGGGGTACATTTTTCTTGATATTACGTAATCTGACTTTCTCAGGCAACAGATACCAAAAATACATCATTTAATAAAATTCTCCTTAAGGTTACCACATAATGTAAATATTTACTATACAGTTTGTAGCATGTCACTCCCACACAGTGATTCATGGTGGGTTATATCAAGCTCCACAATAAAATCCCCCTAAGACTATTATAAAACCGTAGAAAAACCCACCCTTGATGGCGATATATAACTCCCTCCCCCAGCTCAACAGGCTTCTTAACAGTGTCGCAGTGTCAGGATCAGTCTCCTGCTCTCTGCCATGTTTGATTCAGCTGAACCTGAGAGACTCCATCTTATATGCTGTGCTCTTGCTCGCTTTCCCATGTTACCAATATGCATATGGCTTTGTATTATTCCTTTGATTCCCCCGTGCCTTTGATCCCCCCTCCGCTTTCACACTACATGTTGTCTCTGCTGTGATACTTTGTTACCAATGTCCCTGTAAACATCTTATCTACTGCCTGGGGCGCAGTGCTGACCCTGGCCACGTTAACAGAGACACTTTGGCAGGAAGCCTGGGATGGCACCTGGGTGGAGGATAATACCCCTCCCCTTGGGAACTGGTCTGGTTTCGGCGGGAGAATTGTATTGATAGCTCCTTGCCTCCCCAATATCGAACAGTCTTGACTTCAGAGGTTTAAGTGGTCAGATCTACTTCCAATTAAAGCTTTCTTTCTATAGAAGCATTGTTGTGAGATTTGTCTGCGCTTGACAGTAAGTAAAGACTCACAACGCCCTTCCTCCGCACCGATGGCTGCGCTTGGAAGGGGCACCTGAGAGGAAGGGGCGCTGAGAGGGCTCGCCGCCTCGGCCGGATGGCCAGACGATTAAGCCGCCAGGCCCCAGTTGCCGCCGCAGCTCAGAGGGGCCGAGATTCACCGCTTGTACAGGTTCAAAACCCATTTTGCTGGGGACCCCGATACGTTCCCCGGGTTCCTGGTCCACCTCCAAGCCTACATGATGGTTCGCAACTATGATGGTTTTATGCGATGCATGCAAGAGTGGTTCGAGGACCCGTTCGAAGTTGAGAAGGCGGAGGCCAGCTTGTGAACCCTGAAGCAAGGAGCCTGGTCGGTGAGCCAGTACACCAGGGAGTTCCGGAAGCTGGCAGTGACAGTCCCGCATTGGGGGGAAGCCCAGCACATTCACGCCTACCGAGAGGGGCTACGCAAGGACCTGGTGCAGAAATGTCTGCACCTGGACGACCCCGAGACAGTGATGGGCTGGGTGCGCCTGGCTGGGGAGGTGGAAAGGTGCCTGCGTGTGGCAGCCGAGCTGGGAGGCGAGAAGCCCAAGATTCTACCCAAGACATCCAACCCGAAGAAAGCAGCGGCCCCGCAGACCCCCAGAGTGGGTGCGGCCGTGTGCAACAGACGCTGGGAGAAGGGGCTGTGCCTGGGATGTGGCAGCCAAGGCCACTTCCTCACTCAGTGCCCCTCCAAGAAGCAGTCGCCCGTCTCTGGAGAGAAGCCGGACAGCAGAGCCCTGGCTGCCAAGCCTGCCGCAGGAGCGGCCAAGCAAAAAGTGCCCGCCAAGAAAACAGCCCGCACTCTGCTCGCGCCTCTGGGTGAGCCAGTGCCGTTCGACGCCGCTATCGAAAGCGGGGCGGAGGAGGAGAACGCCTCGAGCGAGCCGTCAGGAAACGAGGAAGACCTGCTGTGACGAAGGACTCTGTTATGCCGTTTGGCCTCGCCGGCGCTCCGGGCGTATTCAGGAATGTTATTAATGAAGTCATGCATGACCTGTTGTACAAAGGAGCCCTGTTTTTTTTGGATGATATTTCGCTGTATTCAGAGGACCCGGCGAAACACGTGTCTTTGGTGCGCAAAGTCTTGCACCACTTGAGGGCTCACCATCTTTATGTCAAACTGTCTAAGTGTAAATTCCACTGAGACGCGGTGGAATTTTTTGGCTATCGAGTCTCCTGTGCTGGGCTCGAAATGGACCCTGGGAAGATCCGGGATTTGTTGGCATGGGAAACCCCGCGCACGCGGAAACAGCTGCAAAGTTTCTTGGGGTTCGCTAATTTGTTCTGGTCGTTCATCCCCAATTTTGCCAATGTGGCCCTATGTTTAACTGACTTGTTGAAAACCGAAGGGGGCGGGAAGCAGGCAGCTAAACCAAGCGTGCCTTTGGGTTCGACTGGCTAGTGCCAGGCGGCGTTTGACCATCTGAAAGCCTTGTTTACGACCAAACCAGTTCTAGCCCATGCAGACCCCTGCTGGCTCTTCACTGTACAAGTAGATTCCTCTGATGTGGCAATGGGAGTAGTGATCCTCCCAAGACGGGCGAGACGGGAAGTTGCGCCCACTAGCATACATTTCCGAAAAGTTTTCCAGGCCCCAAAAGAACTGGGGGATTTGGAAAAAGGCGTTGCGGCAGTGAAGCTTGCTCTGGTGACCTGACGACACTGGCTGGAGGGGGCGGCCCACCCGTTCGTTGTCTGGATGGACCACAAGAACCTGCAAGCCCTAAAATAGCCCCGGTCCCTGTCTGCAAAACAGATGCACTGGGGGGTTGTTTTTCTCTCGCTTCAACTTCACCCTAAAGCATCTGCCCGGCAAAATGAATTTTTTGGCTGATGCGCTCTCGTGCCTCTCCCAGTATCACTGTAAATACGACCGGTTGGTTGACACGGTGTTCACCCCCTCCCAACTGGGCCTGATCATGATGACACATAGCAAGGCAAAAGGGGGAGGGCCCTTTCCTGGAGACTGGGTCCAGAAGGACGTCTTGCTGGACCCTGAGTTTGCCAGTCTCCGGCCCACCCTTCCTGAGAAGCAGGGTTTGTTCTTTAGGGAGGAACGGTTGTTTGTCCCCGCGGTGGCACGGAAAGACATTTTAAAACTGTGCCATGATTCCAAGTCTGCAGGCCACTTTGGCTTTGTGAAAACCCTGCACCTGGTACGCAGACACTACTGGTGGCCCACGTTAAGGAAAGATTTAAGTATTTGAAAGTATTTGAAATACTCTTTAAGTATTTGAAAGGTCACTTGGAGGAGGGCAGGATGCTGTTTCTGTTGGCTGCAGAGGAGAGGGCACGCAGTAATGGGTTTAAACTTCAAGTACAACGATATAGGCTAGATATCAGGAAAAAAAATTTCACAGTCAAGAGTAGTTCAGCAGTGGAATAGGCTGCCTAAAGAGGTGGTGAGCTCCCCCTCACTGGCAGTCTTCAAGCAAAGGTTGGATACACACTTTTCTTGGATGCTTTAGGATGCTTTGGGCTGATCCTGCATTGAGCAGGGGGTTGGACTAGATGGCCCCTTCTGTATGGCCCCTTCCAACTCTATGAATCTATGATTCTATGTGGAACTTTACGTTCAGGGCTGCCCAGTGTGCCTCACTTCTAAGCCTATGGGGGGCAAACACAAGGGGCTGTTGCAACCATTGCCCACACCCTCCGGCCCTTGGAAAATTACAATGGACTTTATTACTGACCTCCCGCCCAGCCATGGGAAAACGGTCGTCTGGGTAGTGGTAGATGCTTTTTCCAAACAAGCCCACTTTGGTCTGTGTTTGGGATTGCCGTCAACACCAAAGCTGGCCTCCTTATTCATTGAACACATGTACCGCCTACACAGGATCCCAGGGAGGGTCCTGATGGATAGGGGCCCCCAGTTCGTTGCCAAGTTCTGGTGGGAGCTCTTGAGGCTTTTGAGGGGTGGAGCGAGCCCTTACATCCGGTTATCACCCAGAGATGAATGGCCAGACTGAACGGGTGAACCAGATCCTGGAGCAGTACTTGCAATTTTTCATCATCCACCAGCAGACAGATTTGGTCTCCCTCCTCCCCCTTGCCAAGTTTGCCTACAACAATGGGGTTCATTCCTCCACAGGAGTGTCCCCTTTTAAGGTGGTCTTTGGGGCCGATTTGACGGCAGTACCTACCTGGGAGATCTCCTCTCCCGACACTCCGGATGTCCAGAAATGGGCTAGTGGGATTTCAAGGGCCTGGCCGGACATTGTGAAGTGCCTAGAGGAGGCTAAGCATGTATACAAGGTTCAGGCGGACAAGAAACGTGTGGATGCCCCGGCCTGGGCGGTTGGGGATCTGGCTTATCTGTCTACAAAGAATCTACGGTGTTAGTAGCCTTCGCGGAAACTTGAGCTGAAATTTGTGGGGCCTTTCGCTGTAAAAAGACTAATTAATGCTGTAACTGTTGAACTGTCCCTGCCTAAGAACTTATAGACATGAGCACCCCGTTTTTCATTCCAGCTTGCTGAAGCGTGCCCCGCCCCCGGACAACTGGCACCCGGCTACTGCTGCCCAGATCCCTGTCTACGTAGATAAAGACACACACTACGAAGTTAACAAGATTCTGGCCTCTTGCTGGCACAAAGGGAAACTTCAGTACTTGGTGGACTGGAAGGAATTCCCCATGGGGGACAGGGGGACTAGAGGCTAGTGATGTCCGGGCTCCAAAGTTGTTGCGGGATTTCCATCGGAAGTTCCCCCACTGCCCGCAACCTATAGATGGGGGGTGAGGGGGGGAAGGTGCTTTTGGACCGGCAGAATGTCAGAATCAGTCCCCTTCTCTCTGCCATGTTTGATTCAGCTCAAGGATATATTCAGCTCAAGTTGTCAACTGCTCCCTACAAACTGGGGAGTTCCCTGTGCTGCTCAAGGAGGCAGTGGTTTGTCCCCTCCTTAAGAAACCATCACTGGACCGGCGGAACCTGCTAACTACTGACCAGTTGCACATTTAACATTTTTAGGGAAGGTGGTAGAAAGGGCCACGGCGGATCACCTCCTCGTGTTCCTGGAAGAAACTTCGGTGCTCGATCCATATCAGTCTGTCTATCCTCCTGGCCAAGGGGGGAAGACAGTGCTGGTCGCCTTTTTGGACAATCTTCGTCACTAGCTGGAACAAGATGGCTCAGCCGTGCTTGCTCTGTTAGATCTGTCATCCGCGTTTGACGTCGTCGACCATGAACTGCTGGCACACTGCCTCACCGGGATGGGGATACGGGCCACAGCCTTGTGCTGGATACATTCCTTTCTCCACAACCAGACCCAGAGGGTAGCAGTGGGGGAGAGTAAATGGCCCTTATCGGCTCCCTTGTGGGGTCCCTCTGGGCTCGGTGCTCTCCGCCACATTATTTAACATCTTTATGCGCTCTCTGGCCCAGCTGGTACAGAGTTTTGCGCTGAGTTGCCATCATTATGCTGATGACACCCAGCTCTATCTCCTCATGGATGGCCACCCGGACTACCCCCCGGAACCATTTGCTAGATGTTTGGAAGCCGTTGGTGAGTGGCTCGAGCAGAGTCGCCTGATACTCAACGCCTCCAAGATGGTGGTCCTGTGGTTGGGACGTAGGGGGGAAGAGCAGAAAGCATGCTTACTCCTCCTGGCGGGGAAGCAACTGGAGATCACGTCCCAGGCCAGAAATCTGGAGGTGACCATTGATGCCTCATTAAAACTCGAAGTAGGAAGCCAAAAGATTTGAGGCCCTTGCCGAGGAGGTGCAAGTGTCAACAAGGGAAGAGGTCCCAAAACGAAGTCTAAGACAAAATGAAGAGGCCACGCTGATAGAAGGAAATCGTGTTGAGAAGAAAAGAAAAAGGAGAGTACTGGTAATTGGAGACTCCCTGCTAAGAGGAATGGATCGCCATGTGACTGGGCCTGACCCCCTAACCCGAGAGGTGTTTTGCTTGCCAGGGGCAAAAATTAAAGACGTCTGAGAACGGCTGCCCAAACTCTTCAAATCTATGGATCGCTACCCATTTGTGATGGTCCATGTGGGAACGAATGACATGTCCCTGAATACCATCGCTCCTATTAAAAAAGACTATCAAGATCTAGGGAAGAAGCTCAAGCAAATGAGGGCACAAGTGGTATTCTCTTCAGTCTTCCCTGTCAAGGGAAGAGGAATGCGTCGGGAGAGGAAGATAATTGAGGTGAATCAGTGGCTGTGTAGTTGGTGCCGGCAGGAGAGATTTGGTTTCTGGGACCATGGGATAGGCCTTTTTGGGTAAGGCCTACTAGCACCTGATGGACTGCACTTGTCGAAGTTGGGGAAGAATGTGTTTGGCAGGAACCTGGGGAGATTCATCAGGAGAGCTTTAAACTGAAGCCACTAGGGGAAGGAGACGTTCAGCATAGGGAGTGTAAGGAAGGAGACCGATCAGGGACAGCCCAACCAGGAAGGCCAGCTCATAGGGAACCAAAAGTAAAAGGATTCAGATGCCTTTATACTAACGCCCGAAGCAAGGGCAATAAGAAGGAAGAGCTGGAACTTCTCATGCTGAAGGAAAGGTATGATCTAGTAGGCATCACAGAGAGCAAACATTATTCCGATCTTCAAAAAAGGGAGGAAGGATGACCCGGGAAACTACAGACCAGTGAGTCTGACCTCTGTTGTGGGGAAGATAATGGAGCAGATATTAAAGGGAGCGATCTGCAAACATCTGGAGGACAATTTGTTGATCCAAGTTAGTCAGCATGGATTTGTCTCCAACATGTCCTGTCATACCAACCTGGTTTCCTTTTTTGACAAAGTGACAGGTTTGCTGGATCGTGGAAATTCGGTTGATGTCGTTTACTTGGATTTTAGTAAAGATTTTGATAAGATTCCCCATGATAGAACATCCAAATTATCCATCAAATTGAAGTACTACAATCTGGATTTTCAGATAGTTAGGTGGATAGGTAATTGGTTAGAGAACCGCACTCAAAGAGTTGTTGTCAATGGTATTTCATCAGACTGCAAGGAGGTGAGTAGTTGGATAACTCAGGGCTCGGTGCTCAGTCAGTTACTTTTTAACATATCTATTAATGATCTAGATGAGGGGGTGGAGGGACTACTCATCAAGTTTGCAGATGACACCAAATTGGGAAGACTGGCAAATACTCTGGAAGATAGAGACAGAGTTCAACGAGATCTGAACACAATGGAAAAATGGGCAAATGAGAACAAGATGCAGTTTAATAAAGATAAGTGTAAAGTTCTGCATCTGGGTCAGAAAAATGAAAAGCATGCCTACTGGATGGGGGATACGCTTCTAGGTAACACTATGTGTGAACGAGACCTTGGGGTATTTGTGAATTGTAAACTAAACATGAGCAGGCAGTGTGATGCAGTGGTTAAAAAGGCGAATGCCATTTTGGGCTGTATCAACAGGGGCATCACATCAAAATCACAAGATGTCATAGTCCCATTGTATATGGCACTGGTCAGACCATACCTAGAGTACTGTGTTCAGTTCTGGAGGCCTCACTTCAAGAAGGATGTAGATTAAATTGAAAGGGTACAGAGGAGAGCGCGGAGGATGATCTGGGGCCAAGGGACCAAACCCTATGACGATCGGTTGAGGGACTTGGGAATGTTCAGCCTGGAGAAAAGGAGGTTGAGAGGGCACATGATAGCCCTCTTTAAGTATTTGAAATGTTGCCATTTGGAGGAGGGCAGGATGTTGTTCCCATTGGCTGCAGTGGAAAGGACACGCAGTCATGGGTTTAAACTACAAGTACAACGATATAGGCTAGATATCAGGAAAAAAATTTCACAGTCAGAGTTGTTCAGCAGTGGAATAGACTGCTTAAGGAGGTGGTGAGCTTCCCCTCACTGGCAGTCTTCAAGCAAAGGTTGGATACACACTTTTCTTGGATGCTTTAAGATGCTTTGGGCTGATCATGCGTTGAGCAAGGGGTTGGACTAGATTGACTGTATGGCCCCTTCCAACTCTATGATTCTATTATTCTACGCTTGCTCCTGGGGAGGAAAGCTATGGCAAATCTAGACAGCATCCTAAAAAGCAGAGACATCACCCTGCCAACAAAAGTGCGTTTAGTCAAGGCTATGGTATTTCCCCCCTTCAAGGATTGCTGCCTTGCCGTGGCAAGGGGGCTTGTGTAGCTCAGTGAAGCTATGAGCTATGCCGTGCAGTGCCACCCAAGATGGACAGATCATAGCTGAGAGCTCCGACAAAAGGTGATCCACTGGAGAAGGAAATGGCAAACCACTCCAGTAGCTTTGCCATGAAAACTCTATGGACAGTTCCAAAAGGCAAAACGATATGACGCCGGAAGATGAGCCCCTCAGGTCAGAAGGTGTTTAATATGCTACTGGGGATGAGCACACGGCTAGTACGAGTAGCGCCAGAATGAATGAATGAAGCGACTGGGCCAAAGCCGAAAGGACGCTCAATTGTGGACGTAACTGGTGGCGAAAAGACAGTCCGATGCTGTAAAGATTTTTATTCCATTGGAACCTGGAACATCAGATCCATGAATCAAGGCAAGCTGGACGTGGTTAAACAAGAGATGACAAGACTGAACATCGACATTTTAGGAATCAGTGAACTAAAATGGACAGGAATGGGTGAATTTAATTCAGATGACCATCAGGTATACTACTGTGGGCATTAATCTCTCAGAAGAAATGGAGTAGCCTTCATAATCAATAAGAGAGTAGGAAAAGCAGTCTTGGGATACAATCCCCAAAATGACAGAATGATCTCAGTTCGAATCCAAGGCAAATCATTCAACATCACAGTGATCCAGGTCTATGCCCCAACCACTGCTCCTGAAGAGGATGAAGGTGATCAGTTCTATGAAGCCCTACAACACCTTCTAGAAGCAACGTCAAAAAATGATGTGCTTATCATCATGGGGGATTGGAATGCTAAAGTAGGAAGCCAAAAGATAACCGGGATAACAGGCAAGTTTGGCCTTGGAGTACAAAATGAGGCAGGGCACAGGCTAGTAGAATTTTGTCAAGAGAATACAATGGTCATAGCAAACACTCTTTTCCAATAATCCAAGAGACGTCTCTACACATGGACATCACCAGACGGTCAACACAGAAATCAGATTGACTATGTGCTCTGCAGCCAAAGATGGAGAAGTTTTATACAGTCAATAAAAACAAGACTAGGAGCTGATTGTGGTTCAGATCATGAGCTTCTTGTTGTAAAATTTAGGCTTAAATTGAAGAAAGTAGGGAAAAGCACTAGGCCACTCAGGTATGAACTAAATCATATCCCCAACGAATATACAGTAGAGGTGACAAATAGATTTAAGAAAGGACCAAAATTGTAGGGACCACACAGAAGCAGAAGAGATTTTTATACAGAGGAACTATACAAGAGCGAGGTTAACATCCCTGATAACCACAATGGGGTAGTTACTGAGCTGGAGCCAGACATCCTGGAATGTGAAGTCAAATGGGTCTTAGGAAGTCTGAGCAACAATAAAGCTAGTGGTAGTGACAGCATTCCAGTTGAACTATTCAAAATCTTAAAAGATGATGTAGTAAAAGTGCTACACTCAATATGCCAGCAAATTTGGAAAACTCAGCAATGGCCACAGGACTGGAAAAGGTCAGTTTACATTCCAATCCCAAAGAAGGGCAATGCTAAAGAATGTTCAAACTACCGCACCATTGCACTCATTTCTCATGCTAGCAAAGTTATGCTCAAAATCCTACAAGCTAAGCTCCAGCAATATGTGGACCGAGAACTTCCAGAAGTACAGGCAGGATTTCGAAGAGGCATAGGATCATATTACCAACATACGCTGGATCATGGAGAAAGCTAGGGAGTTCCAGAAGAACATCTACTCCTCTTCATTGACTATGCTAAAGCCATTGATTGTGTGGAGCACAACAAATGGTGGCAAGTTCTTAAAGAGATGGGAATACCAGAGCATCCTATTTGCCTCTTGAGAAACCTATATGCAGGTCAAGAAGAAACAGTGAGAACTGGGCATGGAATCACTGATTGGTTCAAAATTGCGAAAGGAGTTTGACAAGTCTGTATACTGTCGCCTTGCTTATTTAACTTGTATGCGGAGCACATCATGAGAAAGGCGGGGTTAGATGAGTCACAAATTGGGATCAAGATTGCAGATAGAAATGTCAACAACCTCAGATATGCAGATGATACCACTCTAATGGCAGAAAGGGAAGAGGAACTAAAGAAGGAGGAGAGTGCAAAAGTTGGCTTTAAACTCAACATCAAGAAAAGAAGGATCATGGCATCCGGCAGTGGAACTAGAGATCAAATTGCCAACATACGCTGGATCATGGAGAAAGCTAGGGAGTTCAAGAAGAACATCTACTTCTGCTTCATTGACTATGCTAAAGCCTTTGATTGTGTGGAGCACAACAAATTGTGGCAAGTTCTTAAAGAGATGGGAATACCAGAGCATCTTATCTGTCTCTTGAGAAACTTATATGCAGGTCAAGAAGCAATAGTGAGAACTGAACATGGAATCACTGATTGGTTCAAAATTGAGAAAGGAGTTCGGCAAGGCTGTATACTGTCACCTTGCCTAAATAGGCAACTTGTATGCGGAGCACATCATGAGAAAGGTGGGATTAGAGGAGTCACAAATTGCGATCAAGATTGCAGGGAGAAATATCAACAACCTCAGATATGCAGATGATACCACTCTAATGGCAGAAAGTGAAGAGGAACTAAAGAGCCTGTTGATGCGGGTGAAGGAGGAGAGTGCAAAAGTTGGCTTGAAATTCTACATCAAGAAAACAAAGATCATGGCATCCGGCCCTCTCAATTCCTGGCAAATAGATGGGGAAGAAATGGAGATAGTGACAGATTTTATTTTCCTGGGCTCCAAGATCACTGCAGATGGGGACTGCAGCAAAGAAATTAAAAGACACTTCCTCCTGGGGAGGAAAGCTATGGCAAATCTAGACAGCATCCTAAAAAGCAGAGACATCACCCTGCCAACAAAAGTGTGTTTAGTCAAGGCTATGGTCTTCCCATTTGCGATATATGGCTGCGAAAGTTGGACCATAAGGAAGGCTGAGCGTCTATGAATTGAGGCTTTTGAACTCTGATGCTGGAGAAGAACTCTGATGCTGGAGAGTCCCTTGGACTGCAAGGCGAACAAACCGGTCAGTCCTAGAGGAGATCAACCCTGACTGCTCTTTAGAAGGCCAGATCCTGAAGATGAAACTCAAATACTTTGGCCACCTCATGAGAAGGAAGGACTCCCTGGAGAAGAGCCTAATGCTGGGAGCGATCGAGGGCAAAAGAAGAAGGGGATGACAGAGAATGCGGTGGCTGGATTGACCCACTGAAGCAGTAGGTGCAAACTTAAATGGACTCCGGGGAATGGTAGAGGACAGGAAGGCCTGGAGGATCATTGTCCATGGGGTCGCGATGGGTCGGACACGACTTTGCACCTAACAACAACACTCGAGGCACAGGTCAAACGGTTAGCTGGCCAGGCATTTTTCCATCTTCGCCAAGCCTGGTTACTAACGCCCTACCTGTCCTCCGAACACCTCACCACATTGATCCATGCAAACAGTGACCTCCAAAATATATGTTTGTAACTTGCTCTATGCTGGCCTGACTTTGGGCTTGCTCCAGAACCTGTAACTGGTGTAAAATGCGGCTGCTAGGGTCCTCACAGGTGCTACATCATGGAGGGCCCACATCCAGCCTGTGCTGAGGCAGCTGCATTGGTTGCCAGTTGTTCTCTGGATCAGGTTCAAGGTTTTGGTTCTGACCTTTAAGGCCTTACACAGTCTGGGCCCAGCATATTTGAGGGACCTTACGCTCTGTGGGTACTAATTTATTGGTCATTCCTGGCCCAAGGGAGGCTCACTTGGCCTCAACTAGGGCTTGGGCCTTTTCGTTGCTGGCCCCGACCTGGTGGAATGAGCTCCCAGAAGAGCTGCGGGCCCTGTGGGAGCTTCCAGCATTCCCCAGGGCCTGCAAAATGGAGCTCTTCCACCAGGTGTAATGCTCGGCATGGTCAGTGGCAAAAGGAAACGTGGTCGCCAAAGGATCTGCTGGCTCAACACGATCAAAGCCGATACAGGGATGACCATGAACCCACTAAAAGAAGCAGTCAGAGACAGGGGCGCATGGCGAAGACTTTCCTATAGAATCGCCGAGGGTCGGACATGACTGAATGGATCACATCATCATCATCTTGTTCTATGGGGTTGTTTTATTGTGCATTTTATATTGTATTAGATATTGGTTTTTAAGTTTGGGGGTTTATATACGTTGTAACCCACCTCATGCCTCCAGGGGGAGGCGAGTAAGAAATTACATAATAATAATAATAATAGAATAATAAAATAATTTTGTGTTTTCACTATACAATCCCCGTGAGAGAAATCGTATATATCATGGTACATCAACCACTTACCTTTTAATATAATTTCTCTACTGTAGGTGCTTCCAGTGTTGAAATCCACAAGGGTTCTTTGATCATGATTATATTTATAGAAAGTGAAAAATGGCTTCAACTTACTAGTGGAAAAAAACATTCATAGGACAGTAATTTTTTTTAACTTCTGTCTTCCTTTTGGGGGAAATATTCTAATGATATTATTTCCTTTAGGTTATTAGCTAACCAGCTCTAATAAAAAGGCTTCAGTTTTTAAAAATATAGATATGGATTTCAGGTCCCTTCCAACTCTATTATTCTATGATTCTATATTATTTTTGTTATATTACCACAAAAACAAGCCATTGTGATAAGATACATAAATCACAACACAGAAGTTGGTGGTTTGTTTATTTTGCCTGCTCTTCCGTGGATGTAAATGTGACTGAAAAGGCTTGTTGTTAAAATGTGGGAAGAAAAGCTCAAGCAAAATAAATCCAGTAGCTGGAGATCTGAGTGAAGCTCTCATTCTAGCAGAGACTCTGTGGGTGGCATGCTGACCTGGTAGGAGGAGATGAGGGCATCACTCTTTTGATCAGCTCTGAGTGGCTTTCAGGCTTAGGGATATCAGTGCAAGAGATGTTAGAGTTCTATGGATGGTTATCTCAGGAGTGTGGGGGTGCTCCATGAAGGCTGGTGCTGCTGTAAAACTTTCTAATGCTAGTCCAGAATAGCTTGACAGGGTCTACCTGCAGATGTATAACTAGAGGCATCAGTATCTTAGTCCACATCATAATGCTAGTGAGTGGTAAATGAGAAGGGGTATTTAGACTGTGTCACATCTGAATGTTTAGTATACTGTGTTGCATTTAGTATGGAACCTGACAACTCACAATTCAATTTCCAGTTTTCCAACAATGGGCTCTACAGAGGAGTGTCAAAAGAACTGCACAGTTGGAATGGCTGGTTTGGTTCTCTCCCTTCTTTCATCCGCATGGTTCCCACTAGATCTCTCTGCCCATCAAGATGCTCTAATTCTGGTGGGAAACTTGCTTGCAGGTAGGAGAACAGTTGAGCGCTGACTGCTGAATCATGCCCATCCGTTTTTTCTGTGTCTGTCACATTTGCTGCAGCTTTTCTGCCCTGTTTCTTTCTCTCTTGATTCACCCCCACCCCCACCCCAGCCTCCTGTAGTTTTGCTTTGTGTATTTCAAAACAGTCCCTGAAAGTGCTACTTGTCTGCTGGTTTACTGGCCTGATTGATAAAACTTAGATTTTAATCTGATAACACTTCAGAGTTTAAATCTGATTTTAATTGAAGCCTTGTGTGGAGACTGAGGAGCATGTCCTTTCTACCTTTGGGACTGAATACTGGATTTTGTACATGGCATGTCCTGGAGGATTTGGTCAAACTTCAGTAATTGTCTTTCTTTTTATTTATTTATTTTATTTTTATTTCTTTTTTATTTTATTTATTCTTTTTTATTTTTATTGTCTTTTATTTTATTGAAGTAATTGTCTTTATTTATTTATTTTATTGTAAATTTAGCACTTTCTCCTTCACATAGTCATTTACTCATTTATTCGGCATCACAGCTGTCTTGAGATGATACCTTAGGGTAGCGATCCCCAACCCGTGGGCTGCGGACCACATGTGTTCCGTCGACTAATTGGAGGTGGGCCCCGAAGGACGCCTTCTCCCCCCCCCCCCAGCCCTTTACAACACACTTTGGGTGTCCTTGTCTCCCATCACTCCCAGATGGGACTACCTCGTTGCAGAGAAACAAGCTCAGGGTTCCCATTGATTTGTCATTGTCATGAGTTAAAATTTCCATGAAAATAAAATGTTCTTTATGTTCATTGTTGTGGCGTGTCTGTATCTTATTTTGAAGGGATGTTTAAACATTACCATAGCGATCAGAGAGCGTTAGGGCAGTGGTTGAGAGTAGAGGAGTAAACTACCCCCCACTGGGCCTCAGTAAAACTGTCAAGCGTTGAGTGGTCCCCAGTGATAAAAAGCTTGGGGCACCACTGCCTTAGGGAATCTGGCACCTATTTCTCCTAGTGGGGAACTCCGCCCTTATGGGGAATAGATGGCCTGTATCGCAAAGGCATTGGACATTGAGATTACAACAGCAGATGACAAGCCTAAATAAACCTGAGTGGCTTATTCTGAGATTCGATGGGATCTGTAGTCTTCCCTGTAATAGAGGGCTTAATGGTGCTGACAACCCTGATCTGGTTGAAACCATCCTCACTACAAGCCACTCCTAGGAAGACTAAGGCTCTTTATAAGATCAGTTGGGTCTCAGCTATCTTCTTGTCCAGTCACCCACCTCAGTCTTCAGAAATCACTGAAGATATGCAGATCAGACAGCACACCCATAGATCTCAAGGGCAGAAGAATTGATGCATTGGGCTGAAAAATCTATTTGTTGGAAGCCTTGACTTTCCACATAGCTGTCTCTCAAGCTGTTATGAGAAGATGCCAGCTGTGCTTGTGGGAGAGCCTCTCACCTTACTTTGAGATGCTACCTGAGGATCAAGGGGCCCTAGCCAAGATGATTAAAGTGGAGGCTGTCCGCCTCACAAAGCAGAAGATCAGTGAGCAGAAGCACTTTTGAGTTAATCCTGTTATATTATTAAACTGTGTCACAGCATCCAAACACAGCCACATGGTAAGCAAAAGAATTAACTTTTGCTTATATATTCCTACTGTTATGATGGCCAGTTCTTAGTCTGCCGAAGAGTGCTTGCACTTGAAAGCTCACGCCCTGAATATTTATTTATCATACTTCTATACCACC
The DNA here is from genome assembly GCF_049243985.1 of Paroedura picta. Classification (NCBI taxonomy): domain Eukaryota; kingdom Metazoa; phylum Chordata; class Lepidosauria; order Squamata; family Gekkonidae; genus Paroedura; species Paroedura picta. The sequence continues at coordinate 3,013,453 of NC_135378.1, read as the reverse complement.
CTCGCCGGAGGCTCAGGGCGGTTTACATTATAACAGAGAACCATACATAAAACAGTCTGTAGAACATGTACATCGATAACCAACAATTGCAACCAAACATAACACAGTATAACAGTAAACAATCATAATACAAACAGGTCCAGGGCTTGTTGATGGGATTCTGAGGGGGGTGGCTTATTGATTGAATTCTGAGGGGGGGTGGGGGGGGGAGCAGGGGCCCTTGGTCGCTGTAGATTACGTCTGGTCTCGGCCAAATGCCTGGTGGAGGAGCGCCTTTTTGCAGGCCCTGCAGAACTGTTTAAGCTCCGTCAGGGCCCTGATCTCCTCTGGGAGCTCGTTCCACCAGGTAGGGGCCAGAACAGAGAATGCTCTGGCCCTGGTCGAGACCAGACAGACTTCTTTAGGGCCAGGGATCCTTAGCTGATTGGAGGCATCTTTGTTGGTCTTAAAGGTGCTGCTGGACTCTGATTTTATTGTGCTACTTCAGACAAACATGGCTACCCATTTGAATAATGGTGTACTCACAGATATGAAGAGGAATTGGCAGATGGTGAAATCTTTGAATGTATTTTCTGGCTCATCAGCTCCAGAACCTTGGTACCAACAGAGGCAACATGGCTGAGGGACATTGCCGCCGCTTGAGCCCCTGCTCCACTTGCTTTCCTGCTGGTGCCCTGACTTCCTGCCACCAGCTGTGGTTTGCTGCCAGCAGCAGCTGCGCAGTGCCAGGCTGAGGGGGAGCCCCTTCTATGGCGGCCACTGGAGAGCACCAAAGGTAAACCAGTAGCAGAGTGGCAGGGCAGCCCCCGAGGCAGCAGCCAGGGAGGAGGATGAGGAGGAGCCGCGGCCCGGTAACGACTGATCCACAAACCGGTCCCTGGACCGGGGGTTGGGGAGCACTGATCTAGTAGGCATCACAGAAACTTGGTGGAATGATTCTCATGACTGTAAGGTAATAGTGGATAGATATGAACTGTTCAGAAAAAACAGAATAGATCGACAAGGAGGAGTGGCACTGTATGTGAGGAAAGGGCTTCTCTGTCAGGAAATTCTAGTGAAGGAGAGTATATCTACAGTGGAAAGCATCTGGGTGAAAATAAGCGTGGGGAAAACAAACAGTGTGGTGGTTGGTGTCTGCTACCGACCGCCTGACCAACGAGAGGATGTGGATGCTGCGCTTTGTAAGCAGCTTGGGAAAATATCCAAGTGGCAGGACCTTGTCATCATGGGTGACTTCAATTTCCCAGATGTGTGCTGGGAAACAAACTCTGCGAAGCGTCCTCAGTCATGCAACTTTCTGACCTGCCTGGCTGACAATTTCATTTATCAAATGGTAGATGAACCCACAAGAGGTTCAGCCATACTGGACTTAATACTGGCAAGAGTTGGTGGATGAGGTGAAGGAGGTGGGGACCCTAGGGGGAAGTGACCATGTCCTCATAGAATTCCTTTTGAGATGGGGAGCCAAGGAAGCTTGTAGCCAGACGCGGATGTTGGATTTTCGTAGGGCAAACTTGAATAAACTCAGAGACATGATGAGTGTCATACCATGGACGAGAATGCTGGAAGGGAAGGGAGCATGTGAAGGGTGGGCGCTACTCAAACAAGAGCTATTGCATGCTCAATCAATGACTATCCCAGAAAGACGAAAACACTGCAGGAGCTCTAAGAAGCCTATTTGGATGAACAGAGAACTTCAAGAGGAACTAAGAAAGAAAAGGAAAATGTTCAGGAAATGGAGGGAAGGACAGAGCTCTAAAGAAGAGTACCTACAGGTTACTAGGCACTGTAGATCAATCATCAGAAAGGCCAAAGCTGAGAGTGAGCTAAGATTGGCTAGGGAAGCCCATTGTAACAAGAAAAGTTTTTTTCAGTTATGTGAGGAGCAAACGTAAAGTAAAGGAGGCAATAGGCCCACTGTTGGGTGCAGGGGCGCAAACGTGCATGCGCGGCAGTCTGCGCATGCACGTTTGCGCCGCCGCCGGCTCCCCCTCCCGGCCCCTCCGGGCCGCCAGCAAATCGGCAAGCTTCTCTTCCCTCCCCTCCCAAAACAAGAAGCTTGCCGGGCCGCGAGCTAATCGGCTGCTTTGGTGGCCGAGAAGCTCGCGGCTTCTCGCTTCGGGGGGGGGAGGGAAGAAGGAGCCGCAGCCCGGCGCCAAGGCCTTCACGGCCCGGCACCAGGCCGCGGCCCGCGGGTTGGGGACCACTGATCTTCGGGACCTCTAAGGACTGGAGATGTCCCGGAGGACTGGAAGAGAGCAAAAGTTATTCCGATCTTCAAAAAAGGGAGGAAGGATGACCCGGGAAACTACAGACCAGTGAGTCTGACTTCTTTTATGGGGAAGATAATGGAGCAGATATTAAAGGGAGCGATCTGCAAACATCTGGAGGACAATCTGGTGAGCCAAGGAAGTGGGGTTCCTCAGGGCTCAGGGCTCGGTCCAGTACTTTTTAACATATTTATTAATGACTAGATGAGGGGGTGGACGGATTCCAGAAGATAGAGACAGAGTTCAACGAGAATTGAACACAATGGAAACATGGGCAAATGAGAACAAGATACAATGTAATAGATAAGTGTAAGGTTCTGCATCTGGGTCAGAAAAATGAAAAGCATGCCTACTGGATGGGGGATATTCTTCAAGGTAACACTGTGTGAACGAGACCTTGGGGTACTTGTGGATTGTAAGCTAAACATGAGCAGGCAGTGTGCTGCAGCGGTAAAAAAGGCAAATGCCTTTTTGGGCTGTACCAACAGGGGCATCACATCAAAATCACAAGATGTCATAGTCCCATTGTATACGGCACTGGTCAGACCACACCTGGAGTACTGTGTGCAGTTCTGGTGGCCTCACTTCAAGAAGGACGTCGATAAAATTGAAAGGGTACAGAGGAGAGCGACGAAGATGATCTGGGACCAAGGGACCAAGCCCTATGAAGATAGGTTGAGGCAATTGGGAATGTTCAGCCTGGAGAAAAAGAGGTTGAGAGGGGACATGATAGCCCTCAAGTATTTGAAAGGTTGTCACTTGGAGGAGGGCAGGATGCTGTTTCTGTTGGCTGCAGAGGAGAGGACACGCAGTAATGGGTTTAAACTACAAGTACAACGATATAGGCTAGATATCCGGAAAAAAAATTTCACAGTCAGAGTAGTTCAACAGTGGAATAGGCTGCCTAAGAAGGTGTTGAGTTCCCCCTCACTGGCAGTCTTCAAGCAAAGGTTGGATACACACTTTTCTTGGATGTTTCAGGATGCTTAGGGCTGATCCTGCGTTGAGCAGGGGCTTGGACTAGATGGCCTGTATGCCCCCTTCCAACTCTATGATTCTGTGATTCTATAAGATATGGAACTAAAGCCGATTTCTAATACCACTACGATCATTTAGAAAATTGTAATAATTTCCTTTATCATCTACTCGTCTTGTCATTAATGGTCCCAGTGTGGGCCTGCATTAGAAGACAGATGATGAAAACATAGTTGTTCATCAATGTCTTCTGTGCAGACACACATTCCCTCCTGCCTGCCCTGCAGTGAACACTATCTGGATATATAAAAAGGATGAAACATAAATATACTGGATGATCATTTAATTAAAAATACCTGGGACTAGGTTTGTAGCAGCATTTATTTATTTATTTTGTTATTTATTTATTATATTTATATACCGCCCTCCCCGGAGGCTCAGTGGAGCATAAGTCATTGAGGGAATGGGGGTTGTGACTCTGCCCACTAGACCAGTGGTACTGGTACTGGTCTGTGGATCAGTTGGTACTGGACCTTGGGGGCTGCCCTGCCACTCTGCCACCAGCTCACCTTTGGTGCTTTCCAGCGGCCACCATGGCTGGGGCTCCCCCTTCTGCTGGCAGTGCCCCCGAGCAGGCAGCGGGAAGTCAGGGGTGCTGGCAGGAAAGCAAGTGGAGCAGGGGCTCAGGCGGCGGCAGCGACGTCCCTTGGCAAAAGACTACCCACCCACCCCCAAGGCCTCAGTAAAATTGTCAAGTGTTGACCGGTCCCCGGTAATAAAAAGGTTGGGGACCACTGCACTAGACAATATTTTGGCAAGTCATGCACAGTTGAGCAAAGCTCCCCCTTTATAAGAGTTTTTATAATTAGGGAAATGTGTCCACAGCTGGCCTGTGCAGGAGCAGTTCCAGTGTGTGTCTGCACAGAAGATGTTGATGAACAAAATTTACACATAAGCAGCTTTGATTTGTATGGCCTTTCTGTACTTGCAGAGTTTTTGTTCTTGAGATGAAGTCTTATGAATATCTTTGCAAAGTGGCACCTCTTTCTGTGGCACCTCTATGACAAACAAAATTTAATTCTGGGTGTAAGCTTTTGTGTTTAAGTGTACTTATGCCCACACATAAAAACTTATATCCAGAATTAAACTTTGTTAGTCTTAAAGGTGTTGCTGGACTCAAACTCTGTTCTATTGCTTCAGACCAACACAGTTGACCCCTCAAGGATATTTCTGCAGTTCAAAGAAAGAAGAAACTTTAAACTATCTAGAGATAAATGTGTATTGACAAATGTGAATGTTACTGTTTCCACTTGTAATGTTTGTTTATATAGTTCTTTATGTGATATCAAGATTTTATGGACTATGTGTCTTCTAATAGCAACAATTGTCATGATTGCAGCTAGTTCTGCAAAGTCTCTGAAAAACCCTTGGACCACTGAGGAGGATACTAATACTGGTGCAGCTAAACAGGAGGAACCTTGGCCAGCTCTGGCTGAAAGGACTCTGGTAGTTTTGGTGGAGCAAATTTTTTCTCACTTGCTGAAGATCATTAATATTTGTGCTCATGTGATGGATGATGTTGCACCTGGTCCAGCAATAAAGGTACTTGCATTATGTCTTCTGTGTCATTTGTTAATAATAGTACTTAATATAGGCTTTTGTTTATCTGTTACAGGAGTGGTAGGATATAAATCCATTTAATAAATAAATAATAAATTAATATTACCTTCCAACCATAAACTGTTAACTAGCAGCCTCTTCTACAGCTGAATCCACAAATTCCTCATACGCTACCCATCTCTGCAGTTTCCTGCTATGTGCAGAAGGCTCTGTGTATTGGGACACATATCCAACATCGGGGGGGGGACAAGGAGAGGGAGCAGTGGCCCGGTGCCGAGGCCTTCGTGGGGACCACTGCTATTGGTGATACAATTTGTCTTGTACCTCCTTCTTCGGGAGAAGCTCACAGTTCTCACATTCCTAGCACCCTATGTTTCATTTCTGTGAAAGTGCTGTTGATCAAGCCTGTCCAGAAATTAAATTCAGTGTCATGTAAACCTTGCCCCTCCAGCTCTGTGTGGTGCTGGTCGCCTTGTGAAACACTGTGAACTACTTACTTCTCAGCGCTCTTAGCTCCGTACAGCACACAGAGAGCCAGAAGAAAGCATGGCTGCAGTCTAACTGACGGCAGTGACAGCACCAGGAATCTGTTAATGCTGTTTTCTGCTTCTTCTGGAGATGTGCTTATTGCCTTCTCTCAGGAGAGGAAGACTCTGCAGGTTGCCCTGGGGGATGAGGGAAGCTGGCAGGTGTGTATTTGCGGGTTTTTCAGTGGGGCCCACAGTTCTGCTAGGGCATCCCTCCAGCAGTTAGAACCCACCAAACGTTGAGTGGCATTCAATGGGTCAGTCACTAGTATTACATTGATTCTGCTGGGATCTTTGTAATAAAAACCATTCCTGACATAACTCAAGAGCAGTTTACTTAGAATAATAGAATCAGAGTTGGAAGGGACCTCTTGCACTATGCAGGGCACTCACAATTAGGGTTGGGCGCTTCAGAGTTGCAAGTGGGTGTTCGCGCCCGAAGCAGCCAGCGGGGGAGGGGGAGGTGTGGGCGCTGGAGCACACAGAAACAGGCATTGTACCTGTGTGTTTACACCCGCACCTCCCCCCCCCCGCACCAAACAGCCACTTTGGATGCCAAAGCACCCAACCCTACAGCTGTCCCCTGCCACCCCCTTGAGCCTTCCCAGAATCAGCCTCTCCGCCAGATGGCTCTCCAGCTGCTGTTTAAAAATCTCCAAAGATGGAGAACCCACCACCTCCCGGGGAAGCCTGTTCCACTGAGAAACCACATAAATTGTGGCATAAGTTTTCATGAACCATGGTTCATTTAATCAGCAAAAACAGAAGTGCATCATTGGAGCTTTGCTAGAATCCTACTTTCTGAACCTAGACTTCTAATTTCTCAAAAGTATGATTTGCATTTTTTGCCATTTGTAGGCTAAAATTAGCAATGCTTGTATCTTGATTTCATACAAGAAAGGGCGTGTGTGTATAATAGTGGCTTTGAAACTACAGTAAATAATGCCTCCAAAAGTACAAAATTTGTTGTTATGTGCGAAGTCGTGTCCGACCCATCGCGACCCCATGGACAATGATCCTCCAGGCCTTCCTGCCCTCTACCATTCCCCGGAGTCCATTTAAGTTTGCACCTACTGCTTCAGTGATTCCATCCAGCCACCTCATTCTCTGTCGTCCCCTTCTTCTTTTGCCCTCGATCGCTCCCAGCATTAGGCTCTTCTCCAGGGAATCCTTCCTTCTCATGAGGTGGCCAAAGTATTTGAGTTTCAACTTCAGGATCTGGCCTTCTAAAGAGCAGTCAGGGTTGATCTCCTCTAGGACTGACCGGTTTGTTCGCCTTGCAGTCCAAGGGACTCGCAAGAGTCTTCTCCAGCACCAGAGTTCAAAAGCCTCAATTCTTTGACGCTCGGCCTTCCTTATGGTCCAACTTTCGCAGCCATACATTGCAACTGGGAAGACCATAGCCTTGACTAGACACACTTTTGTTGGCAGGATGATGTCTCTGCTTTTTAGGATGCTGTCTAGATTTGCCATAGCTTTCCTCCCCAGGAGCAAGCGTCTTTTAATTTCTTTGCTGCAGTCCCCATCTGCAGTGATCTTGGAGCCCAGGAAAATAAAATCTGTCACTATCTCCATTTCTTCCCCATCTATTTGCCAGGAATTGAGAGGGCCGGATGCCATGATCTTTGTTTTCTTGATGTTGAGTTTCAAGCCAAACTTTGCACTCTCCTCCTTCACCCACATCAACAGGCTCTTTAGTTCCTCTTCACTTTCTGCCATTAGAGTGGTATCATCTGCATATCTGAGGTTGTTGATATTTCTCCCTGCAATCTTGATCGCAATTTGTGACTCCTCTAATCCCGCATTTCTCATGATGTGCTCTGCATACAAGTTAAATAGGCAAGGCGACAGTATACAGCCTTGCCGAACTCCTTTCTCAATTTTGAACCAGTCAGTAATTCCATGTTCAGTTCTCACTGTTGCTTCTTGACCTGCATATAAATTTCTCAAGAGACAAATAAGATGCTCTGGTATTCCCATCTCTTTAAGAACTTGCCACAATTTGTTGTGCTCCACACAATCAAAGGCTTTAGCATAATCAATGAAGCAGAAGTAGACATTCTTCTGGTACTCCCTAGCTTTCTCCATGATCCAGCGTATGTTGGCAATTTGGTCTCTAGTTCCTCTGCCTCTTCGAAATCCTGCCTGTACTTCTGGAAGTTCTCGGTCCACATATTGCTGGAGCCTAGCTTGTAGGATTTTGAGCATAACTTTGCTAGCATGAGAAATTAGTGCAATGGTGCGGTAGTTTGAACATTCTTTGGCATTGCCCTTCTTTGGGATTGGAATGTAAACTGACCTTTTCCAATCCTGTGGCCATTGTTGAGTTTTCCAAATTTGCTGGCATATTGAGTGTAGCACTTTTACTGCATCGTCTTTTAAGATTTTGAATAGTTCAACTGGAATGCTGTCACCACCACTAGCTTTATTGTTGCTCAGACTTCCTAAGGCCCATTTGACTTCACATTCCAGGATGTCTGGCTCCAGGTCAGTAACTACCCCACTGTGGTCATCCGGGATGTTAAGCTCGCTCTTGTATAGTTCTTCTGTATAATTTTGCCACCTTTGTTTAATCTCTTCTGCTTCTGTGAGGTCCCTACCATTTTGGTCCCTTATCATACCCAACTTTGCATGAAACATTCTCTTCATATCTCCAATTTTCTTGAAAAGATCTCTGGTCCTCCCCATTCTATTGTTTTCTTCTATTTGTTTGCACTGTTCATTTAAGAAGGCATTCTTATCTCTTCTAGCTTTTCTCTGGAATTCTGCATTCAATTGGGTGTATCTTTCTCTTTTTCCCTTGCCTTTCACTTCCCTTCTCTCCTTAGCTATTTGTAAAGCTTCCTCAGACAGCCATTTTGATTTCTTGCATTTCTTTTTCTTTGGGATAGTTTTAGTTGCTACCTCTTGTACAATGTTGCTAACCTCCGTCCATAGTTCTTCAGGCACTCTGTCTATCAGATCTAATTCCTTAAATCTATTTGTCACCTCTACTGTGTATTCGTCGGGGATATGATTTAGTTCATACCTGAGTGGCCTAGTGCTTTTCCCTACTTTCTTCAATTTAAACCTAAATTTTGCAACAAGAAGCTCATGATCTGAACCACAATCAGCTCCTGGTCTTGTTTTTATTGACTGGATAGAACTTTTCCATCTTTGGCTGCAGAGCACATAGTCAATCTGATTTCTGTGTTGACCGTCTGGTGATGTCCATGTGTAGAGTCGTCTCTTGGGTTGTTGGAAAAGAGTGTTTGCTATGACCATTGTATTCTCTTGACAAAATTCTACCAGCCTGTGCCCTGCTTCATTTTGTACTCCAAGGCCAAACTTGCCTGTTATCCCGGTTATCTTTTGGCTTCCTACTTTAGCATTCCAATCCCCCATGATGATAAGCACATCATTTTTTGGCGTTGCTTCTAGAAGGTGTTGTAGGGCTTCATAGAACTGATCAACTTCATCCTCTTCAGCAGCAGTGGTTGGGGCATAGACCTGGATCACTGTGATGTTGAATTGTTTGCCTTGGATTCGAACTGAGATCATTCTGTCATTTTGGGGATTGTATCCCAAGACTGCTTTTCCTACTCTCTTATTGATTATGAAGGCTACTCCATTTCTTCTGCGAGATTCTTGTCCACAGTAGTAGACCTGATGGTCATCTGAATTAAATAAAGTACAAAATAGTCATTTATAAATCTTCATAAAGGCAATCGTGAGTATTAACCATACAGCAGGGGTAGTCAACCTGTGGTCCTCCAGATGTCCATGGACTACAATTCCCATGAGCCCCTGCCAGCATTGCTGGAGGACCATAGGTTGACTACCCCTGCCATACAGTACTGTAAATTTGTGTAATACAAAAATAGTTCAGGTAAAAGTCTAATAGATTCGTTCCAACTCCAGTCCAAATGAGGATATGGTAGTGGGCAGCAGTAGATTGGCTGAGGAGTCACCAACAATTCTCCTCCCTTCCTTCAGTTTTCTGTTTGTTTAAAGCTAATATGAATCATTTATTGATGATGTAAGCATGTGGATTTATATGGTCACTTTCTTTTTGAGGCAACATTACCATCTTTAACGAATCCACCCTCTCTGAGCCCAATTCGGCGCAAAGGAAAAGAGAAGGAAATTACCGAACAGGCATCTGCAGCAATGAGCCCTAAAAAAAGCACTGAAAACAGCCCAGGTAGGAAGGACCAGTCTGTCCAGCAATGCAGAGGATGGGGGACACTGCTTTGGCTGTGCCCTGTACAATCCATCCATTCTTTTGTAGTACTGTCTGCTTTATCATCCACCCCCTGCTTCAGTTCTCTGCCCCAGCCTTTTGTTTCTGCCCCTCATGATCACCTTTTTATCACAACAATATACTGACTGAACTCCACAAGGTTGAATGATTTGCTTGCTTTATCCCTAGGTAGTAAAAATGTAGCCCTATTTCTAGTCACATTCTGAAGATTTAAGGGCACTTAAGTGTTCTTCAGGAAGAGCAACAATTTCCCCCAGTCCAGAATGTTCAGTGAACAGCCTTGCCCTGGGGACAAGCTCCTCCTCAGCGACCAGACTGGCACGACTCTCCAGCTAGTGCCTGGGGCTGTGTGCTTCTGGCAGCCAGCGCTGCATGGGGGCGCTTATCGTGGCATTCCGGGTGGGGTGGGATTTGGCTGTTGTGCATTCCCTGGGCGGAAGGTGGGGCTCAGCAGTAAGCTTGAGTATCTGGCAGTTCTTATTTCCCATGAGTGCTGGGAAACAAAGCCTTTACTGTACAGAGAAATACACGGTAGGCATTTTTATGCATGGGAGATAAGTATATCTTTAATGGGTATATCTTTAATGGGAAGTAGAATGAATTAATCTACACAGAAAGTATGGACTAGTGGGTAACAAACCATCTGTCCTCCCTGGCAACATGTCTATTAAAATTGGAATACTATAGAGAAGTTGTGTGACCCCTGGGCAGGGATGATACACTGGCTCTAAGGGTTTAGCACTCTGAAAATATAATACTTCTTTCTTTAAATTTATCAGCTCCAAGGCAAATAGATGCTTCAGGTCCAACTCCAGCAAGCAAATCATCACTGCTGGGCAACTTTTATCACCTGCCTTCCTATCTGAAGCTGTATGATGTTTTGAAAGCAACCCACGCCAACTATAAGGTACCATGTTCTTTTACTGAAAAACTTGCACATGCCTTCTGCCTTCCTTCCTTCCTTCTTGTCTGTCTGTCCTTCTTTCACTCACTCACTCACTCACTCTCAGACATACAGACACTGCCCTCCGTTGCAGCTCAGGGCGATTTGCATTTGAACTTTTGATACAGGACAAAAAAACATGGTTGTGATCCAATATAAAGAAAAACATAATTGTGAATGTATAACGTTACTAACAGCATAACACTGAATAGTAGAACATTTAACATTTTAATGATAAACACTGCACCATGGATCTGTTCTTCATCTGTTTGATGGCTGGGGGGGGGGAGTGCTCAATGAACTGAACAGGAAAACTTCTTTAAAAGCAAATTTCTTTATTCAGAGAAGTAGACATCCTTATAAGGCATATACAGGAATGGCAAATCGAGGGAACGTTCCTCTGCTAAACCCAACCTCACCTCCTTCCCCCCCTCCTTTGGGAAGGTGATGGCCAGCCTTTCAAAGGAGCCTAAACATTTGGTGCAATCTAGCACTACCAGAGTGTGGGAGACGGGGGGGGGGGGCTGGGGAGGATGAGCTAAGCTGTGGGAACTGAAAGCATGTTTGTCCTTCAGGTACCAGGCAGCTTAGGAACTGGAATATATCACAAGCTGACCTGGCTGTAGTTTGGTGGAGTTGGTTTATTGGCCTCAACCAAAGGCTTGGTGGAAGAGCTTCGGTTTGCAGGCCCTGCGGAATTGGTCTGACATTATCTAAGTAATCCTTGTGAGCTGAGTTTCTTCACTTTATAAATGTTAGGTCCCAGAGAACATGTTCACATTTTCTACATTCACAAGAGAGGAAAAATGTTTTTGTATTTACTTCATTTATAGTCCACCTTTTTCACTGAGACTCAAGGTAGATTACAATTCAGCTAGACAGCCAAGAACTCCAGTGAATTATGCAGTCTAGGGTTACAACATTGTTTGTTTGTTTGTTCTTTGGAAAACAATCTTAAGGCAGGACAAAGCAGAAAGCAGGCTACAAAAGTAAGATACGTACAGTACATACAGTAAACAGTGCATCTCATCTCATTGAAATAAAGCAAGCAAAGTTTCCTCATCACATTATCTTCCTGTCTGGAATACATTTACCCACAGAACACCTGACTTTTATTAGCACTCTGAATCACTTTGTCACTAGTTTGGTAAATTTCCATAATGACACTTTCCATCTCCTTTCGTTAGGTCACCCTGGATCTCCAGAACACCACAGAGAAATTTGGTGGATTCCTGCGTTCAGCCCTGGATGTCCTGTCTCAAATTTTAGAGCTCGCAACTCTTCAAGACATTGGAAAAGTGAGTTGAAAATGGCTTATGCCTTTGAATAAATGAATGGTTTATTTCATTCATTCATTACCAATTATTAATTAATTATTAATTAATTTAATTAATGCCTTTGAATAAATGAATGGCTAAATAAAATGTTTTGCAACGTTTTTGTAAAATATCATTTTTTACCTTTAATGTCTCTTAAATTGCTCATTTTAATGATAAGAAATATATCTTTTTGCTGAAAGTTTGTTTAACTACATCTTGTTCTAATTTTTTTTCTTCCAGTATGTTGAAGAAATTTTGGGTTATCTGAAATCCTGTTTCAACAGGGAACCAATGATGGCAACTGTGTGTGTGCAACAGGTAATGGGCAAAGAAATGTGCCCTTTCTTCAAACAGCAAATTAAAGCACTGCAGGGGCTCTACAGGAGACAGTGACATGGGTTCAACCTGTGATGTCCCTGCAATATTTAACTGCCGACTGATCCACGGACCGCGACCGGTCGGTTGGGGACCATTGCTCTACTTTAGGGTACTCGACAGCAGGTTGCGGACTGGTGGGGGGGAGGGCGATCCAAGTGCTGCGAATGCACGGCAGCCCATGCGCGCGAACCTGCCGTGCATGTGTGTTTGCGCCGCCGGCCACGCTCCCCCCCCCCCACAGAAAGAAGCTTGCCGGCCGATTTGCTTGCGGCCTGGGAAGTTTCTTACTGCGGGGGGGGGAGCAGTGGCCCGGTAGTTGAGGACCACTGCTCTAAAGTATATAAATACCTTAGTGGGATGAAGCTTTTTTTTGGTAATAATTTTATTATTTATTATTATATAAAGCATTTACAGAAAAGTAAAAGAGAAAAAAAAGCGACCAGCTGATATGGTTTGCCATCTTCTTTTAACATACATATTCAGTTCCCACCACATATTAATCCTAGTCTAGAAGTTTTTATCATCTTTCTTAGCAAAATGATTGTTAATACTTATGAGAGTATAATCTGTTATAAGAATATATTCTATTATTATCTTAAGTGATATAAAGTCGGTCCCCTTCATATATTGGCCCTGACCTAAGAGTTACTGCTGCTGTCTTGTTGATACATATGAAGTATAGTTTGCCGTCCTCTTTTAGCATACATATTAGCATACATATTCAGTTCCCATCACTTATTGATCCTGATCTAGAAGTTATTACCATCTTTCTTAGCAGAGTAATTGTTGATACATATGAGAGTATAATCTATTATAAGAATATATTCTATTATTGTCTTAGGTAATATAAAATCAGTTCCCTTCATATATTGGCCCTGACCTAGAAGTTACTGCTGCTGTCTTTCCCACAGGAAACCAGGAGAATGCTCCACTGTTCATCACATCCTTCAGGTGGTCGCAGAAAATGAAATTGTGTTTTTTTCCATAGTGTCGCCTGATAATTCCTGTATAGAGTATTTCAAAGAAGTCTCTTGCTTGATTCTTGCTTGCAGTCGCCTTTAAATAGGCTCTGTATACTTTGTCAATCCGGATCTCTTCCTCTGGTCGCACAGAGATATCTCCTGATAGCTTCCTGCGTGCTGTCGCCTTTGAATAGACTCTATTTATTTTGTTGATCCAAATCACTTCCTGCTGTAAATAGACTTCCAGGTTTTCGGTGCTTTCCTTCCTTAAATCTGTTTTCCCAAGTTCTTCCAAGGTGCTTTGGATTTTTACGTCCCTAGCTCTCTCCCCCTCCTGTTGATTAACTTCCAGACATTGAATTCTCGTTTGAAGTATTGTTGGCTGAGTTGTGTTTTCATCAGCTGTTTTTTCCAAACCGTTGGTTCTGTCTAAAAGTTCTTTCTTAGTCTTTTGGATTTCATTTTCCAGCTTGTTGACTGCTTTCAGTATCTTTGAGTTCCCTTCGCATAACAAATGGAGAAGCTGTGCCTTAGTTAATTCTTCCATAGTTCTAGGCAGTCACAGATTATAAACAGAAAGTCTCGTGAGGTCTCGCAGGAGCTCGAGCGATCCAAAATTATCAGTTTGTCGATCTCCGTATAAAGTCAATATCCCCCACTGAACTCTCTCCAACAAATCTTTAAAGTCTCTCTTTTCTTTAAGCTCTTTCTTTGTTTGATTAATGGGTGTGATTATCTGGGTGCTCCCACTTAACGAAAGAATTCACTTGTAAATTGGTTGAGAAGGGGGGGAAGAGCTTGTGAGGAAAAGAAAGGAAAAACCAGAACACTCACAGTCTTTACTGTTGTAGATTTCAGCTCCTGTCAGTCTGGTAAAAGATGATCTGGGAAGAATGTAGGGTCAGCTGGTCGTTTCAAGCTTAGAAAGTTATTTACGACAAGGGCGCCATCATGACCTTAAGCACATGCCGCGGCGATCCGGAGAACTTAGTCTCCCTCCCTCTCCACGGATCTGTAGGACCCTCAGGATGCCGTTCCCGGTTCATGGGGCGACCGGCGAGCAGATTTGTGTATCTGCTCAGGTCTGCCAGGTGCGGTTGCTCCTGACCCTCAGCATGGCTTAAGAGCCGGACAGAAGCCCAGCTAGTACGGCGCTATCTTCAGTCGTCTCGTGGGATGAAGCTTTTATCACTGTTTCCTGCTACAGGATTAGAATGTATCTGTGCTTTTATTGTTTTGAAGAGCAATATCCCATAATCTTTGTCAAACAATTATCCTAGCTTGCTGGTGCCCTAGATCGGCTGAGGAGTCACCAACAATTCAGGGTCCCTGTTACAATGTTTTCAAAAGGGAGACAATATGCAGAGCCAGCAGGCAGAGATCAAAGTAAACAATTAAAGCGAACAACTACAAAGCATGAATGCATGGGAATAGTGAGTAAACGTGGGTTACAAGGAGGAAACAAAATATATAAGGGGGCAAGATGGAGGCACCCTTGTCTGCTAGAGAAATGACAGAGGGCAGGCACTGATCCTGACAACTCGGTCCTTGAGCAGCTGGAACTGAGAGTTGTGATTTCTAAGACTCAAAATGGGTTTCGCAAGAACAAGTCATGTCCAACTTTATCTCTTTTTTCGAGAAAGTGACTACCTTGCTAGATCAGGGGAATGCCGTGGACATAGTCTATCTGGATTTCAGTAAAGCTTTTGATAAGTTTTCACATGATATTCGTGTTGACAAGTTGGTAAAATGAAGTATGAATCCTAATTCTGTCAGGTGGATCAATAACTGGTTGACAAATCATACCCAGAGGGTACTTGTTAATGCTGCAGCATCTTCTTGGAAAAGAGTGACAAGTGGAGTACCCCAAGGATCTGTCCTGGGGCCTGTGTTGTTCAACATATTTATAAATTATTTGGATGAGGCATTAGAGGGGATACTTATTACATTTGCAGATGATACTAAACTGGGAGGGGTAGCAAACACAACTGAAGACAGCAACAGAATACAGGCTGATCTTGATAGGCTCACGAAGTGGGCTAAACTGAATAAAATGAAGTTCAATAGGGACAAATGTAAAGTTCTGCAATTAGGTAGGAAAAACCAAATACACCAATATAAGGTGGGGGAGACTTGTCTTGGCAGCCGCATATGCGAAAAGGATCTCAGAGTCTTAGTAGACCATGCATTGAACATGAGTCAGCAGTATGACTCAGTGGCTAAAAAAGACAAATGGGATTTTGGGCTTTAACAAACAGAGGACAGATCACAGCTTCATTCTAAAGGTCAACTCCCATTTCCACCTGGAACAGCCAGTAGTATTCCAGTCCTTCTTTCCCAGGCAGCAAAACCAGGGAGACAAGGAGTGCCATAAGCTAGATGTGCACAGGGCGCTGCGAGCCGACTGGAATAGGACAGCAGGCTTCAGGTGTTCAGACGCCCTGTTTATATCACATGGCATCGAGAACTGAGGCAAAAAGGTGTTCGCCTCAGCTGTAGCCTACTGGGTCAAACATTGTACTAGCAAGGCCTATGAGTCTCAAGGCAAGATCCCACCAGGAAGGATCATGGCACACTCCACACCAGCTGCTTTATCCTTTGCAACTTTCTCTACCAGAGCACCAGTGGTGGAGGTCTGAAGGTCAGCAATATGGCCCTTGTTTACGACCCTTGTCAAGCACTACCACATTGACCAGATGGACTCAGTGGTGGCAACCTTTGGTCACAGAGGTCTGCAGCAAGTAACACGAGACTGAAGAGGGATCTGTAGCCCCACCCTAGTGTGAAGTTTGGGTACAGCTAACCATCTTGGGTGACTTCACCCTCGCTGAAGGCGAACAAAACATTGGACTCACCTGAAGGCTTCTTTTCTTCTCATCAGTTGGGTGAAGTTATCCAATTTCCACCCAAGGGAAGATGTGCAGACAAGTATGTACCATGAATAACAGATGCAAGATGAATAAACAAACACATAAATGAATAAGGAACAGAAACATGGGAAGATGGCTTGGGCAAGAGTGGAAGGTCAGGCTCTGTAAGGTTGCTGCACAAATTTGCGTAAATAGTCCTAGCTACCTGACTGGATAACTCCCCCCCCCCACTGAAGAGAAGAATCCTTCAGGTGAGTCCAATG